>NC_045441.1:51014163-51018474 GCF_002776525.5 Piliocolobus tephrosceles
AAATAAATAAATAAATAAATAAATAAATAAATAAATAAATAAATAAATAAATAACAGATGCTGGTGAGGTTGAAGAGAAAAGGGAATACTTATCACTGCTGGTGGGAGTGTCAGTTAGTTCAACGATTGTGGAAAGCAGTATGGTGATTCCTCAAAGAACTAAAATCAGAACTACCATTTGACCTAGCAACCCCTTTACTGGGTATATACCTAGAGGAATATAAATCATTCCACCATAAAGACACATACATGTGAATGCTCACTGCAATACTATTCACAATAGCGAAGACATGGAATCAAACTAAATGGACATCAATAGCATATTGGACAAAGATAATGTGGTGCATATACACCACAGAATACTATGCAGCCATAAAAAAGCCATAAAATCATGTCCTTTTCAGGAACATGGATATGCAGGAGCTGGAGGTCATTATCCTTAGGAAACTAATGCAGGAACAAAAAACCAAATACCACATGTTCTCACTTATAAGTGGGAGCTACATAATGAGAACGAATTGGGCCGGATATGGTGGCTCACGCCTGTAATCCCAGCAATTTGGGAGGCTGAGGCGGGTGGATCACTTGAGGTCAGGAGTTTGAGACCAGCCTGGCCAACATGGTGGAACCCCATGTCTACCAAAAATACAAAAATTAGCTGGGCATCGTGGTAAACACCTGTAATCCCAGCTACTCAGGAGGCTGAGGCAGGAGAATTGCTTAAACCTGAGAGGCAGAGGTTGCAGTGAGCCGAGATCATGCCACTGCTCTCCAGCGTGGGCAACAGGGTGAGACTCTGTCTCAGAAAAAAAAAAAAAGAGAGAGAGAGAACCAATGGACACAAAGAGGGGAACAACAGACACTGGGGTCTCTTTGAGGGAGAAGGGTGCGAGGAGGAAGAGGATCAGGAAAAATAACTATGGAGTACTATGCTGAATACCAGGGTGATGAAATAATCTGTATACCAAACCCCCATGATATGAGTTTGCCTGTATTAACAAACCTGTACATGTACCCTAAAATAACCTAAAATAAAAGTTTAAGAAAAATGCTATAGCCATGACTGCAAAGGAAACAATCAACCAAGTGAAAAACAACCCACAGAACGGGGAAAAATATTTGCAAACTATCCATCTGACAAAGGATTAATAACTAGAATATATAAGGAACTCAAACAACTCTATAGGAAAAACAATCTAATGATCTAATTAAAAATGGGCAAAAGATCTGAACAGACATTTTTCAAAAGAAGACACACAAATGTTCCTGGAGGTTAATGTGTGTTGCATGGCACGGAAGAAGATGATGTTGGTTGGAAGGAAGGGGTCAGATCACTCCATGGCTGGAATATTCATCAGAGGTGACCTGAGGTGATTGCAGGTGGTGCACTGCATCTATGCCCATGAGCTATGGGTGGGGGGGCCCTGTCCAAGTTGAAAGGATCCCCACCAAAGTGGCACACACCCAACTCCAACTGGAGTGTGACCTACCTCAGAGGGCTCCTCTAGGCTAGATGCTACTGTCCATCCCCACAGGCAGAGACAGTTCCTGGAAGATGGAGGGAGGGAGTATGGAGACAGGTGAAGAATGCTGAGAGAGAGAGAGAAAGCGCTCTGTAAGGACCAGACCCCAGCGTGCTGCCTAGCAACAAAAGCAAAGCCTTCATGACCCCAGAGCACTACCTCAATTCTGCAGCTGCCTCAGGCTGCAACTTGGAAACTCCAACTCTGCCCACAAGGTAAGAACTAAAGCATCTAACTTCATCTAGTCTATGACCAAAGGAGGAGGAGCACTTGGGTTCTATATCAGCTGCACATAGAAAACCTGACTAACAGGGGCTTAACCACAAATGTATCCATTCGTCTCACCTGACAAAATGTCTAGAGATAGGTAGCTCTAAGGTTGTGTAACCTCCTTGCAATTGTATGGGCCTTCATCTCACGGTCACAAAATGGCTGCCAAAGCTCCAGGCATGACATCCTCACACCATAGTAATCCAAGTAGGAAGGAAGAGAACTGGTGGGAAAGGACCTTCTGGTAATACAAACCTCTCTTATTACAGAAGAAAATTGAAAGTCACCCAGCAAACATCCCCCCTTGTATCTCACAGGCCAGAATTAGGTCATATGCTCAGTTCCCTAAACCAATCACTGGCAAAGATAAATAGGATACTGTAATTACTTTAATCCTGATTTCTCACCTGGGGCTAGGAGTTGCCTTCCAAACAAAACTGGGCTTCTTTTAACAAGGTTAGGCAAAGCAACAGTGCCCCAACCTATTCATTACCCTTCTCCTCCTGTGAACTTGGCCCTTGATAATCAAATCCATTTGGCCTGCTCACAGAAGAAAGGAGGAGCACTCTTCTTAATGCAAGGGGAAAGACTGTGGGAGGGCCAGTTTCTGCTCATTATGCTGAAATTCTTGCCACAAACATTCCCCCATGGAATCCCAATGATGTGGATCTCCAGAGGCAGTCTCTGCTATATCCCACACCCAAGGACTCAGGACTTCTTTAATACATCTCAAGACAGACCACAATTCCACAACAAATTTACTAGTTGTGGATATTTTACAGGAGATCTCACAGAAACAGAAACAGAGTGAAGAGCCTCTGCTGAGCCCTTCACTCTAATAATTCTGCCTTGAACAACCCTTCCAGAGCTATCACTCTGATAGCTCACCACCACTCCTCTGTCTTTCCTTCACATATCCTCAGCAAAAATTGCCCCGAGTTATCTGCTATTGCTTTCAGCTTACTTTATCCACTCAACCAAACAAAAGTCCAACAGCAGTTCATGGGTCTGTAACCAAATATTCTTCCTCAAGTAAAGCAACTAAAATTTCCATTCAATATTATATATATTAATAATTAGGATAAGAAGGAGAGCAAAGGAAGAAAGTGTGAAGATTAAAGTGGTAATTCAGTAAGAAATATGAAAAGGGAAGCCGGGCATGGTGGTTCATGCCTGTAATCCCAGCACTTTGGGAGACAAAGGCTGGAAGATCACCTGAGGTCAGGAGTTCAAGACCAGCCTGGCCAACGTGGTGAAAACCGATCTCTACTAAAATTACAAAAATTAGCCAGGCATGGTGGCAGGCACCTGTAATTCCAGCTACTCGGGAGGCTGAGGTGAGAGAATTGCCTGAACCTGGGAGGCGGAAGTTACGGTGAGCCGAGATTGCCACTGTACACTCTAGCCTGGGTGACAGAGCAAGACTCCATCTCAAAAAAAAAAAAGAAAGAAAGAAAGAAAGGAAATAAAGGGGAGCATTGATTGTTGTATATTTAGACAGGTATTCGTTTTTTAGGAAACCCAAGGGTAGCTAACTTTTACAATTGAAAGTCCTTTCCCTGTGATATAAAAAATATACCCAAAGCAAGAACAAGACAAAGTCAGTTCAGGTTGTCATGTTCTATTTTAATTAGCTCTAATTTCATGTTCAAACTTTTCTATGCAGGCATATGTGTGTATTAAATATCATTATTAATTAGCCAAATGGATCCAATCCCCCACACCCCTCAAAAGCTTGCTATGGTGACACCAACTTTTCAGGCACCTGTCTGACATAGACAGTCAATTATTGATGTCCCTCTAGAATCTGCTGTGCCTGAGAGCTTGCCATGGTATCTTCCCCTCCATTATGACCCAGGCAGAACAGGCAGAGAATAAAGTAAATGAAGCACTCAAAGACCCATTAACCTTAGCCTGCTGAGAGCTGAGCTTAGCCTGCTGAGAGATGGTGCACTTGTTACCTAAGATGGTTTGGATATTTGTCCTCTTCAAATCTTATATTGAAATTTGGTCCCAATATTGGAGATGAGGCCAACTGGGAGGTGTTTGGATCATGGAGGTGGATCTCTCATGAATGGCTTGGTGCCATCCCCATGGTAATGAGTAAGTTCTCACTCTATTAGTTAATGTAATAGCTGGTTGTTTAGAAGAGCATGGTGGGCAAGGTGTGGTGACTCATGCCTGTAATCCCAGAACTTTGGGAATGGACAGATCAGTTGAGGCCAGGAGTTTGAGACCATCCTGACCAACAGAGCAAAAACTCACCTCTATTAAAAATACAAAAACATTAGCTGGGCATGGTGGTGCACACCTGTAAACCCAGCTACTCAGGACGCTGAGACACAAGAATCACTTGAACCAGAGAGGTGGAGGTCACAGTGAATCGAGATCACACCACTGCACTCCAGCCTGAACAACAGAGCTAGACTCTATCAAGAAAAGAAGAAGGAAAGAAGAAGAAGAAGAAGAAGAAGAAGAAGAAGAAGGAGAAGGAGAAGGAGAAGGAGAAGGAGAAGGA
>NC_045441.1:51018574-51171493 GCF_002776525.5 Piliocolobus tephrosceles
GAGGAGGGAGGAGGAGGAGGGAAAAGGAGGGAGGAGGAGGGAGGAGGAAGGAGGAGGGGAAGGAAAAGGAGAATGAGGAGAAGAGGGGGAGCATGGTGCCTCCCCTCACTGTATGTGATGTCCCCTCCCATCCCCCTTCCCCCATGATTGGAAACTTCCTGAAGCCCTCACCAGAAGCACATGCTGTTGCCAGGTCCCTTGTACAACCTGCAGAACCATGAGCTGAATAAACCTCTTTCTTTATAAATTACCCAGTCTTATAGCAATCCAAATAGACTAAGACACTACCTTACTGCAGATAGGAACTACGACTGAACAAAACCACAGGAAGCATTGATTGAGATTTTTTTCAAACAGTAAATTTGGCTCAGATGTACTCTTCCTGGTCACCTTCTAGGCAAGCTACTCTCACCCTGTGTTTTAGTTTCCTATTGTTACATGAAACACAGAGAGAGACAGAGAGAGAGAGAGAGAAACAGAAATATAGTGGTTTAAAGCTACAATGATTTATCATTTCTTCTAAGTCTATGGGTTGACTGGGAAGTTCTGCTCCATCCAGTGTTGGCTGAGGTCATGCACACAGCTTATATCCAGCAGGGAGCTTAGCAAGGAATCCCTTCACCTCCTTAGCAAGGAATCCCTTCAATCCACCTCCTTCACATGGCCTTCCATGAGTGTCTCCAACTCCAGCTCTTCTCCCATGTGGTCTCACTCTACAACAGAATGGCCTAGACTTCAGTACAGCATGGTAGCTGGGTTCCAAAAGAGATTGCTCTAGGGGACAATCTCCAATGTACATGATCCAGCCCCTGCTTGCATCATGCCTGCTAATGTCCCATTGACCCAAAAGCCACATGTAAGAGGATGTGATGTAAAAGGAGACTACACAGTGAGTGGCTCATTGGACCCATTGTTGCTGTCTACAACCTCAAAGTACGCATTTTTTTCACTTACCTCTCTAGGGAGCATAATTCTCTGCAGGGAGGACAACTGTGAGACCCTGTGGCCTAAAGACTCTCTGAATCAACAGAAACAGCATAAAACTGTGAAAGTAAGTATAAAATTGAGTTAAAGAGAATTTTAGAGTACGTGTAGTTAAGAAGGTCTGCTACGGCCGGGCACAGTGGCTCACGCCTGTGATCCCAGCACTTTGGGAGGCCGAGGTGGGCAGATCACAAGGTCAGGAGATTGAGACCATCCTGGCTAACATGGTGAAACTCCATCTCTACTAAAAGTACAAAAAATTAGCCAGGCAAGGTGGCGGGTGCCTATAGTCCCAGCTACTTAGGAGGCTGAGGCAGGAGAATGGCATGAACCCAGCAGGCGGAGCTTGCAGTGAGCCGAGATCACACCACCACACTCCAGCCCAGGCAACAGAGCAAGACTCCGTCTCAAAAAAGAAAAAGAAAGGCCAGGCGCGGTGGCTCAAGCCTGTAATCCCAGCACTTTGGGAGGCCGAGACGGGCGGATCACGAGGTCAGGAGATCGAGACCCTCCTGGCTAACCCGGTGAAACCCCGTCTCTACTAAAAAATACAAAAAACTAGCCGGGCGAGGTGGCGGGCGTCTGTAGTCCCAGCTACTTGGGAGGCTGAAGCAGGAGAATGGCGTAAACCCGAGAGGCGGAGCTTGCAGTGAGCTGAGATCCGGCCACTGCACTCCAGCCTGGGCGACAGAGCAAAACTCCATCTCAAAAAAAAAAAAAGAAAAAAAAAAGAAAAAGAAAAAAGAAGAAGATCTGTTACTTGATGCTACCAGAAAAAAAAAAAAAAAAAAAAGTATGAATAAGGACAAGTGAAAATATAAACCCAAAGAATCTGATCATAAGGTTTAAATTATTGAGTCTGGAAGGTAGTGGGTGTACCTAATTTAAATTTGCCCTCAGAAATGCCTCTCTTATTTGCCTTTCCTAAAGTTAGTAAGTTCACTCACTTCTTTATTCCTTCGGTAAGTATTTTTGAAGCATCAGGCATCACTCTACATTCTAAGGTTCAAATTGTGTCCTATTTCTCTTCTCTCATCTTCTCCTAAGTGGACTCCAGCCATGGCCCAATAGCTGGTCTCTCTACCCCAACCCTGCGTACTCCAAAGTGTTTGTCCAAAAACACAAATCTAAATCCATTTTGTTTCAGCTTTAAAATCCTCTGACACTGTATAAAAGCTAAAACCTTTAAAGTGGCTTTTAAGGTCCTTCAGAGCCTAATTGTCATCTACTTTCTATTAAAGGATAATTATCTATGAAAAGGTAAAATCATGACTCTCATGCAAACATAAAAAGAACATGCGTCAAAGAGTATATGTTGCTCATTAATATGAAGAACTAGTAACGTGTTAAAGCCCAGTTCAAAGGTGTGTCTACAGAGCAGACACATATATAGGCAATAAAGAATACTAAAATGAATTTGTTAATAGATGCAAATCTGAATGCTTCCATGGTAGGGTTTGGGGGTGGAGCAGGCAGGGAATTGATGTCACCTACCTGACAAAATTCATTTCACTTCCATAAAAATGATTAATTTGCATTACTATCAGTTTTCTACAACTTACAAAGTGGTAAAAGAGTTCAAACATTGAAAGTTGCAGACCACTGTAGAACCAGATATTATGGAAAAGTGCACTAGACAATGCTCAACATTCCGTAAGGCACCCAGTCATCTTGGTAATATTTTTTTCTCTTCTTTTTTTTTTTTTTTTGGCCCTTTCTGAGTCTTTCACACTTCCCAACCTCACCTTCAACAGTTCCTCCAACCTTCTACCCAATATGGTAGTCACATGGCACTCTTCACAGTTGCCTAGGAAGGAGGCTCTAAACACTTCTGGCCAGTCGAGATGGAGTCTCGCTCTGTGGCCCAGGCTGGAGTGCAGTGGCACGATCTCGGCTCACTGCAAGCTCCACCTCCCGGGTTCACGCCATTCTCCTGCCTCAGCCTCCCAAGTAGCTGGGACTACAGGCGCCCACCACCACGCCCTGCTAATTTTTTGTATTTTTAGTAAAGACGGGGTTTCACCATGTTAGCCAGGATGGTCTCGATCTCCTGATCTTGTGACCCGCCCATCTCAGCCACCCAAAGTGCTAGGATTACAGGCGTGAGCCACCATGCCTGGCCAAAGTGGACTCTTTATTAGAAGACCTCCTACTCATTATTATTTCAATTTACTCAGCAAATACTTCCTTCTATACCAATGATGGACCAAGCAGTGAGGATTCAGAAGTGGAGAAGACAGACTAGGTCCCAGCCTAGACCAGGAACTCGCTCTTTGGGCAGTGCTATTCACTTTGAATCATCCAGACTTTGGGAAATGCACTGACGTGCAACCACTATGTAACTGTGAGTGGTGACGGGGGCTTCTCTTCATAGTTCATGGACATTTTTACTGTGATCATTCTGGGTGAAAGAGGAACCCTCAAAGGAGACTGAGGAGGAACACTCAGAGAGAGAGGAGGACCAGAAGAAGGCAGGACAAGGCAATACAGGAGGAGCAAGTGGTGTTCCAGAGAGCAACCTCCATGGAGAGGTCCAGTAAGAACATAAACTATGCACATTTATTTTGGAAACCCAACTCTGCAGAGTGTTTCATTGAGAAGATGGAGGCAGAAGTTACATTACTCCAGGCTATCAAATAAAATGTAGAGCTATTTCTTTGGAAGGAGTGGGAATTCTATTATTGGAGCTAGAAAGAGAAGGATCAGAAGAGAAAGCGTAGGTACAACCACTAAGTCATGACCCAAAGAAAAGTCACCTATATACATATTATGATGTAGAAAAAGCAGTAGATTTGGAGTTTAAAACTTGCATTTAAATCCTGGCTATGAGATGTAAGGCTTCTCATACACTCTATTTGCATCTTTGTTTCCTCTTCTGTAAAGAGGGGACAGTAATGCCTCAAAATATCATTCAATGACATAATCTTTGTGAAAGAACATAGTCCAAAGTCCAGTACACACTATGTGCCCAATATGTGTAATTTTAAGCCTCAGAGAGACAGCAACTACTACTTACGTAGTCATGTGGATAATCTTGACAAACTCTCACTGCATTCATTAGTGATTGAGGTTTGCATTTTGTTTTCTGTCTTTGTTTTTGTCTTATGTCCTGCCTGGGTGGAGTTCCAGAAGTGGAGAGTAAAAGAGCACACTGCCCAAAAGCTTTGAGTACCTTGTTAAGAAGAAGGTGACCTTCCTTTGCTTTGATTTGCTTTACTGAAGAGCAGAATACAGAAAAAGGATAAGACTTGTGGCTGGACACAGTGGATTCCAAAAGAGACCCTAGAAGCCCAGTCTCCTTAGAATGTTTCCTGCCTTTTCTATGGTATTAATTAAACCCCAGAAAGGCACTGTGATGCAGACAAATGGGAAACATGAAACAACTCTTTTCATTGTGGAGGAGGCAAAGCAAGAAAAAAATGAATTCAGCAGCTTAAAGTAGAATTGATACAGACCCTAGGCCTCCCATGGCTGACCATCCTACAACCGGTCAATCCCAAGTCTGCCATTCCCACTCCCAAAGGAGGGTTAACTACTTGGAACAGATGACATTAGGTTTCCTTTTTGTCCTAAAGAGAGGGAAACTACTTCACTTTCTGTCCTCTAGATAGCATCCTAATTTGTCCCCACTTAGCCACATATCTCAGGATGAGAGCTTTTGAAATTAATGATGCTTTTCTGAGAGTAATTGCTTCTGTTCTAATCACCTGCTATTTCTTGCTACCCATGGGGCTCAGCATTAGGATTGCCTAAAGTAATCAGCAAATTGCCCAAAATGCACTGCTCTCAAGTTTCCAAAGTGCGTAATAATTGATGATGAGTCACTCTAAGCCAGGTAGTCACCTCACATCCCTTATAAAGTAAGACTTACATGTTAGTATGCTCCCTAGGAGGCAAATCAGAACGTGCAGGGTGGGGGTGATAAGAGCTCACATTTTTTAAAAGCCTTTTCAACTTTTAAAAAACTTAAGATGAAATTCACATAACACACAATTAGCCATTTTAAAATATACAATTCAGTGGTATTTAGTGTGCTCACAGTGCTGTACAACCAATGGCTTTCGCTAATTTCAAAACTTTTTATCACCCCATAAAAACATCCTGTGCCCAGTAAGTAGTCACTCCCCCTTCTTCCTTAGTCCCAGCCCCTGATAACCTTTAACCTGTGTTCTATCTCTACAACTTTGTCTGTTCTGGATGTGTCCTATAAGAGGAATCACAGTATATGACCTTTATTGTCTGGCTTCTTTCACAGTGTAATGATTTCAAGGTTCATCTATGTTATAGCAGAAATCAGTACTTTACTCATTCCTTTTTATGGCTGAATAATATTCCATTGTATGGATATACCACAAGTTGTTGATTTTATCTATTGATAGACATATGGATTGTTTCCATCTCTTGGTTATGCTGAATAACGCTGCTATAAACATTCATATACAAGCTTCTACATGGATCCCAACTATTTTTGATATGCCTCTTCCCTCTTTCAGCTCATGAAAAACACTTGACTAGAACAACTTCCAAGAAAGCCCCAGTAAGAAGGAATAAGATATTCTTAAGAAGAAAGGGATCTTCTTTTTGCTGTTTTATTTTTAGTTTGCTATATGATTTTATTTAAAATATTTTGGCACAGTTTTGGAGGAACACTGTATTCTATACACACACCACAATATACTATTCCTGAATATTGTTGACATATAATATGGTATAATATAAATACTTGTAAGTTGATTGATGTAATTTTAGTCTGGCCTCAATGACTTTCACATGTTCATATTTCTCTGACTCCCTTGTTTTACTAGATAGAGCCTGAGCCTCTCTGCATTCAGCAGACTTAGACATGATCAGAAAACTGTGGTTGGTATCATAGCTTCCAGAACAATGAGAAGCAAAAGATGGGCAAACACTGGGATCAGCTGCTTACAGAGGATCTTTATTAACTGGGTTGGATTGCAACCCCCAAATCTCTTTAAAACTTGGCCCCTGAGTATGGCCAAATCCAGCCTATACACATTGTGCATAAAATACTTTAAAATACAAAAGTCCTGTTAAGTAATGATAAAATAATAAATTCTCAGGACGAGGAAAGACAATGCAGATTTTTAAGTCATGTGTTCTGTATGAAGATCACTATTTTAAAACTGGTTCAGTATATTCTTAGATTCTAAATATCTCAAAGCAGAATATTTACCTCTAAATGAACTACATTTAACTAATTCTGTGTTTAGTCTATATTTACCTGTCAAGGTATCTTCATAAGCAGGTCAAAAACTATATTTCCATTTCTCTAAAAAATTCAAGGCCAAACACGGTGGTTCACGCCTGTCATCCCAGCACTCTGGGAGGCCAAGGCAGGTGGATCAACTTGAGGTCAGGAGGTCGAGACCAGCCTGGCCGACACAGTGAAACGCCGTCTCTCCTGCACTGTTCTCGTGATAGTGAAGGAGTTCACAAAATCTGATTGTTTTAAAAGGGGAGTTTCCCTGCACAAGCTCTCTTCTCTTGTCTGCCATCATGTGAGACGTGCCTTTCACCTTCTGCCATGATTGTGAGGCCTCCCCAGCCACATGGAACTGTAAGTCCAATAAACCTTCCTTTTGTAAATTACCCAGTGTCAGGTATGTCTTTATTAGTAGCATGAAAACAGACCAATACATGGAGCTATACAGGAACATGGCTAAACAAGTAAGAGACAGAATTGCTGTTTTGTGATCTTTGGACTGACTCAGCCAAAATCACTGAAATATCTATAACTGAATCATAGAGCAGAATCATGTTGTCTTGTTGGGAAATGGTGTTTGTAAAATCAAAAGCCTCAGAGCTGAAGTGGTATAAACTTTAGTGGTTCCAGCAGACAGTAGCTTGGCTGCAGAGTCATGTGTTGTGCCACATGCATTGGGTATGTCATCCACAAGAACAGCCACCCAATCTTTAACATCACCAACCAGAAACATCCTATCTACCCCAACAATTCTCCTGCAAGGCAAGCCATGTTAGGTCTGTCCATGAATGGTGGAGTCTTTTTGGCTCCTCCTGCTTTGGGTGAAACAATGCTGCAGTTCCTCCAGTCTACAATATTCTCTCAGGTCCACCGCAGAACTGCAGGCTCCACATGTAAATCATTCACAGCAATAATGAAGAATCCCTGTATCTGAGCAGTGTGCAGATCCATAGTACTGACATGCTCCAACCCAGCTACTGAAAACACATTGGCTACAAGTTTTGCAGAAACTGCAGCATAACTCTTGTCCTTTTGATCTCATTGGGCATATGGAGAACATGAGAGTGCTGCCTTTATGCCAGAGGACCATGTGGCTTTGCACACATTGGTCATAGCAAGAGATGTCAAGGTGTCATTAATTTTCCCATGGCTACTCTCAATGACATAGACAGCTTGGTCTTTCATTCTTTCACCAGTCACTATGCTAACCTCCTGATTGCTGAACTTCTTGGTGACCACCTTGCCCAGCTCCAACCCCCACCTTTTCACCACTTTCTGGGCAAGTCCCAGTGACCTGCTGCCAAGCAGCACCATATTGGACATAGCTGGAGCTTGGTGGAGCCAGGGGATGCCCAAGGTGGTGATGGCAGGAGCAAGGAAAGAGCTGCCACTGCCACTGCCACTGCAACTGGAAGAGGAGGAGGAGGGGCGCAGAGGTGGTTTGGGGCCTGGCTAGGGGCAGGGAGCCCAGCTCTGAAAGAGATATTCTTATTTTTGGATGCTACATGCTGTTCCACCTCGTTCTTTTTCCATGTGAGCAAAGAAAAGGACTACAACATTAAAAGAAAGTAACTCATTAATATTTAGCATAGACTGTAAAATCACTACCATTAGAATTTTTGAGGTTTCCTAAACTATTGTAACTTCCCCACATGTTATATTGGTCGCTTCTTCCCTTATGATTGGCAGGAAAAGCCTGGCCTGTGTGCTTGTGTGGCCCAGGCA
The DNA here is from genome assembly GCF_002776525.5 of Piliocolobus tephrosceles. NCBI lineage: Eukaryota > Metazoa > Chordata > Mammalia > Primates > Cercopithecidae > Piliocolobus > Piliocolobus tephrosceles. The sequence goes on from NC_045441.1 coordinate 51,026,508, forward strand.
CTAAGAGCCTGAAGTTCACAGGGCATGTCCTTGTGCTAGTGCTGCTAGAGAGGGGTAGACCATGTTACACAGGAAACATCACGGTGTTGTGCAATGGGGTTGGGTTGAGGGGGGGCAAGTTCTGTTCCCCACCAAGACTGCTATCAGAAAGGGTCTCTTCTTGCCACAGAGACTACAGCAACAAGGCAGAGAAAGTTTACTGAGGTGGGAAACAGGCATCAGACAAAGCAGCACATTGGAGAGACTGCTTCTTAGTCAGGCAAACAGATAAAAGCACTCCCAGAAAAGCAAAAACAGAATGACCTCAACATTTTGCAACACATACTGGAAGAAACAAGCCTCCACAGAAATCAACTTATGGAAGCTGGAGTAAACGTGGACTTTTTACAAATTGCAAAAGTAATGTCAGAGGCCCTGAAACAAGGTGATACAGCTTAGATGTTTGTCCTCTCCAAATCTCATGTTGGAAGTGTTGGGATCATGGAGGCGGATCCCTCATTAACGGCTTAGTGCCAACTCCTTGTTGGTGAGTGAGTTCTTGTTCTGGTGGTTCACACAAGATTTGGTTGTTTAAAACAGTGTGGCACCTCTCACCTTGCTCTCTTCTCTCACCATGTGATGCGCTGGCTCCCTTTTTGCCTTCTACCACGACTGTAAGCTTCCTGAGGCCCTCACCAGAAGCAGATGCTGGCACTATGCTTCATGTACAGCCTGCAGAAACGTGAACCAAAATAAAACCTCTTTTCTTTAAAACTTACCCAGTCTCCTGCAGTTCTTTATAGGAACACAAAAATGGCTTAACACCCACCCCAGGGAACCATCAGCTGGGGTCAATCCCAGTAGAATGAGAATGACATAGGACAAATGGAAGAGGGGAAACAGATTCTGGATACCAAAGACTTGATATGAATACAGACTATTTCTGTGGTTCATTGGCTGAGAGTTTTGTGTTGGTCAGCATGGTTTCAGCAGCAAAACAAAACAGAACAAACATACCCAATCCAAATTAGCTTAAATTATAAGAAAATGTGTTGACCCACTAAAATGGAAGACCAGACAGAGTGGTTCTAACTCCATTTCTTTGACCTTCTCCATGTCTTTGCTTTATCCTCAGACTGGTAAAGAGATAGCTACCATAGTTTCCAGCCTCTCAACATATAAAACATAGCCCTGAATAAGAAAAGAACATATTCTCCTGTGGGTCTCTCTTAAGAGTCAATAAACTTCCCAGAATTCTCTAGCAAACTTCCTCAAATTGAGTCACATGCCCATTTCTGACAATTACTGCATATGGGGTTAGGATAATTATTATTGCCTTCAACAATCCAGGCCCTTCCCTGGAGCTACAGAAAACTGCCCACACAGCATAGCTATTCTCCAATGGCAGAAGAGTATGCTGGATGTTAAAGAGATACCATAAAGTCCACCATGGTTTCCCAACAATGTCTTATGAAGAAGGAGTGCTGGAGCCCCCGACAATATATCTCTAAGAGTTTAAAATTTATCTTTGTATCACTGAGGACTTTTGGGTTGCTAGTGACAGAAACACAATTCAAACAGCTTAAGGAAAACATGGAATTGATTGGTTCTTAGCATCTAAGAAAGGGTTAACTCTTTTTAGCCAACTGAACAGAATATCCAAAGATGTAGCTGGGCTATAGTTGAAGTAGAACCATGGTGCTCAGGGCTCTCCCTTATCACTCATGTTTGCTCCTCTTTGCATATTGACAATACTCTTTCCCAATCAGACTGATTTTTGTCACATAGCAAGAAACTTGGCTCCTGACAGCTCCAGAGATTTGTGTCTCACAGCTTCAGAGACTGAATTCAAGGTCTCTCTGGTTCCAAGTTCAAAAATATTTGGAAAGACCCTTATTGGCTGAGCTTGATATAGATGCCAATCCCTGAACAAATTAACTGGAGCCAGGGATTGAGAGTCACTCCGTGCTAACATGCCAACTTCTGTTCTAATTCCATGGATGAAGGAAAAGGCAGTTCCTAGAAAAAGGACCGTAAAGGACAATCCACTGTAATAGTTACACCCAGTTGTATAAGAAATTGCAGGGTGGGTGCAGTGGCTCACGCCTGTAATCCCAACATTTTGGGAGACTGAGGTGGGTGGATCACTTGAGGCCAGGAGTTCAAGACCAGCCTGACCAACATGGTGAAACCCTGTCTCTACTACAAATACAAAAATTAGCCAGGTGTGGTGGCATGTGCCTGTAGTCCCAGCTACGCAGGAGGCTGAGGTAGGAGAATCCTTTGAACCTGGGAGGCTAAGGTTGCAGTGAGCCGAGATTGAGCCACTGCACTCCAGCCTGGCCTGCAGCGTGAGACTTCATCTCAAAAAAAAAAGAAAGAAAGAAAAGAAATTGTAGAGTCAGGCCAGGCACAGTGGCTCACGCCTGTAATCCCATCACTTTGGGAGGCCAAGGCAAATAGATCACTTGAGGTCAGGAGTTCGAGACCAGCCTGGACAACATGGCGAAGCCCTGTGTCTACTAAAAATACAAAAATTAGCTGGGCATGGGGGCAGGGGCCTGTAATCCCAACTACTCAGGAGGCTGAGTCATGAGAGTTGCTTGAACCCGGGAGGCGGAGGTTGCAGTGAGCTGAGATTGTACTACTGCGCTCCAGCCTGGGCAACAGAACAAGACTCTGTCTCAAAAAAAAAAAAAAGAAGAAGAAGAAAAGAAAAGAAAAGGAAAAAGACATTGCAGAGAGTCCTCACTCCAAGAGGAGAGATCCTTCAGTTGCAAAAATATTTTATAAAAAGAACCCCACAAGTATTATCATAAATAATAAGTGGACCCTGACAATTGCAGTCAAGATTGGTAAAGCACAAGGCCTCTTCTTGTGTTTCTTTCTTTCAAGGTAAGGAATGCTTTTGGCTTGTTTCTGGAGCAAGGAAAAGGAGAGAATTAAGGACAGTGTGTTATTTTCCATAATCCATGAGGCCCTCCCCTCCCACAAAACTGATAGCAGCTCTGAAGTAAAGCAGAAGTTTGTGAGAAAAAAAGAAGAGATTAGCATGGAGCTGGCCCAGGTTGGATAAGCAGGACCTACATCCCTAAAGGCTACTGGGCTACAGGTTTCTCTCTCGGTTGGGGTTCCTGCAAAAGCAGATCCTGAGAAAGCTTTGTGTACAAGTACTTTTGGAGGTCATCCCAGGAAGCAAGTGAGGGGGCAGAGAAGTATGTTGAACTCTGCGAGTGGGTGTGTTAATAACTGCATGCTGTTATGGTCCACTGTGGCTCAATCCCACTGGAGACCCTCTGAGAAACTGTGTAGAGCACAGCTCAGAACTGTCTCCCACCAAGGAGCAAAAAGCTTGGATTTTTATCCATCAACTCCTGTCTCCATTGGTTAAGAGTTGTTCCTGGAGACGTTAATTTCCCAGCACTTTCAGGCAGAACATGCATATGAGGTCAGAGAAAACCTTTAAACAGAAACAATCATGTGCTTGAGGTAGGAAGTCATTGGCATGATATGAACAATTTGGACACTTTCCATCAAGTTACACATGACCTACAGGACGGGCCAAGGGAATACTGCAAGGACATGACAGCATCTACTACAATTCCCAGAACCCATTCCACAGGCAACCCTCCCCAACTTCTGTACCTTCAACCACACTCTCCCCTCTCAGAATGCCCTGGTGTCCGTTTAAACTGGATTTCATCCGGATTCAAACGGCAGCAGGGGAGGAGTGGCTCGCCACTGCATGCATTGGGACAATCCCTAGTGGTGGATCTGGAAAGAATGAGACTCAATATGTACTGAGTACCTACTACAAGCTGGTCCTATACATATCTTGTCTCATGGTAATGCTCAAAACAGCCCTTTGATGTATATATTATCATCAAGAGAAAGAGAGAGAGAGAATGAGTGTGTATGTGTATGGAAACTGAGACCTGGAGAGGGAGGTAACTTGCCTTGCCTCAAACGGATAGAAAATAACGCAGCCAAGACCCAAACCAAGTGTGGTTAACTCCAAAGCCTCATGCTCTTTCTTTCTGACACAGGAATAGAAGCCAATGCCTCTTCACCACCCAGGAAGAGTATTTCTCTTAGATCAAGAGACCAAAGTTTAGAGAACTCCTGGGAGCTTCAGAAAGTCTCAGTCCTCCCAGAGCCTCAGGTGACACAGACCTGAATGTTTGCCAGGCTATCTTTCACTAACACTGAAATAGCCACCTGCACATTGCCTGCATGCAAACCACTCCATGATGTACGTGCACCTAACACAAAGCCCCTCGCATGTTAGGCCAGGGGCTATTTTTGTTGCTTGTTTCTCTGAGGAAGGATTGATATGGAACAAGCCACAGAGCAGAAACCTATGCATGTTACCTCTCTCCAGGGGGACACTTCCCAGGGCTGGGGATTAAAGGAATTCAGTATCTATTAAGTGGAGAGACTTTCCTACAGGAAGAACAAGTTTTATAAAGTCCATATGACATATGAGGCAGTGTTTTCCAGCCTGGAGATTGTGTTGCACAAAAGGACTAGATAATTTTAACAAGATCACCTGCAAATGTTTTCCCCAGTGAGCCGCTCTCTGGAGAAAACTCCTCCTTCCCTCTCCACAGCAACATGAGCTGGGATCATTCTTTCATCTGCTGGAAGATATTGGATCCAACATAAAATCCTTTGCCCCACCCAAGAAGCTCCTAGTAACAACTGTCTGGCTTCAAGTTACATCACTGGGCAGTAACCCCATTCATTCATAGGCATTTAATGGGCACCTACACTCCTCCAGACCCCATGAAAAGCATCCAAGATACTTGGAGAGCAAAGTCTAGTCCTGCCCTCCAAGGATCTCAGTTGATGGAGGATTCTTATTTATTGTGTGTGCTAAATTTGACAACTGTGAAGGTGCCTGGCATTGTGTCTGACACATACAGGTGCACAGTAAATGCTAATTTCCTTTTGTTCCCTTAATAGTCTTCAAAATACTTTTATGGGAATTATCTTTGGTTTCTCAGGGCGTCTGCACATCCAATTTGGAATGAGACAGAATAAAAGCAAATAACTAAGGATAGGAATCCTGTGAATAGAGAAAGGCAGGCATTATAAACCTCACACTTAGTTGAGGAAGTTGCATCCAGTTAGGCAGTAGTGCAGCACGGAGTTAAGGACATGTGCTGGGTTGGAATTCCAACTCTGTTCCTTGGCTATAAATTCCCACTTTTCCTTGTTGTATTCAGAGTTGAGCCCAGTTTCTCACCTCTACTGTAAAACCCCACTTTGGTAGTTCCCATACCTGTCTCTACAGTCTCCTTAAATAAAGTCTGCATTATTGTTCTTTAACAAAGGTCGCAGATTTTTCTTTAAACATATATATAATATATACACACATATACGTATGTGTATACATATAAACCTCACATTTAGTTGAGGAAGTTGCATCCAGTTAGGCCACGGTGCAGAATAGTAGTTAATATGTATTATACATATGATATATATTTATATATTAATATATAATAAATATGCTATTTATATATACATGTGTACACATATGTAATATGTACATATTTAGTTTTAAAAAAAACTATCTGTGACCTTTGTTAATGAACAATAAACAGGGCACAGTGGCTCATGCCTATAATCCCAGCACTTTGGGAGGCCCAGGTGGGTGGATCACTTGAGCTCAGGAGTTCCAGACCTGGGCAACACAGTAAAGCCCCATCTCTACCAAAAATGCAAAAAATTAGCTGGGCATGGTGGCAGGCACCTGTGGTCCCAGCTATATGGGAGGCTGAGTAGGGAGGATCACTTGAGCCCAGGAGGTAGATAGAGGTTGCAGTAAGCCATGATCACACAACTAGACTCCAGCCTGGGTGACAGAGAGAGACCCTATCTCAAAAAAAAAAAAAAAAAAAAAGAATAAGGTAGACTTTATTCAAGGGAACTATATATACACACACACTCACATATACACATATAAATAGATACATACACACACCCACATATAAATATTAAGTTGGTGCAAAACTAACTGCAGTCTTTGCCATTAAAAGTAATGGCAAAAATTGCCATTAGTTTTGCACCAACCTGATAAATATATACACGCATACATCCTACTGGTTCAGTTTCTCTGGAGAATCTTGACTGATACGAGGGGAATAATGCAACCCACCTCACTGAGTTGCTGTGAATAGCATGCTTAGAACAGTGCCTAGCACAAGGAAAAAACACTCTAAATGTCACCTGCTTCATATCACTTTGATGGTGGCTGAGAGCCAGGACAAGTCCCCAAGTGCAGAACTTTGACACCACACCACGTATTTCCTCTGCCCGTTGCATAGAGAGTCATGCCTATCTGTCCTAGCCTTGCAGAGCTACTCGAATGAGAATGTGAGTGCACACTTTCTGAGTTGCAGGCCACCCACTTTGTCAGTCGATTGCACAAAATAGCTGGGTCCCACTGCTCAGGTGATAGCACTCTCACTAGACTCAGTCATCTCATTCCTCCCTAACAGCATCAGGGTTATTCATGGAGTTTCAAGAATTCCTCAGGACACAACCTTGATTTGGCTTTAAACCAGATCAGAAGTCCACTTTTCTATCAAGTCTCATTGACCCATGACAAATAGATTATCAAAACCATGAAGGTAAAAAGTAATTGATTTAGGTGTTTTTATTTGTTAAAAAAATGGAAATATTTTTTGCATTATATTTTTGTTTTATCTTGAGCAGTCAAAGAAGAGAGACTGGGAAGTTATAAAGGGACCTGAGGAAAAAAATGAAGCTTTGGAATTTGACAAAAACTAATATTGTCGCCCCGCAGCCCTGGCGTGAAAGCTAGTTCCCGGCCCAGTCCCGTCCTGCAGCAGCCTGCCTCCTCTTTCCTTTCAACTTGACAGATGCCGCTGTGTCCTTCACCAAGGACTTCCTGGCAGGTGTAGTAGCAGCAGCCATCTCCAAGATGGGGGTAGCGCCCATCGAGAGAGTCAAGCTGCTACTGGAGGTACAGCATGCCAGCAAGCAGATAACTGCAGATATGCAATACAAGGGCATTATAGACTGTGTGGTCCATATTCCCAAGGAGCAGGGAGTCCTGTCCTTCTGGCACCGTAACCTGGTCAGTGTCATCAGATACTTCCCCACCCAGGCTCTCAAATTGGCCTTCAAAGATAAATACAAGCAGATATTCCTGGGTGATGTGGATAAGAGGACCCAGTTTGGGAGCTACTTTGCAGGGAATCTGGCATCAGGTGGTGCAGCTGGGGCCACATCCTTGTGTTTTGTGTACCCTCTTGATTTTGCCCGTACCTATCTAGCAGCTGATGCGGGTAAAGCTAGAGCTGAAAGGGAATTCTGAGGCCTCAGTGACTGCCTGGTTAAGATCTACAAAACTGATGGGATTAAGGGCCTGTACCAAGGCTTTAACGAGTCTGTGCAGGGCATTGTCATCTACCAAGCTGCCTACTTAAGTATCTATGACATTGCAAAGGGAATGCTTCCGGATCCCAAGAACACCCACATCGCCATCAGCTGGATGATCGCACAGACTGTCACTGCCATTGCTGGGTTGACTTCCCATCCATTTGACAGTGTTCAATGCTGCATGATGATGCAGTCAGGGTGCAAAGGAACTGATATCATGTACACAGGCACACTTGACTGCTGGAGGAAGATTGCTGGTGATGAAGGAGGCAAAGTTTTTTTCAAGGGTGCACGGTCCAATGTTCTCAGAGGCATGGGTGATGCTTTTGTGCTTGTCTTGTATGATGAAATCAGGAAGTACATGTAAGTTATTTCCTGGGATTGTTCCCGCTATGAACAGTCATGTTGTATTATATAACATATCTTGTGCATTCTTGACAGACTCCTGGCTGTCAGTTTATCAGTGGCAACTATTTACTGGTTGAAAATGGGAAGCAGGCCAGATGCGGTGGCTCACACCTGTATTCCCAGTACTTTGGGAGGCCGAGGCGACCATCTTGGCTAACATGGTGAAACCCTATCGCTACTAAAAATACAAAAAATTTGCCGGGCCTGTGGCACACGCCTATAATCCCAGCTATTCAGGAGGTTGAGGCAGGAGAATCCCTTGAACCTGGGAGGTGGAGGTTGCAGTGAGCCGAGATGGCATCACTGCACTCCAGCCTGGGCAACAGAGCGACATTCTGTCTCAAAAAAAAAAGGAAAAAAAAAGAAGAAAAAAGAAAAGGGGAAGCAATAATATTCATCTGACCAGTTTTCTCTTAAAGCCATTTCCATGATGATGATGACGATGATGATGATGATGGGACTCAATTATATTTTTTATTTCACTCACACCTGATAAATAACAAATTTGGAGAAATAAAAATATCTAAAATTGCCAGGCGCGGTGGCTCACGCCTGTAATCCCAGCACTTTGGGAGACCGAGGCGGGCGGATCACGAGGTCAGAAGATCGAGACCATCCTGGCTAACACAGTGAAACCCAGTCTCCACTAAAATTACAAAAAAAAAATTAGCCGGGCGTGATGGTGGGCACCTGTAGTCCCAGCTACTCGGGAGGCTGAGGCAGGAGAATGGTGTGAACCCAGGAGGTGGAGCTTGCAGTGAGCCGGGATCGGGCCACTGCACTTCAGTGTGGGCGACAGAGTGAGACTCCGTCTTGGGAAAAAAAAAAAAAAAAAATCTAAAATTTTTTAAAAAACTAATATTGTTTGTTTGACCTGGTAAGGGATGGGAGGCAGGGTAGGAATGAATGGTGCACAACCCAGTAGAGTTTTTAAAAAGGTAACGTTGTCAAAATGTGTTCAAAACAGTACGTTCATCTCTACTTGAAATCTGAAGGCACATTTTGTAGATAAAACTGAATCATTTTCATAGGGGCAAATACCCATCATGTGACTTGAAACACTGCTGCTCAAGATCATTGCTGCATTGTAGAGAGTTTTAGTGCCTTGGGTCATTCTGTTCCCACTGCCTGGAATGCATTTCCCCCAGCAAGAAAATATTAACGTGCAGCTCCACGATTACCTCTTCAGGAAAGCCTCTCCTGACCTCTCCCAGGGGAGCTGATCACACTTCCCCTTCCCTTTGTGCACCCACGGCACTTTCTTTCCACTCCTCTGTACGGTGCCCTGCAGCTGAAAGGGCATGCCTGTGTCCTCCGTCTAATTAAGAACATTTTTGCTAGCTTCTCTTGCCATTCTTTGTACTGTCTCTAAACAGCACTGACATATAATGGGCACTCAACACGTGTAAGAGGCCATAGCTCAGTGAGTTTCAAATGAACCATATGTTAAATAAGTTAAGTCAAGGGCTGGATTTAAATCAGACGCTAGAAGTGTCTCACCCTTGCATTGTCCACTTTCAATGAACCACTCCAGGAATGAATTATTACAAACACAAAAAATAAAGGAATCACATATCTGTGAGCAAATCAGGGACCTGTGGATGGGATTATCTGGCCAGTGCATCCCAGACCTGTTGTTCTTTACCTCCCTCTGGCTGTCCACTCTCCAAGAAAAGGCAGAGTTATAATAACCCTAGCCTTCAGATCCTGTTGTTGCGGCAGCTCTCGTTAAAGTTTTGTTGATGTAACAACCAAATGTAATGAGTAGACCTGGCTTGAATCCTAATTCAGAAACCCACTGTAAAAACACAGTTTTGAGACAACTAGGTAAATCTAATACAGCTTTAATCCTGGGTATTAAATAATATCAATGAATTACTTCTATTACATGTAATAATGGTATTGTCCTATAAGAAAATATGCTTATATTTAAGAATTGTATACAGAAGTATTTAGGGATACAAAGATATATTGGCAGAGATTTCCTTTAAGAGACTACAGCCGGCCGGGCGCGGGGGCTCACGCCTGTAATCCCAGCACTTTGGGAGGCCAAGGCGGGTGGATTACGAGGTGAGGAGATCAAGACCATCCTGGCTAACACAGTGAAACACTATCTTTACTAAAAATGAAGAAAAAAAAAAAATTAGCTAGGCGCGGTGGTGGGCGCCTGTAGTCCCAGCTACTCAGGAGGCTGAGGCAGGAGAATTGCTTGAACCTGGGAGGCGGAGCTTGCAGTGAGCCGGGATTGCCACACTGCACTCCAGCCTGGGTGACAGAGCAAAACTCTGTCTGAAAAAAAAAAAAAAAAAGAGAGAAACTACAGCCAAGCTGGGCGCGGTGGCTCACGCCTGTAATCCCAGCACTTTGGGAGGCCGAGGCGGTCGGATCACGAGGTCAGATCAAGACCATCCTGGCTAACACGGTGAAACCCCATCTCTACTAAAAATACAAAAAATTGGCCCGGCACGGTGGTGGGCGCCTGTAGTCCCAGCTACTCAGCAGGCTGAGGCCCAAGAATGGCATGAACCCAAGAGGCGGAGCTTGCAGTGAGCCGAGATTGCGCCACTGCACTCCAGCCTGGGCAACAGAGCAAGACCTGTCAAAAAAAAAAAAAAAAGGCTACAGCCAAAAGAAAGAACAAAAGAGAGAAAGGAAGGGCAGAGAGAAAAAGGGAGGGAGAAAAGGTGGAGGAAGAATGAAAGATGAAGCAAATATGGCATTATGTTGATCCCTGTTGAATCTAGGAATAGGTATTTTCTCTAGTTTTGTGAATGTTTGAATATTTTCATGATAAAACAGGGTTTCAAAAGGCTTTCTGGGAAAGTAAATGTAAAGGAGTTGATAAAAATAATGTCAAACAATCTTTGGATTCATTTGATTCCTGTAGTTTTTCCCAGGCTTCTGAGAGCCAGTCCCTGAAAGCTTCATTGGCCACAGACATCTGAACCAACTTAAGAGCAGGAATTCCCTTGAGGCAAACTGTTGCAAATTTTCTTGCTTTGGAAAATTCTGGCTTGTCTCCACTCAGCTCTGAATCCAGGCCCAAGCCAGCCTCCAACCTGGGCAGCAGAAGTCTTCTGTATGGTCTGATCTCATTCACTAGGACGCTATGGCTTGCATTTGTGCCTGTATCGGTTAGCCTTAACCAAGTGGGTTAAATAAGATGGCCTACTCATGCAAATAGCCAGGTAGGTGGTCTATGACTGGTATGGCAGCACCACTATTGCCTTCTTCCTTTTCCTCTGCAGCATTCATTTCATCCTCTACCACTTCATCCATACTTCATTGGCCACGATCGTGTGACATGATTCTTACATGATTAAACTTTGCTGCAATGGAGGCATAGAAATGTAGTCTTTAGCTGGGCAGCCATGGAAGTAAAGAGTTTGAAAAATGGAAGCCAACCAGCCATTTCTGCCACCATGCCCAAGCAAGAAAAAATGCTATAATCCTCTGTGCATATATTTTTCCTGGGGGCCACCTAGAAAGAGGTAGATGGTCAAAGGCAAAAAGCAGGTGACCAGGACCCCCTACAAAATGGTATATTAATATCACTTCTATTGGTGGTCTTTCTGCTGGGCTTTCTACTGACACCAAAATGTGGGTCTGCATCGTTGCTCTTATCTCCATCAGGGAGGGCATGACTGAGAATGGAAAGAACAAGGAGGAGAGCAAGGTGAAGAGATGGAGAGACTGCATCCTGATGACATCTTTAGAGCCCGTGGAGCTAGGCATGCCAGGAACTGGAAGGTTAAACTACATGAGCCAACAAATATACCCCGTTTTTTCTTAAAAAAAAAAATACGGCTTGACCTTTGTCACTGTAACATGTCACCTGCACAATTGGAGAAGTCTTGAGGATAGGAGCTCTGCAAAGGCAGGAAGATAGGAGGCGCTCCAGGCACTGCATCTGTTGCCAGGAGTGAAGAAACTCCCTCCTGTGGAGCACCTACTGCCCACCCCGCACCGTGGGGTGCTCTCATATCACATATATTTCATATATATTAGCCCTTATATATTATATCTATAATATATATTATCAAATACATTATTTCATATCATTCTCATATAACCCTGAAGTACATGTTACCATCCCTATTTTGCAGAGTAGGGCACCAAGGCTTAGAGATATTAAGTCACTTCTCCAAGGTCACACAATTAAGAAATGACAAAACAGGTATTAGAAGCCAGATTCCCCCACCCCATCCCCAGGCTGCCTTTAAATTCCTCCCTGGGCCCTCTTCTTTGCAGGCTGCTGTCCCATCTAAGTCCCTCCTCCTGATCCCCTCACATCATTTGTCTTCTGCTGCTGATTGTCAGCATTTCTCAAGGTGCCAGGGTCTATGAGTTGGAAGAGGCATCAATCTGAGTAGTAATCCACCTGCAGGGAAGAGATGGCTCTTTTGAAATAAACTAGAAATGAGTATCTCTATGATACCAATGGAGAAAGTGCAAGAGTTCGGACACAAGTGGTTTCAGCCTCTGGGGAAGAGGAAGGTAATTTTATCCGGGGTAACCCAACCATCACCATCCAGTCACAGAGGTGGAGTGGCACAGCCAAGAGCTCTGAACCAGGTTCCAATGATCTAAGCACCAGTTCCAGCACAGCCCCTGAGTCCCTCATCAAGTCGATGCCTCTCTTTGAGCCCAGGTCTCCCCACCTACAAAGTGAGGGACTGGGCCTAGAGGTGATGTAAGCTTCCTTCCAGCTCATCCCACTCTGAACCTATGCCTTGAGAAACCACAGATCTCAATGCAGGCTTGTGTCATCCTCAAGCACCAGTCACTGGGACAGCTGGAAGTCCTTGGGTGAGGTGCTCACCTCTCAGAGTTTATTTTCCCAACACAGGTGTCAGGTGGAATAGAAGAAACTAGGTGTCTAAGGGTGCTCATTTATGGTTTCTATCACAATGGAAAATTCCTTGAGCATCTACAATCCCCACCTGTGGTGATGTGAACACCCAACCTGGATCCAGGAAAACACCTGAGCCAAATTACTCCACTGAGCATTTCCCTTCTTCCTCAGCCCTTTCTCACCCTCCTGCTGGCACAGGCTGCTGCTTGCCTGACTCAAGTTTCTCCACTAACTAAAATGTCACACTTCTAGCTGCAATCAGCAAGAGACACTCTCCAGGCAATTCAGTACAGGAAAAAATAAAGGCCTTCCCACTTCTTATTACCCTCATGAGATGCTGACTGTGGAGCTAGCTAAAACCAATGACAAATAACAGGGTTTCTATGACGAACTATGAAGGGGACCTATGGCCCAAGAAGCAGCAATTATAGACACAAAAAAATGCATGAAAGGAGGTAAGTAGAGTCCTTCCCAGAGAACAGAGGAGGCAGGAGAGCCCATGACCCACATCTGAGTCACCACACCCCATGGTCATGATCTTCTATTCTAGTACATTTCCCTATTGTTATAGCAGATACAATAATAAATTATTTTATAGGATGCCACAGCTCTTTTTGGAAAGCAGTATAGATGTAAAAGCCAGCCAGGAAGTTACCAGCTGATATCCAACAATGAAGGAAGAGGGATCCAGTTAGCCCTCATGTCAACATGGAAAGTTATTCAAGTTAAAGCATTTCACATCTATGAGCCCTTTGGATCTCCAGAATAACTGTGTGGAGTAGGAAAGGCATGAGTTATTGCTTTGGCTTAAAAAATGAGGAAACCAAGACCCAAAGAGGGAAAATGGCTTGCCGGAGCTCACTCAGTCTGTAGCATTAGGGCTTCTACACCAGACCATGATTCCTCTTGAAGTGGCTTTTAGTCTGATGGTTTTCAAGTTTGTTCTCATTGAAACAAAAGAGAAAAGAAGGAAGCAAGGAAAGCAAGGAGCAATAGAGCTTTAAAATGATTAGCTACAGTGGCCGGACGCAGTGGCTCATGCCTGTAATCTCAGTGCTTTGGAAGGCCAAGGCAGGAGGATGGCTTGAATCCAGGAGTTACAGACCAGCCTGAGCAAGATGGTGAAACCCCATTTCTACAAAAAATACCAAAAATTAGGCAGGCACATGCCTGTAGTCCCAGCTAGTCAGGAGGCTGAGGCAGAAGGTTGGCTTGAGCCTGGGAGGCAGAGGTTGCAGTGAGCCAAGATTGTGCCACCGCACTCCAGACTGGGCAACAAAGCAAGACCCTGGCTCAAAAAAAAAAAAAAAAAAAAATTAGTTGCGATATCCAAAACTGCTAGATTCCCACAGGACATTAAGTCAGAGCAATACACAGATGTGGGGACAGGCTCCCAAGTTCCCAAAGGCTCCCAATTCACCTCAGATTCCAAACACAGCATGGCCAGCAGTCATGGGGTGCCCATGGTTAGAGGGAAGAGGGAGAATGCTTGAGCCCCAAGGACACGACCCCTCACCAGAGGTCAACCTTCCCTTCCCCCCACTGAGGCCTCGGGCCCTGGGCCGATGTGCTCTTCCATTGAAGTGCAGACAACCAAGGCAGAGAGTCAGTGCTAGAAAGGAACCCAAACATTCAACTTCACTCTTGTTTTATAGGTAAAAAAGTTGAAGCCCTGAAAGAAAAAAGAGTGGCTTACCCCAAGGTTACACAGTCACTTGGTGACAAGGTTACACAGAAACTTGGTGACAAACTCAAGTTTCCTGATTGCCCTTCTATCTCCCTTTCCAAACTGTTGACCTCCCTGCTTCTCCTGTGTGTGGCTGACACAGTCCCCAGACTCCTTCCTATCAAGGAGGGAAAATACTGGGCCCAGAAGATACATAGTTTACATCTGGAAAGCTGTGCAACTCTTGTCACTGGTTTGGTTTTGGTTTTTACTTAACCCCTCTCCTCTCCAGGGGAGGAGATTTAGCTTTGTCAAGCAGAGCCACTATGGTCTCCCAGGATCTTTACTCCTTTCTGAACTCATGCTGTTTTTGAAGCCACTTCATCATACCTATGACTCTTTATTCCCCTGTGATAAAACCTCCAGACCTCTGAAATCATCCCTTCATCCTGGCTTCCAAAGCACTCTCCTCCAAATTCACCAGGTAAGGCTGAATAGGTCTGAACCTGCAACCCCCAAAAGATTCCCCGTCCTCCTCGTAAACCAGATGGTGCAAACAGATCCTTTAAAAAAGAAAATCCCTTAACTCCACCCTCCAGAAGTTGCCAAGGCTCATTCTGACTCAGGCAAACCTAATTTTCAGATGCACCTTGTATTCCAGCTACTCCACATCACTCACAGCCTCTAATGCCAAACTTCACATCTCCCTTCCTATTCCCTTTGTCCCTCTTCTCTGCCTGACAGGTACCTGCTCCTTTGCCAAGACCCAGCTCAAGGATCTCCTCTTCTAGGATGCTATGTCAGTCTGGCCCAGCAAGGTTCAGATGAAGAGACTTTAATGAAAGGATTGCTCACAAAGATAAAGGCAATATAAAAAAATGAATGAGGAACTGTGAGGCCCCCAGACAATGGCAAATTTGGGAAGCCATTACTACCCCAGGACTGAATGGGATTAAGAGAGGAGACAGTGTTACTAGAGCCCTTTGAGAGCTAAAGACTTCTTTGCTTTAATAAAATAATAGACCGGGCACGGTGGCTCACGCCTGTAATCCCAGCACTTTGGGAGGCCAAGGTGGGTGGATCACAAGGTCAAGAGACTGAGACCTTCCTGGCCAACATGGTGAAACCCCATCTCTACCAAAAATACAAAAATTAGCTAGGCATGGTGGCATGTGCCTGTAGCCCCAGCTACTTGGGA
The DNA here is from genome assembly GCF_002776525.5 of Piliocolobus tephrosceles. Classification (NCBI taxonomy): domain Eukaryota; kingdom Metazoa; phylum Chordata; class Mammalia; order Primates; family Cercopithecidae; genus Piliocolobus; species Piliocolobus tephrosceles. The sequence continues at coordinate 51,042,024 of NC_045441.1, forward strand.
GGCTGAGGCAGGAGAATCGCTTGAACCCAGGAAGCAGAGGTTGAAGTGAGCCGAGATCATGCCACTGCACTCCAGCCTGGTGACAGAGCAAGACTCTGGGCTGAATAACTTATCTCAATAAATAAATAAAATAATAATTATTATTATCAGATAATATTTGCTGTAATTTAAAAAAGACAGCTACAGACTTCTTGCCAGAGCTTAAAAGGAAAAAAAAGAAAGAGAGCTAGAGACAAGGAAGAGGAGCTGCCAGTATGTGCTGTAGTCATGGGGAGGTTCAGCCACTGCTGAGACAGAGTGCTGAAGCAAGAATGTGCCAGAGAAGAAATGCTCCAGCCACTCTCTATTCCCACCCTCTGATCTGCCAACCTGTCACCAAAGAGCAACTGAGCACAGGCCGCACAGTAGGCTGGATTCAGCATCCCAGAACACAGAGCAGGGAATGGACGGGGCAGACAGAGAATATCTAGCATAGATGTCTTTCCTGCTTCCCACTCCCACCACAAGCAGAATCCAGCCCTCTCCTCTTTATAAGCTGAAAAGGCTAATGTATTCATGACATCATATCATATGTAGGGAATCTCTAGCTCCCTGGCCAGGCAGTGAGCTTCTGGAGGGCAGGCACAAAGTGGTACTCAATAAATGATTGTTTTATTAATGAATTAATGATAACCATGAACATATTTTGAAATCTTCCACCTCTTTATTTCACTTCCCTTACTACCTTAAACCTAGTTGCTTTGTGAGTTCAATTATTTTCCAATTAATAAAGCCCACATTCTTAGTCACCATCTTAATTCAACAAATATTATGAGCCCCTGTGCCCCAAGCACTGTGCTTTGTGTAATAGAAGATTCAGAAATAACTAGGGGATGGGAGCGGTGGCTCACGCCTATAATCCCAGCACTTTGGGAGGCCAAGGCGGGAGGATCACGAGGTCAGGGGTTCGAGACCAGCCTGACAAACATGGTGAAACCCCGTCTCTACTAAAAATACAAAAACTAGCCGGGCGTCATGGCACATGCCTGTAGTTCCAGATACTCGGGAGGCTGAGGCAGGAGAATCACTTTAACCCAGGAGGTAAGATCATGCCACCGCACTCCAGTCTGGGTGACAGAGTGAGACCCCATCTCAGAAAAAATAAATAACTAGGTTTTTTAAAACTAGTTTTAATTTTTAAAATTAAAAAAAAATAACTAGGGGTTCTATTTTAGAGGTAACTGTTATGGACTAAATGACAGCTCCAACTGTTGACAAGGAATTGCTGTGATGGAAAACCTGTAAAAATGAGTTGATTCAGAGGCTCTTTAAATAATAATAACTAGCACCATTTATTGAGCCCTTACTGTGTAACTGAAACTATACTGTATGATTTACATACCTTATATTTGTCAGTCGTTACAACCTTGAGAGGTGCTTATTATTCCCAATTTATGAATGAAGGAATTGAGGCACCTGCCCCAAATCACATGATTAACAAATCAAGGTAAAATTAGAGTCAAGGTAAGTCTGATTCTACAGCCCATGTTTTCATTCACAACACTACCTGCTGAAAGACGGTATTTCACAATAGAAAAGGCACCTCATATAGAAAATATGAAATAAATGAAAAACAGATTCCTCTTTTGCAAAAAAAAAAAAACGGGGGGGAAGTGTTAAATAGTGGTATATTTAACCCTTTACCTACCCTTGTGGTGTGATCCAATAGTAAGTTCAGCAGAGTAGGAGACCAGAAACCTGAGTTCAAATGAGGCTCTGGGTAAAACTAAAAAGCCTTGGCTCTAGCAACTAGCTGCTTGCCTAGTTCCACAGTGCCCTCTTGTGGTCAGCTGTTGTCATGCATGATTTTTCTTAAATTCAAGAATGAAATGTCTAATAAAGAGAAGATTCAGTCAGGGTCGCTCCTGGATAAAGTAGATGAGATCTGTTTTCTGACCACTCTTTATTGCAGCCTCATGCCCACTAACCTCAACTCCTTGTGACTGAAGTACACAGAGTGTGAATTTGGGTGTCAGGCTGATCCGAGAACTACCAGTTCTACTTCTTAGAGAAATGTCAGCCAGGAGGCCTGCTGTCTTCCAAGAGTGGTACTCATAGAGCACCAGGACCCTGCTAGAGCTCCCAAGCTTCTGCCTCTGATTTTCCCAGGTAACAGCCAGAAGCCCACTTGCATCACTGCACTGAGGGCCAATCGACCACACCAGCCAAACTCAACATACTCAGATGATGGTGGCCCATACTCTAGTCTATGGTCCAAGAGTGTAAGAGGATTTGTTTCCTTTGAAACCAGGACTGTGCATGGTATGAAGTGCTCGAGGCTGTTATTTTTCTAGGACAGAGTAGCTACTCAAGACAGTTTCACAGTATAAGAAAAGCCTCTATGACCTGTCCCATATAAGCATTGAGTAGTGATAGAGGGCTGAGGGATCCCATAGGACTTTCTGGAGGAAGAAACATTTGAGCCTAGTCTTGAATACAAGTAAACCAGTGAAGAGAAGTTTGGAGATAAGGCTCTTCCCATAAAAGTCCAACATGAGTAAAAGAGGAGAAACAGTGTTATAAATTCTGTGCTATGAAGGCAAGACAGATGTGGTTGAGAAGGTCAATAGGCACCCCTCATGGTAACCTGTTAAGGAACCTGGCCTTTCATTGTATAGAAGGTAACTTACTGAAAGGTTTGAAAGCCAGCCGCGCAGCGCCAGTCGGGTGCAGCGGCTTAAGCCTGTAATCCCAGCACTTTGTGAGGCCAAGGCAAGTGGATCACCTGAAGTCGGGAATTCAAGACTAGCCTGCCCAACATGGAGAAACCCCATCTCTACTAAAAGTACAAAATTAGCCAGGCATGGTTAACTCATACCTGTAATCCCAGCTACTCAGGAGGCTGACGCAGGAGAATCGCTTGAACCTGGGAGGCAGAGGTTGCTGCGAGCTGAGATCGCACCATGGCACTCCAGCCTGGGCAATAAGAGCGAAACTCCATCTAAAAAAAAAAAAAAAAAAAGCCAAACATGGCATGACCATATCCCACATTTTAGATCAATCAGTCAGCTGCTCTGATGGCCTGATGGCTGGGATGGACAGATAAGACAAGGTAGAGATGGGAGACAGGCAGGAAGGCAGAGGAGGTTTTAGTCTTAGTACAGCAGAAACTCGAGGGCTATTGGAGTCTTGAGGGGGGCCAATAATTAGCACTCCTCTTCCACAATTGAGTTCTGAACCAATTGAGAACAAACGCAAACTAGTAAACAGACAGTGATCATTGTTAGTACTGACACAGGCTAAGTGGATGATGTCTTATATCTACAGACTGTAGTTAACTTCTTTGTTTGGAACTCCAGAATCATTCAGATGTACCCACCAAACCACAGGCATTAGTGACCACCCCAGACTTCTTCATGTGGAAGCAGATACCTCTAAAACTTACAGGAAAAAGCAGAGCAGAACCCATACTACCTTGGGCAACTCAGTCTGCGTGTCCCTGGGCATAAAACAGAGAGAGGGCAGATGTGTTACACTAATTAATCTTTCATGTAGAAGAAAACATCAGAGGTAGAAAAGAAGCATTATTCCCTTACATTCCCCATCTTTTTGTTCTTTTCACCCACTGAACTTAACCATTAAAGCCATAGAGAAGAACAGTTTATCACTCCCAAATCCAACTGCTATTGGGATCACTGGAAGGAGTTTAGATTTTGCCCCAAAAGGCTCTGAACGGAGTCAGAATAATACATGAATTAAGGCAACTCCAAAGCTTCTGTAATTCTAAGTCTGAAAATTCACTCCATTTCCCACCCCAAAGTACGCCCCACCACATGGTTGAGGCGAGAAATTAAAGAAAAATAAACTTAAAAAGAAAGAGAAATAAGTTTTCCTGTATTAGGCTGACTTGTCCCAGAGGCAGCAACAGGCATAGCCCAGACCCAGGGAGTCTTGATAATATTATCTAATGTGCTCTGGAAACTCTCCCAGTATTCCCTCAACATAGGAAAAAGAAAAACAAATTTTCCTTCGTTTTATGGAATGAGTTCATAGATTCCTGTTCTCTGTAACTAGTGACTTCAAATATTCTATTTTATCTAAGCAGTAGAGTGAAGGTCATGAGCCTCTGAGCAGACCTGAATGATGGCCACCTGGGCACCACAGTGAAGGTTATAGGATAAGCCCATGTCTAGGCAAAACCTAGATAACAGACATCTAGGTTGATTGGCAATGGTCATGTGTAATCCTGAGTTATGATCTGTTACAATTTGATTAACTGTCTTTGTCCTGCCTCTGTATCCCTGCTTTCAAGCCACTGTAAGCTTGCTTTAAGCTAGCCACCCCATTTTGTGATGTGTGCATAAAAGTCAAGTGCTGTCTTTGTTCTGTGCCCAGTCTTTGGACGTTAAGTCTGCAGGGTCTGAGTGCACTCAATAATAAACATATCCTCCTGTATACACCTCAGGGTCTCTCTCTGGTCCTCCTGATCCTGCAACATGGTCTGTGATGGCTAATTTTAGGTGTCAAGTTAACTGGATTAAGGATATCTAGAAACCTAGTAAAGCATAATCTGGCTGTGTTTGAGGGTGTTTCCAGACGACTTTAGGGTGTGAGACTGAGTGGACTAGGTGAGATGCACCTTCAACGTGGGCCAGCATCCAGTTGACAGAAGGTCCAAAGAGAACAAAAACAGAGAAAAGGCAACATGTCTGTCTCCCTCCTAGAGCCAGGACAACTCTTCCTTCTCTGTCCTTGGGTATCAGAACTCCTGATGTTCTGATGAAGTTGTCCTCTGAGGACAGAGAAGGAAGAGTGATCCCAACCCTAGGAAACCTCTGGACTCCGGGACTTATACCAGTGGCCCCCTGGGTTCTCAGGCATTCAGCCTCAGACTGAGAATTTTACCATCAGCATCCCGAGTTCTGAGGTCTTTGGACTTGGACTTAGCCACATCAAGGTTTCCAGCTTGCAGACGGCCTATTTTGGGGCTTCCTAGCCTCCATAATAGCATGAACCAAATCTCCTAACAAATCCCCTTATACATCTATATACATATACTATTGGTCATCTCTGGAGAACCCCAACTAATACATGGTCTAACCTGGCACATCAGCACACTAACATCCAATAATAAAATGCGAACAACAGAGATGCCCAAATGTACATATAATCCTCTCCCATTATCAAATTTACTGGAATTCAAAAATTAAATCTCTTTCCAAATCAAAGTCCAAAAATGTTAAACTCCACTAGAATTAAAATCCAAAACTAAATACCCTTATTTTTGTGAATTAAGAATCAACAAGCCTGGGCAACATGGTGACACCGTCTCTACAAAATATTAAAAAATTAGGCTAGGCACAGTGGCTCACAACTGTAATCCCAGCACTTTGGGAGGCCAAGGCAAATTGATCGCTTGAGGCCAGGAGGTTGAGACCAGCCTGGGCAATATGCCAAGACCTGGTCTCCACCAAAAATACAAAAAATTAGCCAGGTGTGGTGTGGTGGTGTGCACCTGTAGTGAGGGAGGATCAGCTGAGCCCAAGAGATCGAGGCTACAGTGAGCCATGACCGCTGCACTCCAGTCTGGGTGACAGACCCTGTCGTTTTTTTAAAAAAGAGAAAAGGTAGCTGGGCATGGTGGCATGTGCCTGTGGATCCAGCTACTTGGGAGGCTAAGGTGGGAGGACTGCTTGATCCCAGCGGTTCGAAGCTGCAGTGAACGCTGATCACACCACTGCACTCCAGCCTGGGTGAGAGAGCAAGACCTTGTCTCAAAACAAACAAAAAATATCCAACATTCTTAAGTTAAATGCCCCAAACAATCTTCCCCAAATCCTTATTCTGTTCAGTCTTAACCAGATGGGGTTTTGATGCTTAGGTGGTTAAAGTCCTCTCAGCAGCCACAACCCAAGCTGTCACTCATGGGAAAGCAATTCTTTTAGGGCCTCAGAAGTTACATTAGATATGCCTCAGATACATCACTTTTTAAAAATTGAGATGTAATTCATGTAACATGAAATCCACCCTTTTAAGGTTACAATTCGGTGATTTTTAGTATACGCACAAGGTTGTGCAACCATCTAATCCCAGAACATTTTCATCACCCCAAAAAACAAACCCATATCCATTAGCAGTTACTAATATAGTTGTCTATTTCTGTGAATTTGCCTGTTCTGGATCATATAAATGAAATACGTGGTCTTTTGTGTCTGGCTTCTTTCACTTAGTATAATGTTGTCACAGTTCATCCATGTTGTAGCACACACAAGTATTTCATTCATTTTTACAGGTAGATAATATTCTATTGTATGAATATACCACATTTCATTTATCCATCCATCCATCAATGGACATTTGAGTTGTTTCCATTTTGGGGCATCAGGAATAACGCCGCCGTGAAAAGTTCACACAAGTTTTTATGCAGACATGTTTTTAGTTCTTTTGGGTATGAACTGAGGAGAGAAGTTGCAGGGTCATACGGTAATTCTATTTGACTTTGTGAGGAATCATCAAATTATTTTCCACAGTGCATGCATCATTTTACATTCGCACCAGCAAGGTACTGGGGCTCCAATTTCTTCATATCCCAGTCAATACTTGTAACATTCCTTTTTTATTATTATAGCCATCATATAACACCCATGAAATGGTGTTTCATTGTAGGTTTTGAGACAGGGTCTCACTGTAACCCAGGCTGCAGTACAGTGGTGCAATCATAGCTCACCGAAATCTCAAACTCCTGGGCTCAAGCAATTCTCCTGCCTCAGCCTCCCAAGTATGTAGGACTACAGGTGCACACCACCACACCTCACTAATTTTTAAAAATTTTTGGTAGAGACGGGGTCTCACTATATTGCCCAGGCTGGTCTCCAACTGGCCTCAATCTATCCTCCCACCTCGACCACCCACAAGCACTGGGATTACAGACATGAGTCACTGCACCTGGCCTAACTCCTAGGATGAAAAAAGGAAGAGCTTGGGTATGACCATCAGCTCCCCTAGGATAGCAAATAATAAAGGGGTGGAAAGAAGCAGGTGTTACATCATTAACTCACCTCCAAAGGGAAAGAAACAACAGTGGAGGGAAAGCATTGCCCCCAAGAGTTAGAAGCAAAGTGTGGGGCAACCAGCACATACTGTCTCCTGAGAATCAACTGTTAAATCCTTGAGAATTTTGCAAATCAGTTGTTAAAGCCACGGTAGCTTGAAATTAGCCAAGGCAGTAGTACTGATAACATGTAAATCAGAAAAAAACTACAAATCAGTGCTTTGTGTTTTGGAAAATAAAGTTGGATCCTTTTTCCATGTGGTAATACTAAAATTCCAGATAGATTCCAGATTTAAATCAAACGCAGAAAACATAAAGTGCCCAAAGAAAAGTATAATCAAAGCAAAGGTCTTTCCAATCCACGTGGACCAAATACAAAAACCATAATGGACTAGGTCAACATGTAACTACATTAAAATACATCATCTACGTCAAAATAGCACTAAGTGGCAAACTACAAACTAGGGAAATTATTAGCAAAATACATGACTAAGAGAAACTCATTAAGAATTCTTACAAATTAGTAAGAAAAAGACAAACATCTCAATGGCAAAAGCCTCATCAGATAAGTCATTTACAAAATACAAATGAGATCAAAATTAATCAAGAAAATCTTAAGCCAGGCCTGGTGGCTCATGCCTTTAATACCAGCACTTTGGGAAGCCGACACAGGTGGATCACTAGAGGTCAGGAGTTCAAGACCAGCCTGGCCAACAAGTTAAAACCCCATCTCTAATAAAAATATAAAAATTAGATGGTAGTTGTGGCACCCACCTGTAATCCCAGCTACGCGGGAGGGTGAGGCAGGAGAATCACTTGAACCTGGGAGGCAGAGGTCATGTTGATATCGCGACACAGCACTCCAGCCTGACTGGAGGTTGCAGTGAGCCGAGATTATGCCACTGCACTCCAGTGAGACTCTGTCTCCAAAAAAAAAAAGGAAAAGAAAATTTTAGACATGCCAGGTTTTGCCTGTAAAAATGGCAAAGAGGAGAGAAGGTGGAACACAGCTAATGTTGGGAAGGATATAAACGGTACTATGAAACACACCTGGCAAAAATATACATTGGCACAAAGTTTTTCTTGGCAACACAATATACACCCTTTGATCTTACACATTTTTGAGTTTATTCTAGAAAAATAAAAATGTATAAAGATCTAGTTAGACTACTGTGGTAAGAATAGGCTAAATAATTTATAGTAAATCCATTTAATATTATGTATACATTAATGTTGAAATATTTGACATGGAAAGATATTCACCACTTAAATTCAAAAAATGGCTTAAGTGGAGGATAAAAACAGTATAATCAGGATGAACAAGTAAAATAAAATGTGTACTGAGTGGACTGAGAAAGTCTACGAAGATATACAGCAAAGCATGATCAACCTTCTCCTTTTTGCTTACTTATAATTCTACGATGTGTGTATATTGCCTGTTTGTTTTTAATAGTTCTTTGACTTAATTTATACAGTTCTATGATCTTATTATCAGTTCCTTGATTTTACCTGAGTCCTAGAGTTCTTAGCTGTTTTTAGTATCCTTTACCTTAAACCTCTGTCTCCACTAATTTCCTGGCAATTCAGTAATAATTACATTAAGGTAATAACCCTCTGAACTAATTTTATAAACAAATAGATAAAATTTGTATCTTTAGGGAAACTGTAATAGATAATTCCTGCATTTCTACAACGTGCATATATTACCTGTATATTGTTTGTTTTCAATAGGAGTCCATGGAATTTGAAATCAGTAGAAAAATCCTCATTACAAAACAACAGCATTTTAATTTAATTTTCTAAGTGATCATTTCCAGTTGTTTAAATGCACCTGTTCAAATCAAAGTTCATCATTTTGTTTGGAACAACTTTTGTTTGAGAATCAAATGGTCATGTAAATGAGAAAGCAAATAAGCGTATAATGATAGAAAAGTAAGTGGCAAAATAACCACAATCTTTGTTCTACTGGCTACTGCAGTACAATAAATAAAATGACAGTTAACCAAAAACACCTTTATTTTCGTCTCCAAAGAAGAAGCTCTTTTCTTCTTTTCCAGGATAATTATGATTAACTTACAAAAATGGGTACACATCTTCAAAGCACTTCCCTTTAACGGGAAACTTAGCTTTATGGGATTTAAACATTAGAAGGTGGGAAAAAAAAATTCCATTTTCTTGTCATTAAAAGACAAAACAGAATCTAGCGTAAGTCAAGGAAACTCATTCACACTTCAGGTCCTTCTCCTCCAGGAACCAGCTGCATAAAGAGGAAAAAGAGTTTATTAGTAACACAACAACCATGTCATCTAAAAACCCCTTGCTCTCCCTTAAGCCACCTTTGCCTGTCCCCTGCGCTCCACATTCCCATTTTCTCCAGATTGTCAATATCTATTCACAATTTCCAACATCATCAATTAATACTTACTATCTCAACAGCGATTAAAAATTCCAAGCAAACTAACCTTTAGACCCAATGCCTCTTCAATAGCTGAGCTTTAGGGCCCTGACCACAGAGAACACCTTTCCCATCTTATGCACCACTGGGCCATGATCATTTAGTTAAGCAAGCAACATTAAGGTTAGTTCTATAATACTGCCCCAGAAAAATGGGCTCCCATCTAAACAAAACAGTTTCAATGTGTCTTACCATTGTTATATTATTTCCATTTAGCAAAATCTGATCTAATTTAGTAATCCTTCTTCCTTCTGGTGTGATTTCACTAAATGAATAGATAAAATATAGTCAGGATAAACCGTGAAAATCAAAGCCAACATTTTGGAAATACTTTCCCTCCCTAAAAAGGTTATCCTTGTATACAAATTACTCTGAGGTTGGGCAATTATATCGACAATTTTCAGATACAAAGGTTTTCCACGAGGTAATGTAACCTTCATTAAAAGCAACAGAATGAACTCACTGACCTAAGACCCACATCTGTCAGAGTTTCATAAAAAGAAGCCAAAGCTTGCCCAGAAAATCAAATATAAAATGAAATGTTTTTTGGGTTTTTCTTTTTTTTTTTAAGAGACAGGGTCTTGCTCTATTGCCCAGGCTGAGTACAGTGGTACAATCATAGCTCACTGCAGCCTAGAACTCCTGGGTTCAAGGGATCCTCACCCTCCAGAACAGCTAGGACTACAGCTGTCCCCCACCATACCCCGCGAATTTTTAAATTTTTTACAGAGACAGGGGTCTCCCTTTGTTGGCCAGGCTGGTCTCAAACTCCCAGGCTCGATCCTCCTCATTTGGCCTTCCAAAATGCTGGGATTACAGGGGTGAGCCACCATGCCCAGTCTAAATGCTCTTACTCTTAGTTCCTTGATTTGACCTGAACCCTAAAATTCCTAGCTCTTTTTTTTATCTTCTACCTTAAAACTGTGTCTCCACTAATTGTCTAGGAGTTTACTAATAATTAAATTAAGGTAATAACACTCTGATCCAATTTTACAAGCAAACAGATAAAACTTCTATCTTTAAGGTTATTCCACCAACAGGTAATGTTTTCTCATAAATAATTTTACTCAAAAGTAGTAAAACTGTCTTTAATTAAGAAGAGATTCCCCCCAATTCTTTAACACTACTCACAACTCAGTGACATCTTCCAGTACCATATCTGAAATTTGGTGTTAAGAAAACAAATAGAGAATTTACTCCAGCTTCTGCCTTTGTTCAGCTTTTCTTTTCTTTTGAGACAAAGTCTCACTGTGTTATCCCCGCTTCTGTGCAGTGGTACACTCACACCTCACTGCAGCCTCCACCTTTTGGGCTTAAAGGATCCTCCTGCCTCGGTCCTGGAGATCAGCTGGGCTCACAGGTGTAAGTCACCATGCCAGCTAATTTTTGAAATGTTTGTGGAGACAGGATGTCATCATGTTGCCCAGGCTGGTCTCAAACTCCTGGGCTCAAGCGATCCACCCACCTTGCCCTCCCAAAGCGCTGGGATTACAGGTGTAAGCCACTGGGCTCGCCTGTTCAGTTTTAATTATAATGTTTAACACAATGGCTCAAATTCAAAATGCTTGTTGTTGATAGGAACTTTACTGTCTTTCAATATATACCTCTTAAAACATTATCATAAGTTCCCTGAAAATGAACTGATTTTATTATAATAATCACAAATATACTGATTGTCTACAGTTCTTATGTTATTAAATACTTAAGAAAAACCTATACCACCACCACCACCTTTTAAAAGGATACTGACAAAGTCATCAAATCCTAGAAGAGTACCAACAATTTCCTTATCACTCTTCATCACAATGTGAATTCTTGATCCTATACATTTGTCCACAAGCTCTGAGGAGGGAAAAAATATTATTTTACCATTCATTATTTCAACAAATATTTGAGTGCCTACTGGCACTCTTACTTGCATATAGTGAAAGAAAAACCAGGAAAAACATTCATTCAATAACTTTAGGTCTTATAATACAAATCTCAGTTTAAGCACAGCATCTGGCGCGTAATGAGGATTCCAAAACAGTCTGTGGCATGAAGGAATGAAAACTTTTCAATCACGGCCACGACCACTAGTTCAATCACTCTTCACCAGCTACAAAAACATAAAAGATAGGTATAATTATATTCACCGGAAACTCTCCTGTAACTGCTTCCCTCCCCCAACTCTGTCTATCCTCTGTGCTCTGACGGTAGCTTGAACATCTCTTTAGCCAGCCTAGCTAGCATTATGTAGCAGGATGTCTACTTGTCCAGTATTCTCTCCTCCACTGGCTTGTGTGCTATTTGAAGGCAATGGCTATGGTTTAAGTTTATCGTTGAAAAATGCCCAGGCACGGTATCTAGTGTATAGATACTCATTTACTACTTATTGAATGAAGAAATAACAAAACAGAGCTAGTTTCCAGATTCCTCATTTAAGGCTCATTCCGGACCAGGGTGTTAGTGTCACTAACCAACCATATACATAACATGGTCTATCTAATCTGGGGATCTTACACGCCAGGTTGAGAAGTTGGCCTACTACCTATAACACTGCAGAGGCGGGCTCACAACAAAGGAGGACGACGACACGTTCACTAAATGTGGACCTTCTCCAGTGACGGTCTGTTTGAGGAGTCAGAAATCCTTGCCTGGAGGAGCCCGACCACGTTAAAGAGCAGGGGCGGCCTGCTGCCGTGAAGACTTGGAGCCGACAGTCGAACCGCATTTGGTCCTATACATTTCCCCACACTCGGCCAGGGCCTGCCTCGGAACAACCCCTTGGCCCCTAATCCTGAACTTCAGCTCCCTGTTCCTGCTCCCCAAAGGACGGCGATTACCTAACGGCAGCAGCTGTGACGGGTTGGTGGTAGCGTTAGCCGCCATGGCTACGCCGGAAGTGGCCTGCCTTCATCGAAGGTGGGACGACTTTGAAAAGCGCGCTTCCGCTTTTTGCGGAGCCCAAACAGGCTCGACCAATCTGAGGCCGAGCGTGCGATCTAGTCCGTCGCGTGGGTCGTGTTCACTGCCTTTTTTCCCAATAAGTGAGATCCGGTGAAATATTTCCTGCCCACTGGACATTTTACCATCTCGGCAGATACCCATTCTGCCCTCGAAGTTTTGGAGAGACGTTGAAGATATTTTGCCTTGTGAATAAATTGTTCCTGTAACCTTTGAGTCGTCTTCCCCCGTAAAGTTGCATTTCCTCTCAAGCCAGAATCCTCAAACCAGTATAAATCAATTCGTATTTCCTGCCATCAATTGTTACAATTTTTGTCACAACTACTCATTAAAGAATCTATAGTTTCTTTTTAAAGTCCAGTGGATTGAAAGTCTGCAACAAGCCTTTTTAAAAAACTTTTCTTTAGTGGGTATTTAAAATATGTTTTTTAAACTTTTTACTACTTTAATTCATCGTTCTTATCTTTATGTCTGGTAGTTTTATTTATTATAGGCTTTTAAATTCAGTTTCTTCAACAATTCTTGTCTAACAGGCGACCACAGCTGTCACTCTAAATTATTCCAGAAGTAGAAAATCATGCTTTCCACTTCTGTTTTGAAAACAGCAAATTATCAGCCCTAGTCTCTTTTATATTTGTATCCTAGGAAGTTAAAGCTAAACAGTCTAGGTCGGGCGCAGTGGTCAGGACTGTAATCCCAGCACTCAGGGAGGCCGAGGGGTGGGGGGGCAGATCACCTGAGGTCACGAGTTCGAGACCAGCCTGGCCAACATGGGTGAAACCCCGTCTCTTCTAAAAATACAAAAATTAGCTGGACGTGGTGGCCTGTGCCTGTAGTCCCAGCTACTCAGGAGGCAGAGGCAGGAGAATTGCTTGAACCCGAGAGACAGAGGTTGCAGTGAGCCTAGATCATGCCACTGCACTCAAGCCTGGGCAACAAGAACGAAACTGTCTCAAAAAAAAAAAAAAAGCTAAGTAAGAAATTCATCGTTCTTATCTTTTTTGAGCGGCCACAAAGAACGTCATTCCTTAAGCACCCATCATTCCTTCATAGACTGAGTTCCTCAAGGCTGAGAGTTATGGGACGCAGTAGTTTACATGATTAAATTTCTTTGTTTTGATTTAAATGACTTTGGTTCAAATACCATTTGAATTGAATTGAATTTGACAATGGGCAAGTTATTTTAACTTTTTAAGTTTCAATATACCCATTGGAAAAAATGGGGACAATAGTATCTACTCATAAGATTAATGTGAAGATTAATTGAGATAATCTATGAAAAGTGGTCAGCATAGGACCTGGCACATAGTAAGCCCTTTTAAACGTAAGCTGTTATTACTTATCCTTGTTTCCTAATACATGATGTCTGGCTCAGAGTGAAGCTACATAAAGCTGGCATTGCTAGCTGGTTATGCATTCATCTTATTTTTATAACCAGACGTAAGCCACTTTAAGGAAGCAATTTCTTATTTTATACACTGTGCACACATTTTCAGGCATACTGTAGGGTCTAATGAATATTCTTTAAATTGATTCTCACCATTTCATTCATACCCATCAACATTATCCTTACTCTTCGTAAGATTTTAAACACAAAGTGATGTCAAATTTGTTTGTGATGCTTCTTTCTTTCTCTCTTTTCTTATTTCTTTTTGTCCAATCCTCATTTGGTTGAAACCCGCCTCTTTTCCTGGTTTTCCTTTTCTATTCCTATTCCTATTTTATTTTCCTCATACCATACTGACAGTATGGTCCAAATTCAAAACATTGTTGTTACTTGATAGAGTTTTTAAAAATTAGAAAAATAGGCTGGGCACAGTGGCTCACGCCTGTAATCCCAACACTTTGGGGCACCGAGGTGGATGGATCATGAGGTCAAGACATCAAGACCATCCTGGCCAACATGGTGAAATCCCATCTCTACTAAGAATACAAAAATTAGCTGGGCGTGGTGGCACACACCTGTAGTCCCAGGTACTCAGGAGGCTGAGGCAGGAGAATCGCTTGAAGCCAGGAGGTGGAGATTGCAGTGAGTCAATCGTGCTGTGCCACTGCACTCCAGCCTGGCGACAGAGCAAGACTCCATCTCAAAAAAAAAAAAGAACAGAATAAACATTAGCAATTTTGAATGCCACTAATAAAGAATAATCTCGGCTGGGCCCGGTGGCTCAAGCCTATAATCCCAGCACTTTGGGAGGCTGGGACGGACGGATCAGAGGTCAGGAGATCGAGACCATCCTGGCTAACATGGTGAAACCCCATCTCTACTAAAAAAATACAAAAAACTAGCTGGGCGAGGTGGCGGACGCCTGTAGTCCCAGCTACTCCGGAGGCTGAGGCAGGAGGATGGCGTAAACCCAGGAGGCAGAGCTTGCAGTGAGCTGAGATCTGGTCTCTGCACTCCAGCCTGGGTGACAGAGCGAGACTCCGTCTCAAAATAATAATAATAATAATAATAATAATAATGATCTCTTTATAATCTGAAAAAAAGGAGCAATATATAGTTCACTTACACAGTAGAGTTAATGGGGATTTCAGGAAGGGAGTGGTATTTTTATTTTATTATTTTCTCTCCTGAGGTGCCACTCAAAAAGGAAGAACAGGCCAATTCCAAATGGAAAGTTGTTATGAACTTGAAAATATGTCATAGCTCTATGTCTCAACGATTTTTCTCCTTTTAAGTCAAATAGAAAACGTAAAATAGAATTTATAATTTATCATAAAATACATGTAACTACCAAAGGCTCTTCGATGTATTATATGTTTAGAAAGGCATTTCTAATTTTCTCCCCTGAGTTAAATGAGACATTTGATTATTTTCCCAATAGACAATTGTCCTTGTGGACAATATCTTGTTAATGAATTTATTCTACATTAATACAACTCATTTAAAACAGAATGTAAGATGTGCATGGTGGCAGGCAACTGTAGCCCCAGCTACTCAGGAGGCTGAGGCAGGAGGATCCCTTGAGCCCAGGAGTTTGAGGCCAGCCTGGGCAACATAGCAACACCCCATCTTATTTTAAACTTTATTTATTAACCTCACTCTGTTACCCAGGCAGGAGTATAGTGGTGTGCTCGCAGGCTCAAGCAATCCTCCCATCTCAGCCTCCTGAGAAGCCAGTACCACAGGCGTGTGCCACCAAGTCCAGCTATTTATTTTTTATTATATTTTGTAGAGATGAGGTCTCAATACATTGCTCACGTTGGTCTCGAACTCTTGGACTCAAGTGATCTAACCGCCTTGGCCTCCCAAAGTGCTGAGATTACAGGTGTGAGCGGCCGGGCCCCACTTATATTCTAAACTCTTAAGTGGCCCAGTCTGTATATTTAGAGACAAAAAAATTCTGGAAATTCCCTTGTTCACTTTCTCTCTCAATTTTCCCAGTTACTTTTTCTTTCTTTCTTTCTCTCTCTCTCTCCCTTTCTTTCTCTTTTTGAGATGGAGTCTCACTCTGTCATCCGGGCTGGAGTGCAGTGCAGTGACACGATCTCAATCACTGCTACCTCCACCTCCGGGGTTCAGGCGATTCTCCTGCCTCAGCCTCCCTAGTAGCTGGGATTACAGGCATGCACCACCATGCCCGGCTAATTTTTGTATTTTTAGTAGAGATGGGGTTTCAACCATATTGCCCAGGCTGGTCTCCAACTTTTGGCCTCAAGTGATCTGCCCGCCTCGGCCTCCCAAAGTACTGGGATTACAGGCATGAGCCACCGTGCCTGGCCCTGTTTTTACATACATCTTTTTTTTTTTTTTTTTTTGAGAGGAAGTCTCCCTCTTGTCCCCCAGGCTGGAGTGGGATGGCGCAATCTTGGCTCACTGCAACCTCCGCCTCCCAGGTTCAAGCAATTCTCCTGCCTCAACCCTCTGAGTAGCTGGCATTACAGGTGCCTGCCACCACGGCCGGCTAATTTTTGTATTTTTTAGTAGAGATGGAGTTTTACCATGTTGGCCAGGCTGGTCTAGAACTCCTGACCTCAGGTGATCCACCCACCTTGGCCTCCCAAAGTGCTGGGATTACAGGCGTGAGCCACCACGCCTGGCCCTTATAGATATCTTTAAAAGGTGTTCAATTAGATGGTAATTTTAGCCATGTCAATTGTGGAAAATATCAAGACAGTTTATATCAAGAAAATATTAATAGTTAACACATCCACAGCTGACATCTCAAAACAGTTAATATATTAAGAAAACAGTTAATATATTCTGCATACAGGGAGCAATATAGTTTTACAGTTTTCTGAGCCAATGCCAATAATTTTGTAATACAGAAAAGAAATGTATAGCAACATCTTGAAAAATGTCTACAGTATTAGCATTAAAACAGTTCTACTGAATCACAGAAACTAAATTTGATTTAGGAAGCCTACTGTTTTTCTCAGCTATGCTTAGATTAGAACGGAGCTCCGTATTTTTCAAGACCAGAAGTGCAAAATACATAGTTACTGTAGTAATCTCTAATTCTGCTTGAAGCAGACACCTATCCTTTAGGTTATTTGAAAACTGTCCTGGATAAGACTTGTTAAATCTGCTAGTGTTTCTAGAATGCACTTTAAATTGACATGAGATTCACTGCTTAAAAAAATTGAAGTACAGTCAGTAATTAAAAAAGCCTGGTGACAACAGAACCCATATATTTTGTATTGACCTTCCTTCCTCCCACTCCACCAAAGCAGAAGCTAAAAACCTACAATCTACACATATCAACCTGCTCCTCCGCTGCTCATAACCATTTTTCAGGTGCAGAAGGAAGGGGCTGTGGGGGGCTAGGCTTCATGTGGGGCAGGTGGGAGGTGTTGCAAAGGAGTCAGGTTGAGAGGCTTGGACTCTGCTTTCAAGGTAATAGGCTCAGAGTACTAAACCCAAAAAGAGATGGAATGAAAATAATATTCTTCTAAAATCGCAGGACTAGAATAACCATTTTACAGGTATCCAAGTAAACTTCCTTTATTGTCAAGGATATTCGGTTTCAGGTTTTAAATGCGTCTCAGATTGCTATACATAATATTTAAATGAAGGGAAAAAAAGCTCTAGAGAGAAACAAACAAGAATTATCGGGTAAGCAAGGAATTTAAAGGCTGAATACACGGATAGGCAACCTCACCAGTATGCTCCATGTTATTACATATTTAAGAATAAGGACGGAGGCCACAGAGGCAAAGGCAAGGAGGTGAAGGAATCGGACACTCGGAGAGTGAATCGAAAAGATGTGAAAAAGCAAGGAAAACAGAAAAGAAGAGGGAAGGGGGAAAACTTTACGGAGGAAAAAGAGAAGGCAAAAGAGAAGGAAGTGCTTTGTGACTGAATCCAGGGAGGAAAAAGCAGGTGTGCCACGCCGCACCTCCAGGTCCCGCGGACACTACAGGCTCCGCAGGCCCAGCCGCCCGAGTCACGTAAGCCCCACCCCGCCGCTCCACGTCAAGCCCCCCTTCGGTGCCCCCCTGGACTCCCCGAACCCCCGACCTTCCGCCCCCGTCCAGTCGATCGCTCCTCTCCTAGCCCCTACCCGCTCCCCCAGTTTCCACCTCGGTGTCTCAGAACCCCGCCTCGTCAGGGCCCTCCCTGCCTTGCCCCGCCCCGCCTCGCCTCGCCTCGCCTCGCCGGCGGCTGCCGCCGAGTCAGGTGACAGCCCGGAAGCTGCGGAAGCGGATGAGAGAAGCGCGGCTGCGGCCCTGGGGGCGGGAGCTGCTCGCCCTCCACCGATCTCCTAGTGCGGCTCTCATGTGCTGCGCTCGCTGACACCCGAAGTCCGCGGCTCTCCGCACACGGTGGGGTCGTCAGACCCGCTGCCCTTGGCGGTCGAAGTCGTAGTGTGGGCCCGCAGCGGCCGCCCATGGAGAAGGCCAGGAGAGGCGGGGATGGCGTCCCCCGGGGGCCCGTACTGCACATCGTGGTTGTTGGCTTTCACCATAAGAAGGGCTGCCAGGTGAGGAAAGGGCCCGCCCCCGCCCCCGGCCGTTCGGGCGTTCGCCCCTCCCGGCGCCCCATGCGTTCCTTCTGTGTGCCCAGCTCGCGTCGTGGCAGTCCTCCTCACAGCGCCCGCGACCCTTCGCCTCTCAACCTGACTCCTTTGCAACTCCTCCCACCGGGCCCACATGAAGCCCAGCCCCCACAACCCCTTCCTTCTGCACCTGGAAAATGGTTATGAGCAGCGGAGGCGCAGGTTGGTATGTGTAGGTTGTAGGATTTAGCTTCTGCTTTGGTGGAGTGGGAGGAAGGAATCGAAGACCGGCCCCACTCTCCCATCCATCATTGTCTCCACTGGCTTTCTGGGTGTCCACCTATAATGGGAGTCTAGAAAAATTCAGTGCTTGTACTCTGCTGTCAAGGTAACAGGCTCAGTGGGCTTGCATACTAATGCTTCGGGTAGCTTGCAGCACCTGCAGCCTCGGTGGAAAAATCAGCTTCGTTTATCTGATGGAAGCCTTGGAATCTGTCGTGTTAAGTACGGTTGTCGATTAACCCTGCCTCCCCCTTCCTATTGGTCCTTAGTTTTGCTATTTCATCTTCTCCAGATTTTGCATTTTGGTGAGAGATTAATCTCTCCAGATCAACCGCAATAAGAGAAAGCGTATTACTGACCAAACCGTTCAAATATAAAGGCATTTTTCAGCAGCCTCACTGAATGTTTAATCCATCATCTGAAATGGAATATTTGCGATCTGTATATTGAAGGCAAGAAAACAAAATAGAAACAGGATTATCTAATGAGCAAGCAAACACTGGAAGGGAATGATGTCATAATGTGCTAGTGAACAGTAAATTGAAATGCTTTTTTTTGAAGTATTAAAAATAGTAATGGCCACCACTAGCTCATGAAGCATTTAGTTTCTTGCATTACACAGGAAATGTAACATTTTAGAAGACTTATTGGCAAAAATTAAGTTCTCTAGGGAATAACAGAAAAGTGATGGGAGTGAAAAAATTGTGTTTGTGCGTCATTTTGAAATATATCCTCACACCTGTAATGGCAGCGCTTTTAGAGACTGATATGAAAGGATCACTTGAGCTCAGGAGTTTGAGACTAGCCTGGATAACAAAGGGAAACTGTCTCCACAAAAAAATTTAAAAATTAGCTGCATGTGATAGCGCACTTGTAGTCCCAGCTAGTCGGGAGGCTAAGGTGGGAACATCTCTTGAGCCCAGGAGGCTGAGGCTATAGTGGCCCTTGATCCCACCACTGCACTTCCGCCTGGATGAGAGAGCAAGACCCTGTCTCAAAAGAAAATTTTGGCCCCCGGTGCGGTGGCTCACTTCTGTAATCCCAGCACTTTGGGCGGCCGAGGCGGGTGGATCACCTGAGGTCAGGAGTTCCAGACCAGCCTGGACAACATGGTGAAACCCCCGCCTCTACTGAAAATACAAAATTAGTCGCGCGTGGTGGCACATGCCTGTAATCCCAGCTACTTGGGAGGCTGAGGCACGAGAATAGTTTCAACCCGGGAGGCAGAGGTTGCTGTGAGCCAAGATCACGCCATTGCACTCCAGCCTGGACAACAAGAGCGAAAAAAAAAAGTTTTGAGAAGTGCGTATTACGTGCATAAGTCTTACAATGACTGGTCTAGAATCTGTTCTTTATAACCTGTACATCAGGTGTCTTCAGAGGCTTTAATTAAAGGATATAAGATTTGCCCCAGGATAGATTAATCAGCTATCTAATTCTCCACTTTACTATTTTACTTCCAGGTGTAAAGAATTAAAGGTGCGTGGCTCATTGAGTTGTGACTCTGACTTCACATGGTTTTAACTTGTGTGAGGGTACTTAAGACTGCTCTTCCGAGTATTCAGAATTCCCGTGGGTCATGTTGACCATCCGTTCTTTCTGTGCGCTGAGATTGTGCATAGGGAAAATTCCTATACTTGGTCATAATTTGAACTTTTAAATACAAGTGACTGAAGTAAAACCTTTGTTTTAAAAGTGATGCCTTTCAGCAGTCCGCTTGGTTAAGCATGATAACTTTGTCATTTGACACGGACCTCGAAGTAAAAGCCATCTTCTAATACTGGTGTTAAAGACCCAAAACTAGGCTTGTGGAAAATGTTAATTCATCTTGTTTCTTGCACTTTTCCACCATTGAAGTCCTCAGATGTATTTTAATTTTTTTTTTTCCCCCCGAGACAGAGTCTCGTTCTGTCACCCGAGCTGGAGTGCAGTACAGTTGCGGGATCTCCGCTCACTGCAGCTTTTACCTCCTGGGTTCCAGTGATTCTGCTGCCTCAGCCTCCTGAGTAACTGGGATTACAGGCATGCCCCACCATACCCGGCTAATTTTTTATATTTTTGGTAGAGACGGGGTTTCACCAAGTTGGCCAGGCTGGTCTAGAACTCCTGACCTCAAGTGATTCGCCTGCCTTGGCCTCCCAAAGCGCTGAGATTACAGGCATCAGACTTGAGCCACCGTGCCCGGCCTCAGATGTATTTTAAATGAAAAATCCTTCATTGGAATTTAAATGAACATCTATTAACTTTATCACTTGATCTTTTTTTTCACTTTTATTTGGGTAACTTGTGGAAGTGAATTATTCTGTAGATAGCGTGCTAGCCTCTAGATGTCATTTTTCTAGTTTACTGATATACTTAACATTTAAAACATTTTAAGTGATTTTTTGAGTTCTACCATGACATTTAAAGTCGTTTCAAAATATTTACTCATTTCAACTTTTTACTGAATTGTTTAATATTTAACAAGGGATAATAATTAACAAGGGATAATTTAACATTTAACAAGGGATAATAAGTGTGGCCGGGCGCGGTGGCTCATGCCTGTAATCCCAACACTTTGGGAGGCTCAAGTGAGGCGGATTATTTGAGCTCGGGAGTTTGAGAGCAGCCTAGGCAATATAGCGGAACCCCGTCTCCACTAAAAATATAAACATTAGCTGGACGTGGTGGCGTTTGCCTGTAATCCCAGCTACTCAGGAGGCTGAGGCGGGAGATTTGCTTGAATCTGGGAGGCGGAGGTTGCAGTGAGCCAAGATCTCCCTACTGCACTCCAGCCTGGGTGACAGTGAGACCCTGTCTCAAACAAAACAAACAAAAATTTATCTGACATTAGACCCTTTGGCATGAAATAATTTATGGATACCTTCTCTGTGGTAAATTGGCTTGTTGTAGATTGTGTATTCCAGAGCTTTGTTTGTTCCAATATATAAAGTATATTTGTCGAACTACCATAATTTTTTGCTAAGTAGCGTCAAATATATCACATTAACTCATTAACTCATGGTTTTTTTCACAAACAGGATAGAACTTTTTTAACTACTCAAGTTAAAAGGGAATAGGTTATTTTCCAAAGAGATGTCATAAAAAGTTAATTAATTTTTGACCACTTTTCTGATAGTTTGTTTTGTATACATAGCTAGCAGTTTTGTCTTAAATAAACTGAATTTACCAAACTATTTCTTTCTTTTTTTTTTTTTTTTTTTTGAGACAGAGTCTCGCTCTGTCACCCAGGCTGGAGTACAGTGGCTGGATCTCAGCTCACTGCAAGCTCCGCCTCCCAGGTTCACGCCATACTCCTGCCTCAGCCTCCTGAGTAGCTGGGACTACAGGCGCCTGCCACCGCGCCCGGCTAATTTTTTGTATTTTTAGTAGAGATGGGGTTTCACCGTGGTCTCGATCTCCTGACCTTGTGATCCGCCCGCCTTGGCCTCCCAAAGTACTGGGATTACAGGCGTGAGCCACCACGCCCGGCCCCCAAACTGTATTTCTAATACAAAAAAAGAGGAATAACAATTTTTTTTTTTAAAGTATACTCTAAGTTCTGGGATACATGGGCAGAACATTCAGGTTTGTTACATAGGTATACATGTGTCGTGGTGGTTTGCTGCATCACCAGTTGCCTAGATTTTAAGGCCCGTATCCATTAGGTATTTGTCCTAATGCTCTCCCTCCCCTTGCCCCCCATCCCCCAACAGGTGCCAGTCTGTGATGTTCCCCTCCCTGTGTCTGTGTGTTCTCATTGTTCAACTCCCACTTATGAGTGAGAACATGTGGTGGTTGGTTTTCTGTTCCTGTGTTTGCTGAGAATGATGGTTTCCAGCTTCATCCATGTCTCTGCAAAGGACATGAACTCATTCTTTTTCATGGCTGCATGGTATTCCATGGTGTGTATGTACCACATTTTCTTTATCCAGTCTATTGTTGATGACCATTTGGGTTGGTTCCAAGTCTTTGCTATTGTGAATAGTGCTGCAGTAAACATACGTGTGCATGTGTCTTTATAGTAGAATGATGTATAATACTTTGGGTATATACCTAGTAATGGGATTGCTGGGTCAAATGGTGTTTCTGGTTCTAGATCCTTGAGGAATCGCCACACTGTCTTCCACAATGGTTGGACTAATTTACACTTCCACCAACAGCGTAAAAGCGTTCCTATTTCTCCACATCTTCTCCAGCATCTGTTGTTTCCTGACATTTTAATGATCACCATTCTAACTGGCATGAGATGGTAGCTCATGGTTTTGATTTGCATTTCTCTAATGACCAGTGATGATGAGCTTTTTTTCATATATTTGTTGGCCGCATAGATACCTTCTTTTGAGAATTGTCTGTTCATATCCTTTGCCCACTTTTTGATGGGGTTGTTTTTTTTTTCTCTTGTAAATTTATTTAAGTTCCTTGTAGAGTCTGGATATTAGACCTTTGTCAGATGGGTAGATTGCAAAAATTTTCTCCCATTCTATAGGTTGCCTGTTCACTCTAATGCTAGTTTCTTTGGCTGTACAGAAGCTCTTTAGTTTAATTAGATCCCATTTGTCAATTTTGGCTTTTGTTGCAATTGCTTTTGGTGTTTTAGTCATGAAGTCTTTGCCCATGCCTATATCCTGAATGGTATTGCCTAGGTTTTCTTCTAGGGTTTTTATGGTTTTAGGTCTTAGTTTAAGTCTTTAATCCATCCTCTGTTAATTTTTGTATAAGATGTAAAGAAGGGGTCTAGTTAAAGTTTTCTGCATATGGCTTGCCTGTTTTCCCAGCAACACTTATTAGATAATCCTTTCCCCGTTGCTTATTTTTGTCAAGTTTATCAAAGAGCAGATGGCTGTAGATGTGTGGTGTTATTTCTGACACCTCTGTTCTGTCCCATTGGTCTATATGTCTAAAAAGCAGAAGTATAAAAGAGCTAGAACTAATCTTAACACTATTCCACCAGAGAATAAAGCAACCAGCAGCAGTGAAGAGAATGGCAGATTTTCTCGTCGGTGTGAGTAAACTGGTCACAAAGTCTCCATGGGGTAGCAGAATGTTGCATTGCAAATTTAGAAATGGGTTGATATTAGGGGGATTGTTTATGTTGGGGTGATACAACTATACTCAAGCCCTGAGTGATTCAGGTTTTGGTGACAGATGACTCACTGACAAACCTTTTTTGGCACCTGCTATTAATGAAATCCTGTGGTGACAATAATGAAACATTTGGGAGAGTTTGTTTGATTCTTGTTAAAATAAGTAGTTCTTTGGAACCAGAAAGAAAGCTGAAGGGTTAGCAGTTAAGGAAGAATAACCTTTTAAGATCCTTTTTAGCTGCTAGTTTTACAGAAACTTTGTTGTGAAACAAGATTGCATTTTCTGGCCCTTCACTGCACTTTTTATTTCTTCAACTTTAATATTTTGGTAGACAGTTTTTCCTGATTTTGGCCATGCTTTTTTTGTATATGGTGAAATTACGAAAATCTCTAACTTAGCAGGGCTGTAGCATTGACAGAACAATGGAATAGTTTTAATTCAGGCTTTGGCATTGTGGCTAAGTGCAGTGGGTGTCAACTTGTGTACTAGAACTTAGAAATAAAAATATCGAGAAGATTCCTTCGTTCTCTTATAGGTCCTCCCAGCTAGCAAGAATGTGCGTAATTTCTTTCTTTGGCTTAAACCTTTGATCCCTAGTAAAATACTTATACACCATGAGTAATCGACTACTTCATGTCATTGATATGATTCAGATCCTTTGCTGAACATAGATTTTTGCTAAAGGGAAGGCTGCAGAAGGGCCCTAATCTACTAGGGATGGACAACAGGAAAATGCAAACATAGGGAGAAGAGCCTACTTACCTACTTAATTTTAAGACTGCTCTTATTTTATATGGATTAAGAACTCAGGTTCTCCCTAAGATATTTTTAGAGGATGTTATCTAAGCTGACATTTTTGGCAGTTTTTAAATCATATTTCAGTATTTTTGAAAATAACATTTATGATAAATATTATGTACTGGCCAGGCGCAGTGGCTCATGCCTGTAATCCCAGCACTTTGGGAGGCCAAGATGGGAAGATCGCTTGAGCCCAGGAGTTTGAGACCAGCCTGGGCAACATAGGGAGACCTCATCTTTGCCAAAAAGTAAAAAAAAAAATTGCCAGGTTTGGTGGTGCATGCCTGTAGTCCCAGCTACTTGGGAGGCTGAAGCAGGAGTATCACTTGAGCCCAGGAGGTCGAAGCTGCAGTGAGCTGAGATGGCACCAGTGCACTCCAGCCTGGGTGACAGTAAAACCCTTTCTCAAAAAAAAAAAAAAGAAAAAATTATCAAACCATAATCATGTTTCATGGCCTACCTTTTTCATGTGAAATATACCATTCATATTTTTGTATATTAGTAAATAATTGAATTATGTTTTAAAATTGCTAAATAGTATTTTGTAGAAATACTGTTATTTAACTGATCTCCTTTTTAGATACTTAGGTGGCATTCTAATTTTTCACTATTTTGAATAGTGCTGCAAAGAACAGCCTTGTGGCTTTTTGCACCTTTTCTCATAAGTATAGACACTTCATTGTAGCCATTTTTTCCGTGAAGGTTTTATTAAAATGGATTTTGAAACAGAACCTACTGAACACAATTTAAGTTAGTCTAGGTGACTCTTCAGAGCAAATGTCACTCATACTGTGCCATTCTCCGTTTAACACAGAGTTATTTGCACATGGCTCTGACTTCGTCGGGCCCTAGCCGTCCAGAGAGATGACAGAGATGTTAGTAATTACTTCCCAATGTCAGTACTATCCATAGTGTTGGTGGTGGCTTCAGCTTCCTTTTATTTGATGCTTTTCTTCCATTGATTGGGAGACCACGTCTACTGAATTTGTTGTGTGAAATAAAATGACTCAGTCATGGGTTTTGAAAGGAAACCTACAGCCTTCTTGGTATACTGTCAAGAGCTTTATAATAGCTGGTTTTGCTGATTTTTTTTCATTTGCTTCTTGGCAGTTTTGTAGGTAATTAAGTTGTCAGAAGTGTGACTTCTGAATAAACTCTGGGTGTTCATTTAGATTTGAAATATGGGCCAGGTGTGGTGATTCACACCTGTAAATCCCAGCACTTTGGGAGGCTAAGGCAGGTGGATCACTTGAGGTCAGGAGTTCGAGCCCAGCCTGGCCAACATGGTGAAACCCCCGTCTCTACTAAAATATATACACACACACACACACAGACACACACACTAGCCGGGCATGGTGGCACATGACTGTAGTCCCAGCTACTCAGGAGGCTGAGGCAGGAGAATCGCTCGAACCTGGGAGGCAGAGGTTGCAGTGAGCCGAGATCTCGCCATTGCACTCTAGCCTGGGTGACAGAGCAAGACTCTGTCTCACGGAAAAAAAACAAAACTGGATTTGAAATATGGCCCTCTGCACTTGTGCCTTTCATCACACCACTGTGCTTGTTGTCACAAGGTATGCTGTTCATATATGTGCACGTGGCTACAAGGTTTGCTTTTTGTTTTTTTTTTTTTTTGGAGACAGAGTCTCACTCTGCCTCCCAGGCTGAAGTGCAGTGGCACGATCTTCACTCACTGCATCCTCTACCTCCTGGGTACAAGCATTTCTGCTGCCTCAGCCTCCCGAGTAGCTGGGATTACAGGTGTGCACCACCACGCCCGGCTATGTTTTGTATTTTTAGTAGAGACAGGGTTTCACCCTGTCTGTTGGCCATGGCATTTAATTGAAATGTTAATGAACTTTACCCTGGCAATCTTTTGTACATCAATTCATGTTTAACATTTCAATTTTTTTTCATTTCAATATTGAACTTTCATGGGGCAATAAAGATATAATTTATGGGAGTGCATCACACCCACCAAAGAGAGCCTAACACATTCCTAATATCACCAGTGAAGTCCCATGGGGCAGACATGGATTTCATTAAGAACCTTGCAAAGGCCAGGTGTGGTGGCTTATGCCTGTAATCCCAGCACTTTGGGAGGCCAAGGCAGGCGGATCACCTGAGCTCTCAGGAGTTCAAGACCAGCCTGGCCAACATGGTGAAACCTCATCTCTACTAAAAATACAAAATTAGCCGGGCGTGTGACGGGCGCCTGTAATCCACAGCTACTCGGGAGGCTGAGGCAGATGAGTTGCTTGAAACCAAAGGCAGAAGTGGCAGTGAGCTGAGATCAGGCTACTACACTCCAGCCTGGGCAACAAGAGTGAAACTCTGTCTCAAAAAAAAAAGAAAAAGAAACCTTCTACCTTGTAGCAAATCACAAAACCCTTCATTCTTCAGTACTTTTGAAAGAGGCTTTTCAAAACTGCCATTTAATTCATATGATTTTCTTTAAATTGTTTAGACTAGTACAGAGCTAGCTAGGATTTAGAGACAGTTCTCCACTTGCATTCTTTAATTTTGAGCCTTACAAGTATATAATTTTAGAAAAAAAGAACTCAAACAATAGCTCTGCTGTTTTTTAAAACTCTGTTTTCACATACTGTTCTAAGCAAACATGGTGTCTTAGAGAAATAAAAGCCACGACTTAATATAGGAACCCAGACCTCTCTTGGGTGCTCATATATATATGTTTATGTACTGAGAGCATATATTTTTATTAAGTAGAGTCATTTTCTTCGCTCTTTGTAAGCAATAGCAAAGATTCTAAGTCCATAAAGTGTGCCCTAAATGTAATCTCTGCTTGTTATGAACTATTTTTAAAAACTATCCATGAGAGTCACCATGCAGTTCATTATTGTAGTTCTATAAAGATATATATTTTTCTAATTTTTTTCCTGTACATACATATGACAAAGTTTAGTTTAAAAGCTAGGCACAAGAGATTAACAAAAAAAATTAATTAAATTTTTAATTTAAAATGTTTCAGTTTTTAATTTTAAAAATTTTAAACTTTTTAAACTTTAAAACAATTTTAAAACATTTAGAAATTAGGCATAAGAGATTAACAAAACTAGTAGTAAAATAGAATGTTTATAACAATATGCCAGCATCACTACTCTTGGGCTTTGGGGTCATTATTAAGTAAAATAAGAATTACTCAAACGCAAGCACCTTGATACTGCTGCAGTTAATCCGATAACTAAGATGGCTATTCAGTGACTAATGAGAGGGTAGCCTATACAGTGAGGATAGGCTGGACGATGAGATGATTCACAAGTCAAGTGGAATGGAGAGGGACAGTGTAAGATTTCATCACGCTCCTCAGAATGGCACACAATTTAAGACTTATGAATTGTTTATTACTGAAACTTTCCATTTACAATTTTCAGAATGTGGTTGACCATGACTAACTGAAGCCACTGAAAATGAAACTGGGCAAGGTGCAGTGACTCACACCTGTAATCCCAGCACTTCAGGAGGCCAAACAGGAGTATTACCTGAGGCCACAAGTTCGAGACCAGCCTGGACAGCATAGACCCTGTCTCTATTTAAAAAAAAAAAAAAAGTGAAACTGCAGGTCAGGGGGACTACTGTAATGAAGAAAATACCAATCCTTCACAAACTCTGTCAGAAAACAGAAGAGGAGGGAACATTTCTCAACTTATTTTATGAGGCCAGCATTACATTAATACCAAAGCCAGACAAATTATTATATTAATACCAAAGCCAGACAAATTATTACAAGAAAAAAACAAAGATCAATATCCCCTATCAACATAGATGCAAAAATCCTTAACTAGATAGTTGCAAAAAAATCCGGTAATATATAAAAAAGGAATAATACATCATAACCAAATGGGGTTTGTCACAGGTTGATTTCATATTTGAAAATATCCATTCACAATATTAATAAATAATAGGGTAAAGCTATATGGTCCTCTACGGTTGGCAAATGGGAAGGGAAGGTAGAAGGGGAAAGCTCCTGGGGTTTTTATGTATAACCTTGTACCTCCCACACAGAATCACAACTTGTCAGAACTCACTTTTCAAAGTTAGGCCTTCTTGATAGGCACATTCTTTTTTTTCTTTCTTTTTTTTTTTTTTGAGACAGAGTCTTGCTCTGTGGCCCAGGCTGGAGTGCAGTGGTGCAATCTCGGCTCACTGCAAGCTCCGCCTCCAGGGTTCACGCCATCCTCCTGCCTCAGCCTCCCAAGTCGCTGGGACCACAGGCGCCCGCCACCGTGCCCGGCTAATTTTTTGTATTTTTAGTAGAGACGGGGTTTCACTGTGGTCTCGATCTCCTGACCTCATGATCCGCCCACCTCGACCTCCCAAAGTGCTGGGATTACAGGCGTGAGCCACCGCGCCTGGCCAATAGGCACATTCTTTAAAAGAAAGTGTTTAGTGTGAAGCATCATACATACACAGAAAAGTGCTTCCCTTCCCAATATATAGATCACAAATGTGTATAATCACCTCAGAAGTCTAGAAATATTAATAGAATATTGACAGCACCCCAGAAGCCACTGTTGTGTCCTTTCCTACTCTTCTTTTTCCTCAACGCTAACCACCCTCTCCACTTGTAACACCATAGATGACTCTAGCTGTTTCTTCACTTTATAGAAATATAATCATGTGTTATGCGTACTTTTGTGTTTGGCTTCTTTTGTTCAGCATTGTGCTTATGGAATTCATCTATGCCGTTGCGTATTCCTGTGGTTTAATTTCTTCTCATAACTACGTAGTGTTCCCTTTGGTGATACCCCACTATTTATTTATTTATTCAACTGTTGATAGGCATTCAGTTGTTTCATCATGGGCTATTACAAATAATGCTATCATGAGCATTTTTTAGATGTCTCTTGGTGCACATATGCAAATCATTTTGTTGGAGATATACTTAAGAGTGGAAGTGATGGATTCTAGGGAATACCTATCTTCGCTTTTAGTAGATGATATCAAATTGTTTTCCAAAACAGTGGAACCAATTAACTTTATCACTGGTGTTCTTCATGCCCCTTGCCAACACTGGGCATCGTCCATCCTTTTAATTACAGTAATTTTGGTGGGGTATGTAGTGTCATCTCATTGTTTTACTTTACATTTTTTGATTTGTTGATGAGGCTGGACACTTTTTTATAGGTCTGGTGGTCATTGGGCTGTCCTCTTTTTGTGAAGTACATGCTCCAAGTCTTTTCCTGTTTTTCTATTGGTGTTGAAGTTCTTTTTATATTATTGAAAAAAGCCCTTTAAGACTTATATGTGCTGAAATTCTTTTCCCTCTCTGTCGCTTGCCTTTTCAGTATCTTAATGGTGTCTTTTTTACACCATAATTGAAATGTGGTCAACTATATTAGTCTTTCCCTTTGTGGTTAGTACTTTTTAAATGCCATTTAAGACATTTTTACTAATTTGATGTCCTGAAGATATTTTTCTATATTACCTTCCAGATCAGTGTTGTCTAATAAAAATACTGAGCTGCATACATAATTTAAAATTTATAGTATCCACATTAAGAGAGCAAAATAATCAGATAAAACTAATTTTAATATTGTGTTATTTAACTCATTCCAAATTATTATTTCAAAGTTTCAATATAAAAAGTTGAGATATTTCACGTGTTTTTTCCTACTAAGTAATTAAACTCTAGTGCAAATTTTACTTAATAGCATATCTCGAATTTTCAGTATCCATACATGGGCAGAGCAGTTCTAGAAGATTTATTGTTTTTATCCTTTCACATTATATCTTATGTTTCACCTTAAAATGATTTTTTGAGAGAATTGTGAGGTAGAAATCATTAGTTACTCATTTAAGCATCCAGTTGACCTAAGATCACTTTATAGAATATAAAGACAGTCCTATCTCCACTGTTCTGTCATGCTACTTTGGTATTAAGGTGTCCATATGTGTGTGAGTCTGTTTCTGTATTCTGTGTCATTTGTCTATTTTTCTATGCTTGCACCAGCACTACACTATCTTATTATAATTTTTGTAATAAGTTTTGATACCTGGTAAGGAAGAATTTCTTAGGAGAGTCTTGGCTGCTCTTGACCCTTTACATTTCCATATAAATTATAATCAGCTTGCCAGGTTCCGCAAAAATATCTTTTGGAGTTTTGATTGAGATTGTATTGAATCTAAGGATCAGTTTCAGGAGAGCACTTCTTTTTATATTATCTGTTCATCAGATGCTCTCATCTGGGTAGGATCTGGACGTGCTGTGCCTTCCAGACTCTGCTGCCTTTCCCTTTGTGGCATAGAAGCAGCTAACTGAGAGGGAGGCTCTACCCTCAGCTTTGATGAGAGCACTGGAGGGCCCCCTCCCTCTTTTTGCAGGAGACTTTCCTTAAGGGCAGAAAGTCCCTGGCAAGATTCTGGAATTCTAGGATGAAGAAAAATTAAGTCTGGGAGGAACCAGACCCAAAAAACACAATAAAAAACAAAACTCAGTCCTCTGTATCTATATAGCAGGGGCCTTGTACCCTGTGTGTGAGTTCTCAGGGAGTTCTCAGGGATCACCTGTTCTTGCATTGACTTGAACCTAGGGCACATCAACACTACTTACCCTCCTTGAGAACAGATTAATGCTTTTTACTCCTCACTCTCCTCTTTCTCTGTCACTAGTCCTATAGTTTGCTTTGTGGTTTCAGACCAAGTTCCATGGAGAAACCAGTTCCAAAGGTAGAGGCTTGTGTATCCTGGCTGACTAGACAGGAGAGAAAAGGAACAGACTGTGTTGGCCAGGCTGGTGGCTCACGCCTGTAATCCCAGCACTTTGGGAGGCTGAGGCGGGCAGATCACTTGAGGTCAGGAGTTTGAGACCAGCCTGGCCAACATAGTGAAACCTCATGTCTACTAAAAATATAGAAAATTAGCCAGGCTTGGTGGTGGGCGCCTGTAATCCCAGCTTCTTGGGAGGCTGAAGTGGGAGAATCACTTGAACCGAGAGGTGGAGGTTGCAGTGAACCAAGATCACACCACTGTACTCCAGCCTGGGCAACAGAATAAGACTGTGTCTCAAAAAGAAAAAAAGATTGTCTAGAAAAAGGTAATCTCAAGAATCTGAAGAGGGTTAACAAAATGAGGATTAAGGCAAAATACAGTTAGTAATAAGATAACCAGGAATCTGGTCATGGAAAAGGGGTCCTTGTAACTTACTGAGGCAGAACGTTGGTTTACCATCTTGCATTTTCTACATCCATCAAATCAGGCTTCTGGGAATCCACAGTCCTGACAATTCTGAACTGCCCCAGTAGGAGCAAACCCACCTCTCCAGGGTGAGATTTGTGAGCCGTCAGGTCAGGTTGTGGGAGTCCACAGTCCTGGCACTTCTGAACTGCCCCAGTATGAGGGAAGCCATCTCTCCAGGATGAGATTCGTGAACCATCAGGTCTCGTTGGGAGAACCCACAATCCTGGCAGTTCTAAACTGCCCCAGTATGAGGGAAACCATCTCGCCAAGGTGAGATTTGTGAGCCATCAGGTCTGGTTGTGGAAGACCACAGTCCTGGCAGCTCTGAACTGCCCCAGTAGGAGGGAAGCCATCTCTCTAGGATAAGATGCAGGGGGGTACTAGGGTGTGGGGACTAGAGTACAGGGGACTAGCAAGAGGGGCTATGAGGAGGGCAAGGGGGACAGATAGGGGGAAACTTGGAAAGGGGTGCCTGACGAGTAGGGCGGCGGCATACAGATGCTCAGGAATTAACAGAGGAAGAGCTGGGCAGGGAGTTCCAGGGGGTAGAGTGCTGGGAAGGGGCAACATTAGTCAGCTGGGGGAAATGGGTAGGCTGGAAAATTGAACAATTTGGACGGCCCTGGAGAGGAGGCTGAGGGCAGGAAGTTTGAGGAGTAAGGGGAGGAAGGAGGGCTGGAACACGAGAGCGGGAAGGAACAGAAAGAAATGGAGGCCAGGGATGAGGCCGAGAAATTGGAGGTAGCTTTCTGGTCATTTTTCCAAATGAGTGCTGTAGTAACTCACTTGTCCAAACGAGTCAGAATGAATAACTGAGATGTGCTGAGACAAACTCCAGCATTTATCTCCTCAGGGCATTCCATCACGGAATGCCTATTATGAAACGTACATTTATTTTCTCGGGCCATTTCTTGACGGAATGCCTATTATGAAACATACATGCTCCCTTTTGTTCTATTGAGGAGGCCCCACCAATCAGGGAAATGGTCCCAGTTTCTCAGTTCAAAAGTGGTCATGGGAAGTAGCAAAGAAAATAAATGGGTCTGTAATTATTGGTCCTTGTTCTTGGGATACCATGTAGTTTTGCCCCTCCATAGGCAAAAATTGATCAAGGAGCTAACAGAGGCAGGGGCTTGGGGCCTAGGAGAGCAGTTCTGAAGCAAGAATTGGGAAAATGGGAAGTAAGTATCCTAGTCTCTTTCCCTTACTACCTTATTGAAAGCCCTTTCACATCATTTACCTCACTGTGTGAATGCAGATGATTAGAGATGTTACGTTCATTTTACCGACGAGGGCACTAAAGACCAGAAAGCGAATGCCAGTAGGCACAAAGCAGGTGGGACTAGAACTTGGCCAAATAGAGGGCTGGTGGGAGGGAGCACAAGATGGCACAAAGTGCTTACCAGCATCTTTGCCTCCTCCTATGTCTCTGGACAGGATCTTGTAGGAGGAGCTTAAGAGCAGAACTGTATTTTTCGTAGTTTACCTCTTAGTTCTTGTGTTCCCCTGGTTTGATTCCTTTCTGTTCACTGGAACCAGAAACATAAGGCCAAAGCTGGTACACTCTCTGCCCTTTGAGACCGTGCCCCAAAGAGCCGAAGACAGCAATAACAGAAATCTTCGAGCTTGCAGGATGGAAGATAAGAAAAGAAACAACTTGCTAAAATAAAACTCCCTCCCCTTCTAAGAGAATGAAATTGGCAAAATTGGTTAAAAAGAATATGGCCAATGAGTATATGCAGAATGAACTTGCTTATATCACAACCCAAATTTCTACCACGTGTTTCATACTAACTCCCCCCCGTTTCATACTAACTCCCCCTGAATTTGCTTATGGGATCCATGAGGAGGCACGAAGAGATAGTTGCGCATGTCTGAGGGACTTTCCAGATGTTCCCTTGCCTTCTTCCAATCACTTGCTAATCCCAGAATCAGCCCCCTAACCTTTTCTGATAAAAGTACTGCCTTAAAACTAGCATAGGGAGACAGATTTGAGCTGGACTCCTCTCTCTTTGTTGAGTAACGTGCAATGAAAAGCTTTTCTTTTCTCAAAAACCTGGTGTCATAGTATTGGCTTTGTAAACCAAAAATAAAATTCAAAGGCACCCCTGCAACCATCCCAATGGATTCCCTCCTCTGCCAGGGCACCCTGAAATTTAACCTGAAAAGACTGGTTCAGGCCAGGAAGCCAGGTGGGGGTTGGACTTGCTTCATTATACCCTTCCAGCATTACTATCTACACAGACCTTACATTTGATAAGAAACATTTACAGTCTATTCTCTTTAAAGCCTGATACTTGGAGCCTTCATCTGCATGATAAAACCTAGGTCTCCACAACCCCTTGTCTTTACCCAGACATTCTTTTCTATAGATAAAAACTCAACCAATTGCCAATCAGAATATGTTTAAGTGTACCTAGGACTTGGGAGCCTCCCCCTTTGAGTTGTCCCACCCTTTCAGATCAAACCAATGTAAATCTTAATGTATTGATTGATGTATTGAAGGGGGCCTGCCCCTCCACACCTGTGGGTATTTCTCACAAGGTGGAGACGAAAGACTGAGAAAAGAAATACTACGTGGAGACAAAGTATAGAGGAGGAAAAGTGGGCCCAGGGTGTAGCAGGATGAGCCGCAGACAAAACCTCTCAGACACCAAGTTGTAGAACGAAGGGCTTTATTCAGCTGGGAGCGTCAGCAAGCTACTGCCTTAAAATCCGAGCTCCCCGAGTGCACAATTTCTGTCCTTTTTAAGGGCTCACAACACTAAAGGTTTCATAGGAAAGGGTCGTGATTGATTGGGCGATCTAGGGAGTACATGACAGGGGTTTCATGCACTGATAAAAACAGAACAGGGCAGGGAGTTTCACAGTGTTCTTCTATACAATGTCTGGAATCTATGAATAACATCGGTTTCCAAGGAATGAGTTGATTTTTAACTACTGGGTTTAGGCCAGGCAGACCTAGGCCTGGTTTTGGGCCTGGCGCCAGGCTGCCTGTCTTTGGTTTTACTTCCTTGTTTTTTTCTTAAAACAGGTACTGAGTATAAAACAATGTGAGAGGGTCTTTTTCTTTCCTCATTTCCCCCCTTTGAGACTTTCACTCATTTTATTAGTTGGAGTTCTTACTCTTATTTTTGCTACTTATGTGTTTTTGTGCAATAGATTGATAGTGATTCATATAGTACACTTGTGCTGAAGCATTTTGGTGAACTAAGGTAGCAATGAAGTTGTTGTTTTTTTTTTTAATCATTTGAAGAAGTACAGGTAGCAAACAAGGGAACAGTAAGCAGGTTCTTATTACTATTATAATTTTTATTGTAAGAGTTTTAAATCTTCCTAGTGCTGGGAACTAATTTTTAAACATGGCTTCACGATCGAATTCGTGCTACACTTGTATGGGCTACCTGTGTCAGTTTTGTCGTATTTTTAACTATGTCTTTAACTGCTTGCCTTTGATTATCTATGTATAGACAGTAATTAGTAAGGTTAAATTTCTTATAGACCTCTCAGCTGCTAGCTAGTAGTCAAGAGCCAATCTATTTTGATAGATAACATTTCTTATCTGAGTCTCTTGCGGGGCAAGAACAGTCAAGGCTTGACCGGTTTTATTAGTAATAATTTCTAAAACAACTTGTAACCATATGATTCGGTTGAGCATGTAGATGGGGGTCTGATATCTTTATGAGCCATCTTGTGCCCAAGTGGCAGGTCCGTAGTATTGTATGATTCTTTCTGGGGGCCATTCATCATCTTTCTAATCACCTGTGGCTATGCTTCATTTTTCGCGGGAAGCATAAACTGGGAAGCCTAGAAGTTCACCTGTTTTTATGGGCAGTAAGAAGAAAGATGGCTTAATGGTGCCAATTACACAGCTACCTGTCCACTGATCAGGTAGCTTAGCATAAGCTCTGCATCTACATATCCAGTATAACCTGGGTAGGGGCTGTCCTGTCCCGGTGGAATTCTGAGTAGGCCTGAACAGTCTGCAACTTTGGAAATTTACTGAATGGATTTCTTTCTGTGTAATTGGAACTCCACCATGTAATTGTTTTTGCGGTACCATTATACAGCTTTTGCCTAAGACAACTAAGCTGCCCTACAGGATGAGTGAACCTTTTCCCTTCTTTAGCTATGCAATACTGTCTAATAATTGAGGCTTTTAGAACCTAAAAATTGTCAGGGTGGTTCTTTTGGGCCGGGAATTCATCAGGAACTGGGTCTGTAGGAACCAATTCTTGGGCTTCCTATGGCCATTGATCTCCTGTTATGGTTCCTCCACAAACATAACAAGAAGTGACTTTTAGAGACTGGGCTACATGTTCAGCTAATTGCAAAAACAAATTTTTAGTTTTTCCTGGAATCTCAGGTACTGGCACCTTTAGTTCATCATAGAAAGTCTGAAATACTGGTTCTGGAGAGCGTCTCTGAACCTCTTCTTTTATTAAGATGCTTACGCTAGGATCTAGTCCTTTTCCATCAATACTTAATGTTATGTATTTTATTCTATTTTGGGTCTGAGGGGTTGTGATTACTAATTCTAAAGAGTTGCAGCTCCTACTCGTGCAGGAGGGGCCAACTTTTCCTTTTTGGAGCCAAACAGGATCTTTTTTATCTTTCTAAGTAGCCTAAATGACACAAGACTAGTACTGACACATCTCACATGAATATGATTCTTGACAGATATACTTATGTTTTGCTGTGTAGCTTTTTTCCTAATCTAGGGAACTGCATCCTATCCTATGCTGCTTACGATTAATAGCGGCACAGGCATCAAATTTTAAGGTTACATTTTTGGGGACCTCTCTTCTGTTCTAGCTATTACTTTACTTGTGTCCTTTAAGAAAGGACCAGTCCTTAGTCTTACTTCAAAGACTGTAATCATGGAAGGTTCAGAGGGCTGGTCACTTCCTGGATTACATACTTTGTACTGGGTGTCATTGTACAAACAGGTTCCTTTTGGAGTTCTTAGGCATTCGTAATAGCTATAAAATAAAAAGATTGTCTTAACTTGTCCTACCTCAGTGACCTGATGTATATACTGAAGGCAGTCCTCTGTGTGGGAAGAAGCAGTAGAAGCTTTTACCACAGAGGTCCATGTTATAAGGAAAATAAGTCCCACGACGATTTTCCTTATGCTTAGGCTATGCGTAGACCAGTCAGCTTCCGGGTGTGACTGGAGCAGGGCTTGTCGTTTTCCTCAGGATCACTTTGCAGGGATTGTCCAGGCTTGGTTTGGCCTCCTAGGTCTCAGCGGCTGCAGGCTTCATGCAACTGTGGTGAATCCAGGCTGGGATTCCTTCTACCTTTACAGCTGTGGGAGTGGTCAGGCTAATGGTCTGGGGTCCTTTCCACTGTGGCCACATTGGAGCCACGTTCTAGTCCTCGATCCACACATAGTCACCTGGAGAAAAAGGGTGAACTGGGGAGAATAAGCTGACTGGGCACCTCTCATTTACCTAAATTGAGATAGTCTGGGTAATTTTCCTCAAGGCCTGGAGTTGCCACTGTAATTTAATCTTACCTAACTCTTGGGGAGTACCCGGAAGTCCTTGCAGTATAGGAGGAGGCCTATGATACAGAATTTCATAGGGGGGGTATCCTGTTTTCTTAGAGGGGGTACACCTAATTTTAAACAATACTATAGGAAGGGCTTGTATCCATTTTAATCATGCCTCTTGACATACTTTCTTTTAACTATTTTTGACAGTTTGATTCATTCACTCTACCTTTCTGGAACTCTGAGGTCAATAAGTGGCATGTAATGTCTATGAGATTCTTAATACCTTTGCCTTCTTCTGTGCCAAGTCAGCCACAAATGCCGGCCTATTATCTGAGCTGATTCGTAGAGGCAGTCTAAACCTAGG
The DNA here is from genome assembly GCF_002776525.5 of Piliocolobus tephrosceles. Lineage (NCBI taxonomy): Eukaryota > Metazoa > Chordata > Mammalia > Primates > Cercopithecidae > Piliocolobus > Piliocolobus tephrosceles. The sequence continues at coordinate 51,079,608 of NC_045441.1, forward strand.
GATGCGATCTCGAAGAAGCACACAGGTTGCTTCACAAACTTTTTCAGTTTGTGTTGGATAAGCCTCCACTTACCTAGAGTAAGTACACACTGGAACCAGTAAATACTTGTTACCTCTGCATTTAGGCATCTCTGTGAAGTCCACTTGAAGATCTTCAAAAGGAGCCGCTCCGTAGGCTTGTATGCCCAGACAGAGGGGCCTTGCTTTGCATTGTGCTGTCCACAGGTAACACTACTGTTGTAGCAAGAGCTGGCAAGTGTGAGATGTAGAAATACCGGCCTAACAGCTTTTCAAGTGATTCTTAACCTAAATGGGTAGTTTCATGTACAGCCAGCACGACTGCAGCTCATAACAGCTGCAGCACAGCTATTCTTCTATCTGGTAACTTTATCCATCCTTCCTTTATTGTTTGTCCTCCTTCTGTCTGAAGAAAATCTTTTTCCTCTTTAGAATAAGTTGGCACCAGATCAAGCATTTGAGGGAGTAGTGGGGCTGTGACTGATCCCCGGTAAGAAGTAGATGCTGCTTTTCGTACCTCTGTGTCTGCTGGGGAGTTTCCTTTGCTTACCAAGGTGGAAACTCGCTGGTGTCTCTTGCAATGCATGACTGCCACCTTTTGTGGTTTTCACGATGCTTCTAATAATTGTAGAATTTCTTGTCGATATTTTATCTTTTCCCCTAGAATTTAACAGGCCTTTTTCTTTATACAATGCTCCATGTACTTGAAGGGTTAGAAAGGCATATTGAGAATCAGTGTAGATGTTTACAGTCTTACCTTCACTGAGTTTCAGAGCCTTCACTGAGTTAGAGCAATGAGTTCTGCTTTTTGGGCCGAAGTGCCCTGGGGCAATGGCTTAGCTTCAACAACGTCATCTAAGGTTACTACCGCATATCCTGCGCACCTTTCTCCTTGCGAGTTGATGAAGCTGCTTTCGTCCATGTATAACTCCTAATCTACCGATGCCTATGTCTGGTCTCGAATATCTGGTCTTCTAGAATAGACAGAGTCTAACACCTACCTCTACACAGTTATGTTTAACAGGGCTGTCAGATACTGGGAGCAAGGTGGCAGGATTTAAAGTGTTGCAAACTTCAGTGGTTATGAGGGGATTTTCACAGAGCAAGCTTTGGTATCTAGTTAGTCTAGCATTCATTAGCTAATGGTGTCCTTTGGTATTTATTAAAATTACCATAGCATGGGGGGACTTTATGTTCAGGTTTTGCCCAAGGGTTAGCTTATCTGCTTCTTGTGCTAACAGGGCCGTTGGACATGGGGACCAGCCTTTGGAAACCCCGTCTAGTTGTTTTGAGAGACAGGCCACTGGCCTTGGCCAGGGCCCTACAGTCTGGGTTAAAACTCCAACTGCCATTTTTTCTCTTTTTGACACATAGAGTGCAAAGAGTTTTGTCAGGTCAGTTAGCTCAGGGCTGGGGCCGACAGGAGTTTTTCTTTTTAACTCATGAAAAGCTCGTTGCTGTTGGTTGTAATAGATGTAGTTTATCTAATCTACATTTTTATTGACTGTCATCTACCAAAATATTGATGTAAATCCTGTAACTATTTGATTTCAGACTTTAAATTGATCTGGTATTCCTTGCGGGGCTCCAATTGCATCTAAATAGATGTGAGAGTTGAAAGACTTACAAGGGGCTTCTCTCGCTTTAGGATGTCTTATTATTATCATTATTTTTCTCTGGTTGATGAAATGCCAGGGTGAAAGGGATAGCCAGTTGGACTGAAGTGCAGGTGCCACTCTAGTTATTCATAGAGTGCCCAGTAAAGGTCTACCACAATACTACCACACATCCGCTCAGGCATGAACAAGGGCTGACTGATTGATAAGCTCTTGAAAATTCTTAAGCTCACTGCATCGTTTCAGGTCTTCAAGGAATGCTAAGTTTCCTCCCTGCCATGAGAGACACGAATGAACTTAGTGTTGGGAGACAGAAGCTGGATGGCCTTTGGGGGCTGACCCGCAGGGACTTCGGGATATAGCAGAGAGAGCTTGGCATGACATTACTCCAGGCTGTAGAATCCCGGCAAAGAGCTACTATACAGCCTACGCCTGGTCAAGGACCACCTTAGTGGAAGGGGGACAATCAGGGCCTCTGGCCTGCCATGTGCACAAGCACAACAATTGCTTTTATTTAACCTCCAGATGGAATATTTGATCCATTTCAACCAGGCACTTGCATCTTGGTATGTTGTCTTAATTGCTAAAGTTTGTTTTAAGTCTTTAACTTCTATGATCCTGTAGTAAAATGAATGTTTCCTTTAGCACCTATTTTTATTAGTTTTTAGACCAAAGAAAGTTAAACACCATTTTATGTTTAATAATGCTTCTTGTGTGATTTTTATACCAGATAAGCTAAATTTTACCTTTATATTAGTGTGTTATTAATGTTTAACTTAATTTTAATAAAACCTTGTAGACATATTTATCCAATTTTTTATGTTTGACCATAAGGTAAGATTTTATAGACTCCTTTTAACCTTTCACAATTTTTGTTAAAGAGCGGGTTGATGCTTTAAGAAAACCTGTTGCATTTTACTTTAATGTCCAGTTCACAGAAAAACTTTTAAACTTTTAAACAGAAAAACTTTTAAACTTTAGCTAATATGTTTATACACAGAATTTTCTTTACAATTAACGTTTTAAAACTTGCTTAAACTTTCAAAACAATGTTTTTTTAACCTTTTAATGTAGGTAAAAATCCACATTCTTATGCCTCCTTATAATCTTTTTTTTTTTTTTTTGAGACGGAGTCTCACTCTGTGGCCCAGGCTGAAGTGCAGTGGCTGGATCTCAGCTCACTGCAAGCTCCGCCTCCCAGGTTTATGCCATTCCTCCTGCCTTAGCCTCCCGAGTAGCTGGGACTACAGGCTCCCGCCACCTCGCCTAGCTAGTTTTTTTGTATTTTTTAGTAGAGACGGGGTTTCACCGTGTTAGCCAGGATGGTCTTGATCTCCTGACCTCGTGATCTGCCCGTCTCGGCCTCCCAATCCTTGTAATCTTTTTACCGAAGGTATGTTTTACTTTTTTTATACACCTTGCACATAAACTGTTTCTTCAGTAGTACTCAGGAGGCCTTGTTACTTTTAAATTATACAACATTTTTTGCATAAAAAATTTTTTTAACAGTTTTTTTCTTTCATGACTTTCGCAGACAATTTTTCGACTTGTCTCAACTTTCTGACTTATTACAAACATTTTTTTCTTTAAACAACCAGTTAATTTATTTCAGGACAAGAATTTACCACATAACATTCTTTTTATGTAAATTCTGCCTCTTCCCTTTTTTCCCTTTCTTGAAATTTTTTTTTTAACATTATTCCTAGTGGGGTGGGCTTATTTGTGCCTGACCTATGCTTCTTCGAGAAAAAACACTACACTCACACCACACGCACAGCAGAAAACAAACAAACAAAAAAACAGGTAAAAAAGGGCACACACACACACTTCTGCAGTTTACACCAAACCAAAATCAAAACTAAAATCAGAGGATCCAGAAATCCAAGCCAGTTCAAAACCAAAACCAAAGTATCAAGCAATCCAAGTCAAGTCAAAAACAAAAACCAAAGTGCCAATACAGGCACGCCGTGGGTGATCAGGTCACGCTTCTACTCAGATGGAGTAGGCAAGTTCCCAAGACCAGTCCACCGAAGTGCCAATAAAGGCGTGCCATGAGTGATCAGGCTACACTTCCACTCAAATGGAGTAGGCAAGTTCCCAAGACCAGTCCTGTCAAGCAATTCAAACAAAGTCAAAACTAAAACCAATACCAAAGTGCCAATAAAGGCATGCCATGGGTGATCAAGCCACGCTTCCACTCAAATGGAGTGGGCAAGTTCCAAAGACTAGTCTTACCAAGTTTCAGATGTCCGGACTCCAAGTTGCCAGTTCCAGCCCCGTGTTCAGCCACTGTGTTAATCCTCAGCAGGGGCCTGTTACGCGCTGCTCTGGTTAGGCGTTCCACTGGGGCAGTTGCGTACCCAGGGGCGCTCTTTGGATTGAGTCACTCAGGCTGGCTGGAGTCCCCCACAGGGATGCTCCACAGGGCAGGCCTAAGCCGCCTAAGGGGCTGCCTCGGCCGTCTGTCAGTTACCTGGGTTCCCCGTCAAGGAACCAAGAAATGTAGCAGGACTAGCCACAGACAAAACCTCTCAGACACCAAGTTGTAGAACGAAAGGCTTTATTCAGCTGGGAGCATCGGCAAGCTACTGCCTTAAAATCCAAGCTCCCCGAGTGCACAATTTCTGTCCCTTTTAAGGGCTCACAACACTAAAGATTTCACAGGAAAGGGTCGTGATTGATTGGGCAATCTAGGGGATATATGACAGGGGTTTCATGCACTGATAGTCCGAAACAGAACAGGGCAGGGAGTTTCACAATGTTCTTTTATACAATATCTGGAATCTATGAATAACATGGGTTTCTAAGTTATGAGTTGATTTTTAACTACTGGGTTTAGACCAGGCAGACCCAGGCCTGGTTTTGGGCCTGGCGCCAGGCTGCCTGTCTTTGGTTTTACTTCCTTGTTTTTTTCTTAAAACAGGTACTGAGTATAAAACAATGTGAGAGGGTCTTTTTCTTTCCTCAAGGGAACCAGTGCTCAGCAAGTTAGGGCCTGCACCGGTGCTGGTCTCTGAGTTCCCTCAGTATTTATTGATTATCATCTTTACTATCTTGGTGAGGAGAATGTGACATAACTATAGGGTGATGGTGGGGAGAGAGTGTCAGCAGAAAAACATGTGAGCAAAGCAATCTGTGTCATAAATAAGGAAAGTTGTTGTGCCTGGATGTGCACGTGGGCTAGATTTATGTTAACTTTACATGAACATCTCAGTGCAGTAAAGAGTAACAGAGCAGTATTGCCACCATGATGTCTCGCCTCCAGCCGTAAGGTGGTTTTCCCCTATCTCAGAAATGAATGTATGCTCGGTTTTACACCAAGTCATTCCATTCCCAGAGATGTGCAGGAGACAAGTGCGTTCCTTTTATCTCAGCTGCATAGAGGTCTTCCTCTTTCACTAATCCTCCTCAGCACTGACCCTTTACGGGTGCCAGGCTGTGGGGCTGTAAGGTCTTTCCCTTCCCACGAGGCCATATCTTAGGCTGTCTCTGGGGGGAAACCTGGACAATACCCAGGCTTTCTTGGGCAGCGGTCCCTACAGCCTTCCACAGTGCATTGTGTCTCTGGTTAATAGAGAATGGAGAGTGGCGATGACTTTCACAAAGCATGCTGCCTGCAAACACATTTTTAACAAAGCATAGCCTGCACAGCCCTAAATTCCTTAAGCCTTGAGTCAATACAGCGCGTCTTTGTGAGCACAGGGTTGGGACAAGAGTTACAGATTAACAGCATCTCAAAGCAGAACAATTTTTCTTAGTGCAAATCAAAATGGAGTTTCTTATGTCTTCCTTTTTCTACGTAGACACAGTAGCAATCTGATCTCTGTTTCTTTTCCCCACAATGTATTATGTCTCCCTAAAATGTATAAAAGCAAGCTGGAGCCCAACCACCTTGGGCATGTGTCCTCAGGACCTTCTAAGGCTGTGTCACAGGTGCATCCTTAACCTTGGCAAAATAAACTTTCTAAATTGATTCAGACTTGTCTCAGATACTTTTTGGTTTACAAATTGGTGACCAATGGAAGAGACTGAGTATAGGTGGCCTCAACCTTTGACAAATCTATTGATATTTAGTACCAGCTTTTAGCAATCTTTATGGTCGAAACCAATAGGACAATTGGCTGAGGCCTGGAAGCCCTCCTCCCTCTAGAGAATCCCTGATCTCCCCAAATTTGGTTGAGATCCAAAGTGTATTTTGCTGTGCAACTCCTTTTCTAGAGTTTTACTTGCTTCCAACAAGGAAAGCAAGTTTTCCTGCTTCCGTGACGATAGAAGGCAGGTAACTCCTTTCTGGAGTTAGAGCTCACTTCCAACAGAGAAGGCAAGATTGAGTTCTCCTGCTTCTAGAATGGTAGAGAGCACTATTCAGCCTGAGACCCATTCCTAAGTAAGTAGCTGAATTGGGGTTTCATCTTGGTTAAAGTTATGATCCAGCTGGTCATAATTTCTCCTTACTGTTAACAGTGCTCAGTAATCATATTGTTGGGGTTTTTGTTGTTGTTCTGGTCTTTCTCACATCAGATTTGACCAATTCTGCCTGACTTAGTAAGTCTGAAATTCCAAATTGTAGGGAACAGGGCCTCTCTGAATTAGCTAAAATTCCTTGCTGCTGCAAAAGAAAAAAAAAATCCATTTCTGGTTGCTTCCTGTCTTTAAAAAAAAATTGTTCTTTCATTTACTTTTCTTCTACCTGATTCCTCCTTCCCCCCTTTGCCATATTCAGTACCAAGAAAAATCTAGAGATGATTCAAACCCCTTAAAGAACGCAGAACAAAGGCACCACTCACCCCATTTGGGGGTGTTCTGTTTTCTTTGTGGAGTTTCAAGAGTCATGGGCAGATTCTTCTCAGGTGTAAAGTTCTGCTTTCCTGTATTATATTACCTCACCTCTTTGGCTTTTGTGGGTAGCAGAGATTACCTTGTACTGTGAGAGGATTTGCCCTTGGTGTGTGTAATGGTGGACAAGAGCTACAAAGTTAAATCTGACTGAGGACAGTTTACAGGAAGCAGTCTTCACTGTTTTGTTTTTTCCACCTAGGAAGTTGTTTAGGATCCTAATTCTAATTCAGAGGTGCATTCTACAGTGTCATCTCCATTGCCTTGTCTCTCAAAAGTAATCTTGATTGGCTTCTCTGGGCATTTGTGTGAGGAACTGAAATTGTCCTTTTCATAGATAAATGAGATAATGAGTTTCCTCAGCTCCCTAAAGGGCATTTTGCTTCTCCCAGCTGAAAGGCTCCCCTGGATTACTAGGGGCTAAGTGGGAGTGTCTCGTGGGTTGAGCCCCAGCAACGTGTAGCAGCCTTACAGGGAACCCTCAACAAAATTAGTTTTAAAAGGCTTGTCCAAGAAATGAATATAGGAGCTGGACATTCCATGCTTTGAGCTCTCCTGGAGGTGCTAGACCTCTGGAGACAAAAATGGCTCAGTGGATAACACGCTATGGAGTCCTGCCAATAGCCCACATACTTCAACCCATTCCACTAAACCCTAGGCTTTAAAAAAAAAAGGTAGGAAACAATTTAAGAATGAGGAAAAACAAGGAGAATGACCCCCTTTCAGGCACACTCTGTTGGTTTTATGGCACCTCTGCTTGCAAGTGTTTGTGTAAAATGGTCTTTATGGTCTTTTTGTGCACAATGACATCAAGGAAATTTCAGAACCCAAAGGTTAACCGGCAACTGTAAGGTTCCTAAGTTATCTCTTTCTTTTCTGCCTGCTTTAAGTCTGCTGTTACTTTTCTACTGAGATAAAATCCACTGTTTGCATTCAACCATTTCTTTTTGTTATTGTTTTTCAAACCAATGAGTTTGTATTAATATCTCCTGGCTGGAGTTCTGAAGTAAAAGCTATAGAACCTTTGTGTGAGTGTATATGTGTGTGTTTATGTGGACATATGCATATTTTGTTATGTGTTTTGGCCACAGGGACCAAATGTGGTTTAAACTTACAGAGTATTCATAAATAAGCCCAAATGCTTTTCAAGTTCACGTGATGGTAAAATCTTTTTTCTTTTTTCTTTTTTTTTTTTTGAGACAGAGTCTCACTCTGTCCCCCAGGATAGAGTGCAGTGGTATGATCTCAGCTCAGTGCAACCTCTGCCGCCCGAGTTCAAGCAGTTCTCCTTCCTAGTAGCTGGGATTACAGGTGCCTGCCGCCATGCCTGGCTAATTTTTGTAGTTTTAGTAGGGACGGGGTTTCACCATCTTGGCCAGGCTGGTCTTGAACTCCTGACCTTGTGATCCACCCACCTTGGCCTCCCAAAGTGCTGGGATTATAGGCATGAGCCACCGCACCCGGCCAACAGTAAAATCTTTAATCTAGCTTTAAAATTACTGGTAACGTAATACTAGAAATGTCCTAAGAATTGTCAGCATACATTTTTGTTTACATTTATTGATCAAGAGATTTCATACTTATCCCTGCTATATACTATAAGATGTCAAAATTTGGCATAAGCATTATTAAACTGTAAACCCAGCCCAAAACAGAATGATCTTTGCTTGTGTTCTTGGCATTTTTTTGAAACAGAGTCTTGTTCTGTCACCTTGACTGGATTGCAGTGGTGCGATCTCGGCTCACTGCAACCTCTGCCACCCAGGTTCAAGCGATTCTCTGCCTCAGCCTCTTGAGTAGCTGGGACTACAGGCATGTGCCACCATGCCCGACTTTTTGTATTTTTAGTAGAGGCAGAGTTTCGCCATGTTGGCCAGGCTGGTCTCAAACTCTTGGCATCAAGTGATCTGACCAACTCAGCTCCCAAAGTGCTGGGATTTATACGTGTAAGCCACCACACCTGGCTGTGCTGTGTAATTTTTAATAAAGAAGACATTAATATTAGTTTAGTGAAAATAACCAAATCTTGAATTATGTGGTAAAATAACCATATATTTAATCTTAAGTTTCTTACTTGGGTAAACACCTGAAATTCACAGACTGTAAAATGGTTGACAGGGAAATAACTTTAAATGAAGACTATTTGCAGTTTTCATAAATAATCTAGGTAAACGATTAAAATAAAATAATTAGTTAAATGTAATGGAATAAATACTTATAGACAAACTTGTCATAACTTAAAATGTAAAATTAAATACATGTTTCATTAAATGTTTGGATATTTTCCAATTAAAAAATTATATTGTCGGAAAACATTGTTTCTGAAAAAAAAAGTATGCTTTTATTAAAAGGTAATTTTTGTCTAATTCAAAGATTTAAAGGTTATGTGTAAAAAAAGAGGAACCAGGAAATAAGAAAGAAGTTACATAATCGAAGAGGTATTTTTGGTAAGAAAGCTCAAAGAAAAATATGTGAGAAAGAATCTTTTATGGTGCATCTTTTTCCTAAAATAAAATGAAAGGGTTGTTTAAGAAAGAAGGATATGTAGGACAAACCAGAAAGTTCGAGCATGTCGTGAATGGTCTAAGTCATAATACAGTTAGTAATTTATAAAAATGTTATGTGATTAATTGACTATAATGAAAGGAAATTATAATAGTTTTTCTAAAAAATTGGACTTGAGTATTAAAAATACACTCAAGAATTTGTTAAAACAAGATATCATTAGAAAACTTGAGTTACTGTTAGTGCAAGAAGTTTTTAATTTTTAAATTCAATGATCTGTTTCTTTTTGAAAGTATTCAAATGTCTTAGAAGCTTAATAATCTATAGAAGAAAATTTTTGAAAAGCAAATGAAAAATGTTTTGGATCTGCTTTTGTCTTCATGTCTGTTACATCTATGATTATATGTGCCATGTGGAAGTGATATTTCACAATTAAACTGTGTGAAAGAGTTCTAATTTGACTTAAAGAAATGTAAGGACTTGGCCGGGCACCGTGGTTCACGCCTGTAATCCCAGCACTTTGGGAGGCCAAGATGGGCGGAGCACAAGGTAAAGAGTTCGAGACCAGCCTGGCCAACATGGTGAAACCCCATCTCTACTAAAAATACAAAAATTTACCTGGGCGTGGTGGCAGGTGCCTGTGCTACTCAGGAGCCTGAGGCAGGAGAATCACTTGAACCCAGGAGGTGGAGGTTGCAGTGAGCTGAGACTGCGCCACTGCACTCCAGATTGGGTGACAGAGCGAGACTCTGTCTCAAAAAAGAAAACGTAAGGGCTTTCACACTGATAGAAGCTAGCTTAGATGCCTTTTAATTCACATGACTTTGGCGGTCTTTGGTAAGATTAATTTGGTAAACTTAATCTAAAAATTCCCTGTGGTAGTTTAAAATCTTTTAAAAACTATATTATGCTAAATGGTGATTTGTCTATTAGTACTTCCATGTTTCTTAGCTGTTACTCTTTTTTTTTTTTTAAGACGGACTCTCGCTCTGTCTCCCAGGCTGGAGTGCAGTGGAGCGATCTCGGCTCCCTGCAAGCTCCACCCCCCAGGTTCAAGAGATTCTCTTGCCTCCCCTCCTGAGTACCTGGGAGTAAAAGTGGGATATTCTCCCACTGAATATGCCTATAACCCACGTCACGGTAAATTTTCAGCTGAGAGGGGCACCTTTTACGTGGGTACCCCCCCCACAGAATCATACAACTGTGTGAGAAGCTTTATCAAATTTGCTGTCCCTCATGGGTTTACAGATGGTTAATAAAACATTGGGGTAATTGGGCTGCATCCCCACCCAAATCTCAACTTGAATTGTATCTCCCAGAAATCACACGTGTTGTGGGAGGGTTCCAGGAGGAGGTAACTGAATCATGGGGTCCAGTCTTTCCCATGCTATTCTCGTGATAGTGAATAAGTCTCATGAGATGTGACGGGTTTATCAGGGATTTCCGTTTTTGCTCTTTCCTCATTTTCTCTTGCCGCCACCATGTAATAATTGCCTTTAGCCTCCCATCATGATTCTGAGGCCTCCCCAGCCATATGGAACTGTTAGTCCAATTAAAACTCCTTTTCTTCCCAGTCTTGGGTATGTCTTTATCAGCAGCACGAAAACAGACTAATACAGTAAACTGGTACTGGTAGAGTGGGGCACTGCTGAAAATATACTTGAAAATGTAGAAGCAACTTTGGAACTGGGTAACAGGCAGAGGTTGGAACAGTTTGGAGGACTCAGAAGAAGACAGGAAAATGTGGGACAATTTGGAACTTCCTAGAGAATGTCTTTGCCCAAAATACTGATAACGATATGGACAATAAGGTCCAGGCTGAGGTGGTCTTAGATGGAGATGAGGAACTTGTTGGGAACTGGAGTAATGGTGACTTCTGCTATGTTTTAGAAGAGACTGGTGGCATTTTTTCCCCTGCCCTAGAGATTTGTGGAGCTTTACACTTAAGAAAGATGATTTAGAGTATCTGGTAGAAGAAATTTCCAAGCAGCAAAGCTTTCAAGAGGTGATTTGGGTACTGTTAAAGGCATTTAGTTTTATAAGGGAAGCAGAGCATAAAAGTTTGGAAAATTTGCAGCCTGATTATGCGATAGAAAAGAAAAACCCATTTTCTGGGGAGAAATTCAAGCCGGCTGCAGAAATTTGCATAAGTAGCAAGGAGCCTAATGTTAGTCCCCAAGACCATGGGGAAGATGTCTCCAGGCCATGCCAGAGACCTTCACCGCAGCCCCTCCCATCACAAGCCCTGAAGCCCAGGAGGAAAAAGTGGTTTTGTGGGCCTGACCCAGGGTCCCCGCGCTGTGTGCAGTCTAGGGATGTGGCGCCCTGTGTCCCAGCTGCTGCTTCAGCTGTGGCTGAAAGGGGCCAATGTACAGCTCAGGTTGTGGCCTCAGAGGGTGGAAGCCCCAAGCTTTGGCAGCTTCCACATGGTGTTGAGCCTCCAGGTGCACAGAAGTCAAAGAATTGAGGTTTGGGAACCTTCACCTAGATTTCAAAAGATGTATGGAAATGCCTGGATGCCCAGGCAAAAGTTTGCTACAGGGGCCGGGCCCTCAGAACCTCTGCTAGGGCAGCGTGGAAGAGAAATGTGGGGTTGGAGCCCCCACACAGAGTCCCTATTGGGCACTGCCTGGTAGAGTTGTGAGAAGAGGGCCACCGTCTTCTAGACCCCAGAATGGTAGATCCACTGACAGCTTGCACCATGCGCCTGGAAAAGCCGCAGATACTTAACGCCTGCCCATGAAAGCAGCTGGGAGGGAGGCTGTTCCCTGCAAAGCCACAGGGGTGGAGCTGCCCAAGACCATGGAAACTCACCTCTTGCATCAGTATCTCTGGATTTGAGACCTGGAGTCAAAGGAGATCATTTTGGAGCTTTAAAATTTGACTGCCCCACTGAATTCTGGACTTGCATGGGACCCATAACCCCATTGTTTGGGCCAATTTCTCGCATTTGGAATGGCTGTATTTACCCAATAACTGCACCCCCATTTCGAATGGCTATATATTACCCAATACCTGCACCCCCATTGTATCTAGGAAGCAACCAGCTTGCTTTTGATTTTACAGGCCCATAGGCAGAAGAGACTTGCCTTGTCTCAGATGAGACTTTGGACTGTGGACTTTTAGGTTAATGCTGAAATGAGTTAAGACTTTGGGGGGACTGTTGGGAAGGCATGATTGTTTTTGAAATGGGAAGACATGAGATTTGGAGGGTGCAGGGGCGGAATGATATGGTTTGGCTGTGTCCCCACCCAAATCTCAACTCAAATTGTATCTCCCAGAATTCACATGTGTTGTGGGAGAGACCCAGGGGAAAGTAATTGAATCATGGCAGCCTGTCTTTTCTATGCTATTCTCGTGATAGTGCATAAGTCTCAAGAGCTCTGATGGGTTTCTCAGAGGTTTCTGCTTTGTTTCTTCCCCATTTACTCTTGCCACTGCCATGTAGTAAGTGCCTTTTGCCTCCCGCCATAATTCTGAGGCCTCCCCAGCCATGTGGAACTATAAGTCCAATTAAACCTTTTTTACTTCCCAGCCTTGGGTATGAATCAGCAGCATGAAAATGGACTTGAATACAGAAGCCTTATCAAATTTGCTGTCCCTCATGGGTCTACAGATGGTTAATAAAACATTGGGGTAATTAACCAAAAAGAAAAGGAAAGCAAAAAGGCAGCCAAAGGACTAGCCCCAGAAGGATGATAGAAATTTTGGGATAGTTATTTACCATTTGCCCCCAGATTGGAATATTAAGGGGAAAAAAAATCAGAAGGCAAAGGTTATGAGAAAGCTGACATTGCCTGGGGCAATGCTGAGGCCAATTAAGATGAAAATTGATAAAAATAAACAAAAGAGTCTTAGTCCCTTGGCTCGACTCCCTGCTGGGAACCCAAACCTTTTTTTTTTTTTTTTTTTTTTTTTTTACCAGGTAAGGTAAAATGGTCTGGGGGTAGAAAAGTTCCTGGGACCAAAACATTAAAAATGTACGTGTTAGGCCGGGCGCGGTGGCTCAAGCCTGTAATCCTAGCACTTTGGGAGGCCGAGACGGGCAGATCACGAGGTCAGGAGATTGAGACCATCCTGGCTAACACAGTGAAACCCCGTCTCTACTAAAAAAAAAAAAAATACAAAAAACTAGCCGGGCGAGGTGGCGGGCGCCTGTAGTCCCAGCTACTCGGGAGGCTGAGGCAGGAGAATGGCATAAACCCGGGAGCTGGAGCTTGCAGTGAGCTGAGATCCGGCCACTGCACTCCAGCCTGGGCGACAGAGGGAGACTCTGTCTCAACAGAAAAAAAAAGAAATGTATGTGTTAATAGAATTTTTTTTTTTATTATACTTTAAGTTCTAGGGTACATGTGCATAATGTGCAGGTTTGTTACATATGTATACTTGTGCCATGTTGGTGTCCTGCACCCATCAACTCGTCAGCACCCATCAATTCGTCATTTATATCAGGTATAACTCCCAATGCAATCCCTCCCGCCCCCACCCCCTCCCCCCTCCCCCCTCCCCATGATAGGCCCTGGTGTGTGATGTTCCCCTTCCCCAGTCCAAGTGATCTCATTGTTCAGTTCTCACCTATGAGTGAGAACATGCGGTGTTTGGTTTTCTGTTCTTGTGATAGTTTGCTAAGAATGATGGTTTCCAGCTGCATCCATGTCCCTACAAAGGACGCAAACTCATCCGTTTTTGTGGCTGCATAGTATTCCATGGTGTATATGTGCCACATTTTCTTAATCCAGTCTATCACAGATGGACATTTGGGTTGATTCCAAGTCTTTGCTATTGTGAATAGTGCTGCAATAAACATACGTGTGCATGTGTCTTTATAGCAGCATGATTTATAATCCTTTGGGTATATACCCAGTAGTGGGATGGCTGGGTCATATGGTACATCTAGTTCTACATCCTTGAGGAATCGCCATACTGTTTTCCATAATGGATGAACTAGTTTACAATCCCACCAACAGTGTAAAAGTGTTCCTATTTCTCCACATCCTCTCCAGCACCTGTTGTTTCCTGACTTTTTAATGATTGCCATTTTAACTGGTGTGAGATGGTATCTCATTGTGGTTTTGATTTGCATTTCTCTGATGGCCAGTGATGATGAGCATTTTTTCATGTGTCCGTTGGCTGTATGAATGTCTTCTTTTGTGAAATGTCTGTTCATATCCTTTGCCCACTTTTGAATGGGGTTGTTTGTTTTTTTCTTGTAAATTTGTTTGAGTTCTTTGTAGGTTCTGGATATTAACCCTTTGTCAGATGAGTAGATGGCCAAAAATTTTCTCCCATTCTGTAGGTTGCCTGTTCACTCTGATGGTAGTTTCTTTTGCTGTGCAGAAGCTCTTTAGTTTAATTAGATCCCATTTGTCAATTTTGGCCTTTGTTGCCGTTGCTTTTGGTGTTTTAGACATGAAGTCCTTGCCCATGCCTATGTCCCGAATGGTACTACCTAGGTTTTCTTCTAGGGTTTTTATGGTATTAGGTCTAACATTTAAGTCTCTAATCCATCTTGAATTAATTTTCATATAAGGAGTAAGGAAAGGATCCAGTTTCAGCTTTCTACTTATGGCTAGCCAATTTTCCCAGCACCATTTATTAAATAGGGAATCCTTTCCCCATTTCTTGTTTTTGTCAGGTTTGTCAAAGATCAGATGGCTGTAAATGTGTTTTATTATTCTGAGGACTCTGTTCTGTTCCATTGGTCTATATCTCTGTTTTGGTACCAGTACCATGCTGTTTTGGTTACTCTGGCCGTGTAGTATAGTTTGAAGTCAGGTAGCATGATGCCTCCACCTTTGTTCTTTTGACGTAGGATTGTCTTGGCAATGCAGGCTCTTTTTGGGTTCCGTATGAACTTTAAAGCAGTTTTTTCCAATTCTGTGAAGAACCTCATTGGTAGCTTGATGGGGATGGCATTTAATCTATAAATTACCTTGGGCAGTATGGACATTTTCACGATATTGATTCTTCCTATGCATGAGCATGGTATGTTCTTCCATTTGTTTGTGTCCTCTTTGATTTCACTGAGCAGTGGTTTGTAGTTCTCCTTGAAGAGGTCCTTTACATCCCTTGTAAGTTGGATTCCTAGGTATTTTATTCTCTTTGAAGCAATTGTGAATGGAAGTTCATTCATGATTTGGCTCTCTGCTTGTCTGTTACTGGTGTATAAGAATGCTTGTGATTTTTGCACATTAATTTTGTATCCTGAGACTTTGCTGAAGTTGCTTATCAGCTTAAGGAGATTTTGGGCTGAGACAACGGGGTTTTCTAAATATACAATCATGTCATCTGCAAACAGGGACAATTTGACTTCTTCTTTTCCTAACTGGATACCCTTTATTTCTTTCTCTTGCCTGATTGCCCTAGCCAGAACTTCCAACACTATGTTGAATAGGAGTGGTGAGAGAGGGCATCCCTGTCTTGTGCCAGTTTTCAAAGGGAATTTTTCCAGTTTTTGCCCATTCAGTATGATATTGGCTGTGGGTTTGTCATAAATAGCTCTTATTATTTTGAGGTACGTTCCATCCATACCGAATTTATTGAGCGTTTTTAGCATGAAGGGCTGTTGAATTTTGTCAAAAGCCTTTTCTGCATCTATTGAGATAATCATGTGGTTCTTGTCTTTGGTTCTGTTTTTATGCTGGATTACTTTTATGGATTTGTGAATGTTGAACCAGCCTTGCATCCCAGGAATGAAGCCCACTTGATCGTGGTGGATAAGCTTTTTGATGTGCTGCTGAATCCGGTTTGCCAGTATTTTATTGAGGATTTTTGCATCAATGTTCATCAGGGATATTGGTCTAAAATTTTTTTTGTTGTGTCTCTGCCAGGTTTTGGTATCAGGATGATGTTGGCCTCATAAAATGAGTTAGGGAGGATTCCCTCTTTTTCTATTGATTGGAATAGTTTCAGAAGGAATGGTACCAGCTCCTCCTTATACCTCTGGTAGAATTCAGCTGTGAATCCATCTGGTCCTGGACTTTTTTTGGTTGGTAGGCTATTAATTATTGCCTCAATTTCAGAGCCTGCTATTGGTCTATTCAAGGATTCAACTTCTTCCTGGTTTAGTCTTGGAAGAGTGTAAGCGTCCAGGAAATTATCCATTTCTTCTAGATTTTCTAGTTTATTTGCATAGAGGTGTTTATAGTATTCTCTGATGGTAGTTTGTATTTCTGTGGGATCGGTGGTGATATCCCCTTTATCATTTTTTATTGTGTCTATTTGATTCTTCTCTCTTTTCTTCTTTATTAGTCTTGTTAGCGGTCTGTCAATTTTGTTGATCTTTTCAAAAAACCAACTCCTGGATTCATTGATTTTTTGCAGGGTTTTTTGTGTCTCTATCTCCTTCAGTTCTGCTCTGATCTTAGTTATTTCTTGCCTTCTGCTAGCTTTTGAATGTGTTTGCTCTGGCTTCTCTAGTTCTTTTAATTGTGATGTTAGGATGTCAATTTTAGATCTTTCCAGCTTTCTCTTGTGGGCATTTAGTGCTATAAATTTCCCTCTACACACTGCTTTAAATGTGTCCCAGAGATTCTGGTATGTTGTGTCTTTGTTCTCATTGGTTTCAAAGGACATCTTTATTTCTGCCTTCATTTCGTTATGTACCCAGTAGTCATTCAGGAGTAGGTTGTTCAGTTTCCATGTAGTTGAGCGGTTTTGATTGAGTTTCTTAGTCCTGAGTTCTAGTTTGATTGCACTGTGGTCTGAGAGACTGTTATAATTTCTGTTCTTTTACATTTGCTGAGGAGTGCTTTACTTCCAATTATGTGGTCAATTTTGGAATAAGTGTGATGTGGTGCTGAGAAGAATGTATATTCTGTTGATTTGGGGTGGAGAGTTCTATAGATGTCTATTAGGTCCACTTGGTGCAGAGATGAGTTCAATTCCTGGATATCCTTGTTAACTTTCTGTCTCATTGATCTGTCTAATGTTGACAGTGGAGTGTTGAAGTCTCCCATTATTATTGTATGGGAGTCTAAGTCTCTTTATAAGTCTCTAAGGACTTGCTTTATGAATTTGGGTGCTCCTGTCTTGGGTGCATATATATTTAGGATAGTTAGCTCTTCCTGTTGAATTGATCCCTTTACCATTATGTAGTGGCCTTCTTTGTCTCTTTTGAACTTTGATGGTTTAAAGTCTGTTTTATCAGAGACTAGGATTGCAACCCCTGCTTTTTTTTTTTGTTCTCCATTTGCTTGGTAGATCTTCCTCCATCCCTCTATTTTGAGCCTATGTATGTCTCTGCATGTGAGATGGGTCTCCTGAAGACAGCAGACTGATGGGTCTTGACTCTTTATCCAGTTTGCCAGTCTGTGTCTTTTAATTGGAGCATTTAGTCCATTAACATTTAAGGTTAATATTGTTATGTGTGAACTTGATCCTGCCATTATGATATTAACTGGTTATTTTGCTCGTTAGTTGATGCAGTTTCTTCCTAGCCTCGATGGTCTTTACATTTTGGCATGTTTTTGCAATGGCTGGTACCGGTTGTTCCTTTCCATGTTTAGGGCTTCCTTCAGGGTCTCTTGTAAGGCAGGCCTGGTGGTGACAAAATCTCTAAGCATTTTCTTATCTGTAAAGGATTTTATTTCTCCTTCACTTATAAAACTTAGTTTGGCTGGATATGAAATTCTGGGTTTAAAATTCTTTTCTTTAAGAATGTTGAATATTGGCCCCCACTCTCTTCTGGCTTGTAGAGTTTCTGCCCAGAGATCTGCTGTCAGTCTGATGGGCTTTCCTTTGTGGGTGACCCTACCTTTCTCTCTGGCTGCCCTGAAGATTTTTTCTTTCATTTCAACTTTGGTGAATCTGGCAATTATGTGTCTTGGAGTTGCTCTTCTGGAGGAGTATCTTTGTGGCGTTCTCTGTATTTCCTGAATTTGAATGTTGGCCTGCCCTACTAGGTTGGGGAAGTTCTCCTGGATGATATCCTGAAGAGTGTTTTCCAACTTGGTTCCATTTTCCCCCTCACTTTCAGGCACCCCAATCAGACGTAGATTTGGTCTTTTTACATAATCCCATACTTCTTGCAGGCTTTGTTCATTTCTTTTTCTTCTTTTTTCTTTTGGTTTCTCTTCTCGCTTCATTTCATTCATTTGATCCTCAGTCGCTGATACTCTTTCTTCCAGTTGATCGAGTCGGTTACTGAAGCTTGTGGATTTGTCACATATTTCTCGTGTCATGGTTTTCATCTCTGTCATTTCGTTTATGACCTTCTCTGCATTAATTATCCTAGCTATAAATTCTTCCACTCTTTTTTCAAGATTTTTAGTTTCTTTGCGCTGGGTACGTAATTCCTCCTTTAGCTCTGAGAAGTTTGATGGACTGAAGCCTTCTTCTCTCATCTCGTCAAAGTCATTCTCTGACCAGCTTTGATCCATTGCTGGCGATGAGCTGCGCTCCTTTGCAGGGGGAGATGCGCTCTTATTTTTTGAATTTCCAGCTTTTCTGCCCTGCTTTTCCCCCATCTTTGTGGTTTTATCTGCCTCTGGTCTTTGATGATGGTGTCCTACTGATGGGGTTTTGGTATAGGTGTCCTTCCTGTTTGATAGTTTTCCTTCTAACAGTCAGGACCCTCAGCTGTAGGTCTGTTGGAGATTGCTTGAGGTCCACTCCAGACCCTGTTTGCCTGGGTATCAGCAACAGAGGTTGCAGAAGATAGAATATTGCTGAACAGCGAGTGTACCTGTCTGATTCTTACTTTGGAAGCTTCCTCTCAGTGGTGTACTCCACCCTGTGAGGTGTGGGGTGTCAGACTGCCCCTAGTGGGGGATGTCTCCCAGTTAGGCTACTCAGGGGTCAGGGACCCACTTGAGCAGGCAGTCTGTCCCTTCTCAGATCTCAGCCTCCGTGTGGGGAGATCCACTGCTCTCTTCAAAGCTGTCAGACAGAGTCGTTTGTGTCTGCAGAGGATTCTGCTTCTTTTTTTGTTGTTGTTGTTTAGCTGTGCCCTTTCCCCAGAGGTGGAGTCTACAGAGACAGGCAGGTTTCCTTGAGCTGCTGTGAGCTCCACCCAGTTCGAGCTTCCCAGCGGCTTTGTTTACCTACTTAAGCCTCAGCAATGGTGGGCGCCCCTCCCGCAGCCTCACTGCTGCCTTGCAGTTAGATCGCAGACTGCTGTGCTAGCAATGAGGGAGGCTCTGTGGCTGTGGGACCCTCCCGGCCAGGTGTGGGATATAATCTCCTGGTGTGCCTGTTTGCTTAAAGCGCAGTATTGGGGTGGGAGTTACCCGATTTTCCAGGTGTTGTGTGTCTCAGTTCCCCTGGCTAGGAAGAGGGAATACCTTCCCCCTTGCGCTTCCCAGGTGAGGCGATGCCTCGCCCTGCTTCAGCTCTCGCTGGTCTGGCTGCAGCAGCTGACCAGCACCGATTGTCCAGCACTCCCTAGTGAGATGACCCCAGTACCTCAGTTGAAAATGCAGAAATCACCGGTCTTCTATGTTGCTCGTGCTGGGAGTTGGAGACTGGAGCTGTTCCTATTCGGCCATCTTGCTCCGCCCCCCTCGAATTTTTTTTTTTTTTTTGGATGGAATCTCACTCCATCGCCCAGGCTGGAATGCAGTGATACAATCTTGGCTCACTGCAGCCTCCGCCTCCTGAGTTCAAGTGATTCCTTTGCCTCAGCCTCCCGAGTAGCTGGGAGTACAGGGACGTGCCACCACACCTGGCTTCTCTTTTTTTTTTTTTTTTTTGTAGTTTTATTAGAGATGGGGTTTCACCATGTTGGCCAGGCTGGTCTCAAACTCCTAACTTCAAGTGATCCACCCATCTCGGCCTCCCAAAGTGCTGGGATTACAGCAGTGAGCCACCACACGTGTCAAATTATGAAATTTGAGATGTTTAAACAGACTTTATGTAAGGTAGTTGTGATTCCTTTACCTGTCTTATGAAAATTGGTATTATATCGCCAGGCGCGGTGGCTTATGCCTGTAATCCTAGCACTTTGGGAGGCCAAGGCAGATGGATCACCTGAGGTCAGGAGTTCAACACCAGCCTGGCCAACATGTCAAAACCCCGTCTCTACTAAAATACAATAATTAGCCGGGCATGATAGCAGGTGCCTGTAATCCCAGCTACTTGAGAGGCTGAGACAGGAGAATTGCTTGAACTCAGGAGACAGTGGTTGTAGTGAGCTGAGATCATGTCACTGCACTCCAGCCTGGGCGGCTGAGTGAGACTCCGTCTTCGGTGGGGGGAACACACACACACAAAAGAAAATGGGTATTATATCTAACTGGGGGATATTTTCCCTATCTAGTGCTATAAACTGAATGCGTGTAAATCTGCTCTTTGAGAAATGTTAATTGGACACACTAAATTGGAACTAGTAAGATTGCCTGAGCCCACAGAATATGGGGTAGAAGCTGGAGTGCTAGTTGGGACAAATCCTCCACTTCATAGCCTTTTGTGGAGCATTTATTGGGGCTTATGGCAAAAGACTGTGAGTATTTCCCAGTATTAACTACTGGACTAGAGAATTTCCACTTGAGGGGCATGTACTGTCTTGCTGTGGAATGTTAACTGAAGCCACCCCTATGCTAATGGAAATAATGGTGCCCAAAAGAGTTCCATGGTAAAATAAAAGTGGTTTACGTAGAGCTTGCTACCTGGATGTACAAGGAGGACGTACTCATGAGCAAGGGGCTACTTTTTTCCCTAGGACTGTTTCTAACTGTATGAGGGGCTGCTACATTCTACAGTGCCTGATGGTTCTCATGAGCTGTTTGGCTTGTGAATGGCAATTCAAAGGTGAACAAACATCTTGTTTGGAAGGCTGCTGCTCTGGCTAAAGAAGGGTTAAAAAAATTATTTTTCCTTTATTTGTAGTTTAGAACATTTGGGTAAAGTATATTTTTGTAAGCAAATTTACATTTTTCTGAGTTCTTCAAAATTCAGATTGTGATTTTATGACAGTATAGTTGTTTGCATAAGTTTAGTAAGAGTCTTTTAGAACAAAACAGTTGGAGACACGTTATTTTACCAAGACTTTCACTAGAATAGCATATTTTTAGGTAAAGTTCCAGCAAAGCCAACTTAAGAAGAGCCTATATAGTCAATGAATTCTTGCTACACTTTATGTAAATCATCAGGTAAAGTATAATAAGCTTAGAACTTATTTTGCACACAAATTGGTCTTACTATAATTTTTCTTTAATAGAAAAGGAGGGCTAGAGAGAAATCGTTTCAAAGGAAAAATGTAACGCTCTATACTAGATTTCACCCCTAACACTTGTTTTTTTGAGTGCAGATTGAATCATGAATTATATCTTGGCTACAGTAATCTCTATAGAGTACCAGATTATAAGATTATAATTTTTTCATATCTTTAGTTGGTGCCCTAATGGAATAGATTAATTTTTCTGTTCTGACACACAATCTTTTTATTGTCAAAATATTAATGTTATTTATTTCTCTTTGTTTTACTCTCAAGGAAATGAAACCAATCTCCCTCCTTTGGCATCCCACTGGGCCTGATTTGTTTTTCACCGCAAATGCCCCGCTGCTAAAACTGTTTGGGGGTAAAAAACTCGTTTTTGTCACACAACCCAGATGATTTAGGCATGCAGATATATTGTAGGGTGAGTAGGGCAGGGTTTATTGAGTGAAAAGGAAAAAAAACGGGAAACAGGAACCCTCAGCAAATTGAGAGAGTCCAGCTAGCAGGTTTCCTAACTCACAGATTGAAATCTAGGTTACCACACAGGAACAGGAGAGGCCAGGCTTCTCCCCGCTGCAAACGGCATCAACTTGATGAGGCTCCATCCTGTCCTCCTGGTGTGCAGGCCAGTCAGAGATTCTTCAGGGACCCCTTTTTACTTAGTCTCATTCACCCCTCTAAAGAAATACATCTAACTGCCATTAGAAGAAGGATAAGAATAAGGATGAAGACCAATCTTAACTGCTTCCTGCTGACAGGAGGTGCTGTTTGGGAAAAATGGCAGTCAGATCTCCTTCAGAGACCTATCTAAGGGTCCCTAGCAAAAGGGGCCATCGTCCAAGGCTCCAGTTCATAACCACTTAGAGTGTCATAGTCTGAAGGCAAGAAGACACAAATCGGGTTATTAGAAAACGTGTATGAAAACGAAGTAAGTGGCGAACGGTAAGGACCTCTCAAAAATCCTGAGGCCTTTTACCAGTTTGCATAAGGAGAGAGGGGCCCAAAGCCTGACTGGCTAAAAAAAAACTTACCTTTTTGTCAGCATGTCAGGCTTCTGGGTTCCCTGCCCCTAAGCCCAATGCTAAGATAACAAGTTTAAGGTTTGGGAAATTAATTCTTCCCAGTTTGGAGGGTGCATCCTATGGAGGCATACTGTTAATATCTGTGAAGACAGGATAGAGAAGGAAAAAGAAAAAAAAAGACATTTTTTCAAAGGAGACCCAGGGGTTTCATACACATTGTAGGGTGAGTAGGGCAGGGTTTGTTGGGTGAAAGGAAAAAAAGGCAAACAGGAACCCTCAGCAGAGCGAAAGAGAGTCCCAGTAGCAGTTATCCCACCTCACAGATTGAATTCCAGGTTACCACACAGGAACAAGAGAGGCCAGGCTCCTCCCCGCTGCAAATGGCAGAAATTTCCTGAGGCTCCACCCCATCCTCCCAGTGTGCAGGCCAGTTGGATATTCCCCGGGGACCCCTTTTTACTTGGCTGTCTCAAAACTGTGCAAGCACCCTCCCTTTAGGCCCAAGGACTATCACAGGAGAAGTGGGCATGTGAGATTGTAAGGGCTGGTTTTGAGGGATAGAATTAGGTCAAGGTCAGACCCTCCAAATCAAGGATGGGTACAAAGATGCCTAAACAGCTGGTAAAACAAGGGACTTTACCTCCTGAGCTATTGTGTGGCACCTTTCCATCCACTTCAGCCATAAAGAATTTCCTGCTTCCTGTAGAATTAAAACAATTACTGAAGCTATCCCTATGCTAGTGAAAATAATGGTGCCCGAAAGAGTTCAATTACTGATAGGATAAAGATAACTTGTGACAAAGCCTGCTGGGTTGATACCCTCATTATGAAGAGTGCAGATAGTTCCATATGTCTTTAAAAAACTTTTTTCAAAACAGTGCTTATGTTTTGTTTAGCTAATTGCTATGAGTCTGTAACTAAAACCGAGACTACAGTGGCTCAATACATACATGTTAAAAATAAATCAGTTTTGTAACTTCACCTTTGGTTTTTTTGATTGTTGACTTTCTACTTAAAAAAAATAATTTTAAGAGGTAATGAATGCCTGGCCATGTCTACCCTGTCTGACCTAGAACGGTTAATTGGCTGTAAGTCTTGTTGACTCTAACACTCTTGGCCATAGGGAGTCCCACCGAGGGACAGAATGAGCCCAGGGCAGGCAGCTATGCCACACCAGCAACACTATGGGACAGAATTAAAATTTGGTGTCCATTGATGTTGCCTCTGGCAAATCTTGGCCAGAAGTGGGAAAATGTAAACCAAAAATAAAATTCAAAGTGTGTTCCACCCACCCACCTACCTCCCACAATCATCTGAATAGACCCCCTCCTTGGCCAGGGTACCCTAAAATTTAACATGAAAGACTGGTTCAGGCCATGATAAGAAATGGGGGAGTTGGGGTAGGACATGCCTCATTATACCCCTTTAGCATTAACGTCAACACAAACCTTAAATCTGATAAACATTTACAATCTATTCTCTCTAAAGCCTGATACTTGGAGGCTTCATCTGCATGATAAAACCTAAGTCTCTACAACCCCTTGTCTTCACCCAGACATTCCTTTCTATGCGTAACTGTCTGAACTAATTTTCAGTCAGAAATTGTTTAAATCTACCTATGACCTGGAAACACCACCCACCCTGACCCCTACCCCTACCCCACCCACGCCTTTGAGTTGTCTCGCTCTTCTAGACTAAGCCAAGGTAAACCTTAACATGTATTGATTGATGTATTATGTCTCCCTAAAGTGTATAAAAGCAAGCTGGAGCCCAACTACCTTGGGCATGTGTCCTCAGGACCTCCTGAGGCTGTCAGGGGTACATCCTTAACCTTGCAAAATAAACTTTCTAAATTGAGACTTGTCTCTTGTCTCAGATACTTTTTGGTTTACAGCTTCTAGCTCAATGAGGAGAGAGCCCCTTTTGCTCAGTAACAGTTCTGGCAACCCAGCTGGGATGAAACCTGTCTGAAGTACTGTAGCCCCTTAATGGGGTACAGGCCCCCTTCATGAACCCTGAGTGGTCACTTAGAACATTTTGTCCAGAGGCTCGGCAGAGGGCTCCTGCTTGTCCGCCGAGGCTCCCTTGGTACTACTCTTTTTTTCAGAAAAGAAACTGCTTCTGGATTAGATATCTTTCTGATAAGTCAAAGACGTTAATAATAATAGCTGCCATTTATTAAATGTTTATCATAGGCTGACGCGGTGGCTCAAGCCTGTAATCCCAGCACTTTGGGAGGCCAAGGCAGGCAGATCATGAGGTCAGGAGATCGAGACCATCCTGGCTAACATGGTGAAACCCCATCTCTACTAAAAATACAAAAAATTCGCCGGGCCTTGTGGCTGGTGCCTGTAGTCCCAACTACTCAGGAGGCTGAGGCAGGAGAATGGCATGAACCCAGGGAGCGGAGCTTGCAGTGAGCCAAGATCGTGCCACTGCACTCCAGCCTAGTTAACAGAGCGAGACTCCGTCTCAAAAAAAAAAAAAAAAAAAAAGTTTATCATATATTAAGCATTGTGTTAGTTGTGTGCCTGATATCATTTATTCTTTACCACAAACTGTTAAAAACAGAATTTTATCAGATTTACTTTAAAGATCTAATTGATTTGCATTAGCAATCCATGAATGGGATGCCTCTCATTTAAGAATTAGGAAAGGCACTCTGATGAACTGAGCAGAAGAGGTTGGCTTTGTAGGCAGGAAATGGTTGAAGAAAGCAGAAACAGAACAAAGGGCAGATTGGTCATTTTAAAGTTACCTATAGGGTTGAAACAGAGGGGACTCCCCTGTCATGCCTGCTCAGGTGAACTGGGTCCCTTCTGATCGGTTGCTGTAAATCTCCTGGTTTTAGGGGGAAACTGGTTTCAAAGTACAGTTTATGAAGTACATGGCACCTAGAATAAGTGACTCCATTCTGGTTTGGTCTGGTTTGTTAGTCCTAATACACCCTATAGCTCAGTCCACAACAATTATTTCCCTTAAATTTCATTTAGAAAAAGCAAGGATTTATTAGCCCTCTTTATAGATAAGGAAATTGAAGTTAAGCGATGACAAGTGACTTGCTCTAGGTTACATAGCTAAGTAGCAAGCGAGGACTGGAACCCAATGCTGGAACTCAAAGTTTCAAAGGCCCATGCATTGAACACACTTCATCTTCATATTTTTTTAAGCATTTTCTTAAATTGAGATGTAACTTATGAACAATAAAGTGCATGAAACTTAAAGCAGTTCAGTTAATTTTTACATACGTATATGTAACAAATATCCAGATCAAAACAGAGAACAATTCCAGTGCTTTAGAAGATACCCTTATGCACCCCTTCCTATCCAGTTTCTACACAAGAATAACCATGTTTTGACCCATGCTGTCTCTTTTGTGTCTTTTTTCTCTTAGTGTTATGCCTGAGATTGGTCCATGTCATTTGTATCAGTAATTGCTGTATAGTATTTCATTATATACATAGACCTTTATTTATTTACCCATTATCCTATTAATGGACATGTGGGTTCCCAGCTTTTGGTTATTACAAATAAGACAAAAAGCGTCCTATTTTAAAATTTTTTTTAATTATTGGATTTAAGTTTATAAAAGTTGGGATTTTTTCCATATGGTTATACATATTTGTGCTACATGACCAAAGTGTGTGTTTTAACTTGGAACTTAGGGTAATATAGAAGTTACAGATTTCTTCAATATAAAAGATCAAGTCAAAGTCAAATACATTTAAGATCCTTCATAACTATGTTTTAAGTGAGAGTTCACTCCTAACTAGTAAATGTATTTGATGCTGTCTAGCTTTACATAAAGTAGCTCTCCAAAAAAAATCTGGTACTGCTGGAAATTACTTGTCGGAAACACAAATCAAATTGTATTAATGCCGTATCTGAGGGTATTTCTGATTTTGTAAGGTGTATATCTGCAAATACTTACGTTTCAATGAATGCCAAATCCTTATAACAATGCTGTTTATTCTCATATCAGGTAGAGATTAATACTTAGTAGAGTTCTTGATTTTGCTATTCATATGTGATGATTTTTCCTTTTTAGAAGAAATATTTATTTTAAGCGAACATGATTCTATCAACCAAAAGAGAATTTATTTGGCCAAGCACAGTGGCTCACACCTATAATGCCAGCACTTTGGGAGGCCAAGGCAGGCAGTTCACTTGAGGTCAGGAGTTCGAGGTCAGCCTAACATGGTAAAAGCCCATCTCTGCTATTAATAAAAATACATAAAAAATAGCTGGACATGGTGGCATGTGCCTGTGGTCCTGGCTACTCAGGAGGCTGAGCCATGAAAATTACTTGAACCCAGGAGGCGGAGGTTGCAGTGAACCAAGATCACGCCACTGCATTCCAGCCAGGGTGACAGAGCAGGACTGTGTCTATTAAAAAAAAAAAAAGAGAGAGTTTATTTAAGTTGAGGACTGCAGTCCAGGACACATTTCCAGTTTGCCTTGGCAAGTACTCCAGAGAACAAGAGAGGCTCAAGTTTTAAAGAAAAAAGACAAATGAGGGGCAGGGACAATTACAAAAGTTGTTCTTTAGTAATTCTCATTGGCTTACAGAAATGGCATTAGTGATTGCCTATACATTGTTGAACTATAGGGTGTAAAGCATTTTTTGGCTACTTGGTTTCAGTCGAGCTTGCATAGCAAGTGGCTTCAAGCGGTAATTATTTAGCTCAAGAGGGAATAACTGCCCCTTTGTGGGCCTGATAATTTAAAGGGACTTGCATTCCTGAGATAAGTTTTCTTTTTCTTTCTCTATTTTATCAAATCTTCAGTTTGCTGTGTATATGCAGTTACATTCAGAACATGTATATTCATGTTCATTAACATATATGTTCATGTACATTTTCATTAACATGTATATTCATATAAAATTCCAATGACTTTAAAGTGGAAAAACAGAATGATAATGTCTTTTTTTTTTTTTTGAGACGGAGTCTTGCTCTGCCACCCAGGCTGGAGTGCAGTGGCCGGATCTCAGCTCACTGCAAGCTCCGCCTCCCGGGTTCACCCCATTCTCCTGTCTCAGCCTCCCGAGTAGCCGGGACTACAGGCGCCCGCCTCGTCGCCCGGCTAGTTTTTTGTATTTTCTATTAGAGACGGGGTTTCACCGTATTAGCCAGGATGGTCTCGATCTCCTGACCTCGTGATCCGCCCGTCTCGGCCTCCCAAAGTGCTGGGATTACAGGCTTGAGCCACCGCGCCCAGCCGATAATGTCTTAATGTTAGTGCCTCAAGTACCAATAGCATGAAAATCAGCTTCCTTAATACTGAAGTAGCATATTTCCCTCATCCCTTTGCGAGACTCACAACAGGGGTACCTACTCAGCCCACTGCTCTCAACTCCTCGCAGGAGTGAGCACATGAGCGAATGAGGTGGGAACTGGAGTGCATGAGCGCTGGAGCTGACTGGCTGCTTCAGAGCTGGTGGGATCAAACTGCACTCACTCAGACCCACTGCATTCCTCCCCTCGTGGAGGGAGTGCACAGGTGAGTCGGTACAGGAGCCAAAGTGAGCGCTTTTGGGCACCAGCAGGAGCAAACTCTGTGCAGGCCCCGCAGCAGCATCTAGGTCGGGGTGCTTGTGACCCCGAAAGCCCCAGAGGGCGTGTTACAGTGTTCATTTCGTTCTTCCATCTGCAGATAGCTTAAGTGTTAACAGATCAGTGGGCCCTCTGCCTTTTCGCATGAGGCAGCTGTCCTCCACCAGGGCAGTGTGACCGCCTTTTGTATCCACATTTGTGGCTCCCAAACTCTTGTCCAGCGTCCAGGAAAAATGAGGTTGCGTGAACGAATTGTAGGATGGTAAATGCAGGGGATTTTATTGCCGATGAAAGTGGCCCTTAGTGGAATGGGGGATCTGAAAAAGGAATGGGGCAGGTGGGTAAGCTTCTCCTGAAGTCCAGCCATCTCTGACCAGGTTCTTTTCCGAAGTTACGCCATCAAGCTGTCCCTCTGAAGTCAAGCCACTTCTCTCCAGTGTCCAGACATAGTCCCCCACATCCAGCTGCATCGCTCTGCTGGCTGAGGATGGGGGCTGGGCAGGCCATGGATAGTTTAGTAAAAGGCAGTATTCGAGTGGAAAAACAGAAGTTCTCACTTTGGGCCACAGATTTCAGGCTTTTCCACTTCAAGGTGGGGTTTTATTGGGGACCCACCTTTTTCTGCCTAGAATATCTCTACCTCC
Source organism: Piliocolobus tephrosceles (assembly GCF_002776525.5). Classification (NCBI taxonomy): domain Eukaryota; kingdom Metazoa; phylum Chordata; class Mammalia; order Primates; family Cercopithecidae; genus Piliocolobus; species Piliocolobus tephrosceles. The sequence continues at coordinate 51,107,961 of NC_045441.1, forward strand.
GTCCCTATCAGTATATGTTGACACAAGCAAAATGTCCTATTACCTTATGTAATAAGAGTCTTGATATTCTGTTTCACTGTGGTGGGATTCTCATTATAATAATTTCTACATTAAAATTAAAATACACATTATCTGTTTTCATGCTCATAATCCAAGTACTCCAACTTAAGGAATGTGAAATAATAAATAGCTCTTTAATTCTAGGGAAAAAAAATAGAAGATAACAGCCTTTATTCACTTGAATGTATAAAAGTACATGCTTTAAGATACTTATTTCCATTTAATTTAAAAACAAACTTCTTGATGGGCTCAGTGACACATGCTTGTAATCCCAGCCCTTTGGGAGGCCAGGGCGGGAAGATTGCTTGAGCCTAGGTGTTTGAGAGCAGCCTAGGTAACGAAAAATAAAATAATTAGCTGGGTGCAGTGGTGCACGCCTGTAGTCCCAGCTACTTAGGCTGAAGTGGGAGGACCACTTGAGCACAGGAGGCCGAGGCTGCAGTGAGTCCTGATCACACCAGTGCATACCAGCTTGAGTGACAGAGCAAGACCCTGTCTCTTAAAAACAGAACAAGGCCGGGCACCGTGGCTCATGCCTGTAATCCCAGCACTTTGGGAGGCCAAGGCATGTAGATCACTTGAGGTCAGGAGTTCAAGACCAGCCTGGCCAACATGATGAAACCCCGTCTCTACTAAAAATACAAAAATTGGCCGGCTGTGATGGCAGGTGCCTGTAATCCAAGCTACTTGGGAGACTGAGGCAGGAGAATCGCCTAAACCAAGGAGACGGAAGTTTCTGTGAGCCAAGATCACACCACTGCACTCCAGCCTGGGCAACAGAGCCAGACTCTGTCTCAAAAAAAAAAAAAAAAAAAAACCTTACTTTTAATTGGTAAGTCTCAAAGATGCCATTTTATTTCTGCAGTATACACTTTATATTTCTGAACATCTAGTGCAGTCATGAAAACGATGTCATATTGAAGTATAGGAGTGTTAAGTGCAGCTGTTTCAAATCTACATTTGACAAATAGTGATGTGTTGCCAACTTTGTAGTCGAGTGAGGAATAAATGCCAATTGCTTTGTAGTATTGACTTTTCAAGAGATATGAGAAAGAAACCATAGGTGAGAAGAAAACATGTCTGATGCCCAGGGCTGTTGCGTTTTCTTCTGTTTTAAGTGGAAAATATGACAGAGCTTTGATTTTGCTGCCTAAAATGTTATCACTATTAAGAAAATAAATAATTGGTGCTTCTGAGTGAAAAGAAAAAAATGTCTGAGATACTGAGAAAGGAAGCAAAGAGGCAGAGCAGCTGTGAAGCACTCTCCTTCCTTCTGTAAGCCATTGATATCTGTAGGGTCCACGGATGTGGTTAATGTGTGTGCTAATAGTTTGGCACTGTGGCTTCTATTTGACATATGGTTCTCTGGCAGTGGAACATAGTGCATTGTTAAAAAGTGAACAGACAGTACTCCTGAAGTACTCAGAGTTCACGCTTGGGTACTGTGTTGTTTTGTTTTTGTAGTTTTTCTTGTTTCCTCAGTCTTTTTTTCTTAGGACAGAGTAAATGGAATCTGACTAAAGGACACCAATTTGGTTTATAAACTATGGAAAGGGATGGTAATTTTTATTACGGAGGACAAACATGTCACTCTCTCTTACATAGTTCATTTAGCATTTAGAAAAATTGCTTTTTTATTCCTTGTGATCAGAGTCAGCTTTTATGTTTTAGAAATTAGCCATTGTTGGCCAGGCGCGGTGGCTCACGCCTGTAATGCCAGCACTTTGGGAGGCTGAGGTGGGCGGATCACAAGGTCAGGAGATCGAGACCATCCTGGCTAACACGGTGAAACCCCATCTCTACCAAAAATACAAAAAAAAAAAAAAAAAAAAAATTGGCCGGGCATGGTGGCAGGCACCTGTAGTCCCAGCTACTTGGGGAGCTGAGGCAGGAGAATCGCTTGAAACTGGGAGGTGGAGGTTGCAGTGAGCCGAGATCACATCAGTGCACTCCAACCTGGGCAACAGAGCCAGATCCTGTCTCAAAATAAACAAATAAATAAAAGTTTCCAGTGATTTAGTCATCCTTCTCTTCCTGGTACAGAGAGGAAGACACTCTTAAAAATGTAGATATTCTTTATAAAATAAATTTCTCTTACAGAAATATAACTTTTACTGTTTTCAGAGCTTCTCCTGTGTCTGTTTCCCAAAATAACCAGTTTAAAGTAATCCTATGCCAAAGAGGCATATTTGGAATGGCATATACTGCTGTCCTACAGACATACTTTGGGGTGTCATGTCCTGAACTCTACAATTGGCTCCCTCCCCTTTGTGGAAATGTAAGTAAAATCTATAGGAGACCATTGGTTTCCACTGAGTTCCTGCACAAGCTCCAACAGACCAAACCAAGATAGAGGTCCCTCCTGCTAAAGTTGGATGTCACCAATCTAAGTTATCTGACCTGAGAAATCAGGAGAGAGATAAAAGTCAGATACCCAAACAGGCCAGTTTTAGCTGGCATGGTAAGGGAGTCTCCTCTGCTTTAACCCTTGCAAGGAAAGTAACTTTGAAACTACTAATTTACTTTTTGTTCCTTATTTCTGCTTTTTTCAACCTTTTACCCATCCAAAAATACTCACTACCCACATTACGGAGATGAGCTCTCAAATTCTTGTTCTGAGGGTTGCGTGACCTGGTGAATTGTTCTTTCCTCAAACTGTTAAATTTATCTTGGCAGACCCTATTTTGATCCCCAAATTTGATTTAGATTTTGGGCCATTAAATTTCACTATTTAATAACCCTACTGGATGAGAATAAGTGTTTCTCAATTTCTGGTGATATGGTTTGGCTGTGTCCCCACCCAGAATCTCATCTTGAATTATATTCCCCATAATCCCCACATGTCAGTGGCAGGACCAGGTAGAGGTAATGGGATCATGGGGGCAGTTTCACCCATGCTGTTCTTGTGATAGTGAATGAATCTCACGAGATCGGATGGTTTTATAAATACCTGGCATTTCCCCTGCTTGCACTCACTCCATTCCACTGCTTGTGAAGAAGGTGCCTGTTTCTCCTTTGCCTTCTGCCATGATTATAAGTTTCCTGAAGTTTCCTCGCTAGCAATACAGAACTGTAAGTTAATTAAACCTCTTTCCTTTATAAATTACCCAGTCTCAGGTATTTTTTCATAGCAGCCTGAGGACTGATGTATCTGAGTACTTAGCATTGGTTTTTGTCTGTGGTTTTGTACATATACTTAGGGCTGCCATGTACAGCTATATGTACTTCGTGATACAATTCCATGGAGAGCCATTTGTGTAAATGACAACGTGGTTCTCCCTGGAGCTTTGCAGTGAGGCAGCCTACTACGCTTACCTTCACTTATGTGGTACTGGTTAGTTTAATTGGCATTACTATTTAAATTGTCTTGATTCAACTGAGTATTTAAGAGTCTCATGTTAACTTCCAAGAGAATTCCTCTTTAGCCTCTGTGCCATGAAATTTTGTGTCTGTGTGGATTAATTTGGATGTATAGAAAGGGGACTGAGTATTCAGTCAGTATTTAAAATATGAAAAATATACAATTTAAGATTTAAATATACCATCAATTTGGGAATAACATTTTTTTTCATGCTTAATCTTTGATTCTTATGGATCCTCAGATAGCAACTGGGCATTCTACAATTCAGTCATATTGTGACATTAACTACTCAGTTAACGTCAAACTCTGTAAGGGCTCACTCATTCCCACAAAACTGCCCTCACTTCAGGCACCAATCACAAGTCCTGGGTCCCCAGGCCACCCCATCTCTCTCTGACTTTGTTGCCAATTCAGGGCTTCCCATAACCTTCTCTGAGGTTTGATAATTTGCCAGAATGACTCATACAACTCAGGAAAACTCTTTGCTTGCATTTACTGGTTTATTATTAAAGGATACAATTCAGGAACAACCAGATGGAAGAGATGAATAAGGCAAGTATGTTGGTTGGAGGGTCAGGGAGTTTCCATGCCATCTTTAGCCCTCCCAGCACTTTGATGTGTTCAACAATCCAGGAACTCACTGAATCCCATTGTTTTTATGGAGATTTCATTGTATAGGCATGATTGACTAAATCATTGGCCATTGGTGATAAGACTCAAACTCTTAACACTGTTCCTGGGAGGTCAAGGGGTAGGGCTGAAAGTTCCATCCCTTTAATCAAGGCTTGGTCTTTCTGGAGATCAGTCCCTGTCCTGAAGCTATCTAGGTCCTCCTACCACTAGAGTCACCTTAGCATAAACTCAAGTATGATTGATTTGGGGCTTATTATGAATAACAAAAGATGTTCCTATTACTCAGGAAATTCCAAGGATGTTAGGAGTTTTGTTCCGGGAATGAGGGACAAAGACCAAATATATGTATTTTTAATTATATCACATTTGAATATTCTGAACAGTTTGCAGTGGTATAGTGTTTTAAAAAACTAGAAAAACTCAACAATAGAGGATTGATATTAAAATGATGAAACAATATATATCCTTTTTTTTTTTTTTTTTTTAAGACAGAGTCTCTCTGTCGCCCATGCTGGCGCCAGCTCACTGCAACCACCACCTCCCGAGTTCAAGCGATTCTCCTGCCTCAGCCTCCTGAGTAGCTGGAACTACAGGGGCCTGCCACCACGCCCAGCTAATATTTTTTGTATTGTTAGTAGAGACAGAGTTTCACCATGTTGACCAGGATGGTCTTGATCTCCTGACCTCGTGATACGCCTGCCTTGGTCCCCCAAAGTGCTGGAATTACAGGTGTGAGCCACCGCGCCCAGCCAGAAAGGAGTTTTAATTAACAGTTTTGAACTTGATTAGCAATTTCAGCAGTTTCCAAATGGATATATTTGTTGGTAGAAAATCTACCAGCAGGAGAAGAGAATTATAGAAAGCTGCCAACACAGTACAGGCAGTCTGCAATTTATGAAAGACTTGTGTTCTAAAAGTTGACTGTTTGAAATTCTGGACACTTTCCCAATGAAGCAATGTTATAAGTACTCTGGGCCCAAGTCAGGCTAGAACAACGTTAATTTTACCCATGGAATTCTTGGAATACATGTAGTATCCACACTTCTATTTATGACAGTTTTGAGTCAACTGCGTTTTCAGTTTCAGCTAGAACCATCTAAAACTGATCTTCCTTCAGTAGAGTTGGAAATTCGGAGAATATGTTAAGCATAGCATAGCTTCAGATATTAATTAAACTTCTGGCCAATGGCAACCTGTTAACTAAATCTTCAGAAAAGAAGATAGATTTCTATACCTGCCTTTAACTCCCAAGATTATAGGATGGAAATAAGATTTCCTTCAGAAGTTAAGAACTGCTTGTGACTGTCTTTTTTATTTATTTATTTTTAATCTTGAAAGCAATACATATCCATTTAAAAAACACTTAATTAAAAGTAAAGGTAGTATGCTCCACTTGCTGTTAAATCATTTAGAAAATTGTTTTTGTGTACACATACAACACATAAAACAAGTGTGGCTAAAGAGAAGCAATGCAGTTGGTAAATAAAGATCAAGTTTGTTAGGTTGTTCATATTCTTTTAACTTTCTGTAAGTTTGAAAATTTCAAAACAAAAAGGTGGCAATTTTTTTTAAAGTAACAGGAGTATTCACTTATCTTCAGTCCCCAACTTCATTCTCCTCTCCGGAGTTAAAACGTCTGCCAGCAGTTTTTAGTTTTATATATGCCAGCATATATAGTTTTTCAAGTATCTTTTCAAGCATGTTTTTAAAATCCATTTACAGAAACTTTTTTTTGCACAAATGGAATCACAGTAAATACAGAATTATACTACCATCACCAGTCAAGGGGTTTTGTCCAAGACCCCAACACCAGGTTCTTGGCTCTCATGCAGGAAAGAATTCAGAGCAAGTCACAGTAGAGTGAAGTTAAAAGAATTTATTACAGACTGCTGAATTACAGAATAGGGCATCCTCAGAGAGCAAGAGGAGGGTGTACCCATTTCAAATATAATGCTAATATAGGTTATTAAGAAAAGTGAACTTTGGCGGGGCACAGTGGCTTACGCCTATAATCCCAGCACTTTGGGAGGCTGAGGTGGGAGGATCATCTGAGGTCGGCAGTTCCAGATTAGCCTGACCAACATGGAGAAACCCCGTCTCTCCTAAAAATACAAAATTAGCCGGGCGTGGTGGTGCATGCCTATAGTCCCAACTACTCGGGCAGCTGAGACAGGAGAAACGCTTGAACCCGAGAGGCAGAGGTTGCTGTGAGCCGAGGTCGCGCCATTACACTCCAGCCTGGGCAATAAGAGTGAAACTCTATCTCGTAAATAAATAAATAAAAAGGAAAAGAAAAGTGTGCTTCATTACAAAGGCTTGTGATCAGCTTGTGACAGGCTGTTAGTATTGTTATTTTCCTATATTACTATTGATTTTAGCAAGAATTTGAGTGTACTATTATTTTTAAAGCAAAACCTATTCTTAAACTAAGAATGCTTTTTGTTCTTAAAGTACTGGGACATTTCCATAAGTCCTAGGTCTTCAGTTAGTTAACATCATTAACTCGTTCCCTCAAACATAAACGCCTTGTGACCAAGAGTGCCCAGTCCCCTGGGAACATACCACAGCAGGTTTGGCTTTATCCAGCCTTTATTCAGGATGGAGTCACTCTGGTTATGGTGCCTCTGACGCTGTTTACTGATATTCCACTTGCTTTTAAAATTTAACAGTATGTATTAGTTTTCTCTTGCTGCTGAAAAATTACCACAAATGTAATGCCTTAAAATGACACAAATTTATTAAAGTTCTGAGGTCAGAATTCTGAAATGGGTTTCACTGGGCTAAAATCAAGGTGTTGGCTGGGCTCCATTTCTTCTGGAAGCTCCAGGAAAGACTTGATTTGCTTACTGTTTCCACCTCCTAACGGTCTCCTGCATTTCTTGTTTCATGGCCTTTTCTTCCATCTTTAAAGCCAATGGCATAGCATCTTCAAACATCTCTTTCACTGATTCCTCTTCCTCTCTTATAAGGACTCTGTGATTACACTTTACCCACCTGGATATTCCCTAGCTCAAGATCCTTAATCATATCTGCAAAGTCCCTTTTGCCAAGTAAGGTAACAAATAAAGTTGGGGGATGAGCATATCGTTGGAAGGCCATTATTTCGCCTGCCACACAGGATATTGTGGCTGTCTTGCTTTATCAGTATATAGAATCTGACATTCTTTTTAACAACTGGACAAAACTGATAGAAACCACTGATGTAACCACTCATGATGAATATTTAGGTTTCCCTTTCAGGCTGAAATAAATTATACTGCTATGAACATTTTTGTATGTATCCGAATATGTGAGAGTATCTATGGGATAAATTTCTAAAACTGAAATTGCTGAGTCAAAGGTGGTAAAAGATAAATTTTGGCACATTAAGATTTTAAGAAGTGTGTGTGAGCAAACAGTGCTTCATGAGTCAGGCAGCTCCAAACCAGAAGTGGTTGGGGCTCTCCTAAAGGAGCAGGAGGGAAGGCATTTATAGGGTGAATATAGATGTAGAGCAAAGAAATTATTTGGTTAAAATTTGAGCAGTTGCCTTATTTGGGCCATGCCTGTGGGAAGTTTAAGAAAATGTAACTAATGCCCAGTTGGCTGCCTGCCTTTGGCTGAGCTAAGCTTGGTGATCTTTTAAATTCAGTTTTGGTTTGCTTAAGTAGAACCCTGAGCCTTAGAGCCACCTCAGTCTAAGGGCCTCTCATTTTGTTATCTTAATAAAGGGTAAATGTGTTGTTGATAATATAGCCAAGTTGCCCTCCAAACTGTTGTGCCAGTGTACTGTACATTCCCACAGCAGGCTTCTTTTTAATGTTTTTCAATAGATGGATAAAAATTATATTAATTCAAATTGCAGTTCCGTGATTAAAAATGAGATTAAGCATTGTTGTACTACTCTTTAGAAATTTTCTATATTAAATTTTTTGGACCCTAAAGAGTGCCTCATGAGAATTGGGGTACATGATGTTTATGCTTATTTAAAAATATGTCTATCTCATACAAAATTCATTTTAAGTAAATATCTGTGCATCAGAATTTATTTGATGGTTTTCTAAAAGATTGTTTAGTAATAATTACCACGACTCCTTATGATAAATACACTATATATGGGACTTTGGTATTGATTACATAAAATATGATTATTTATTTTCTTGCATTTATTTTTGGTGTTAAAAAATAATTCTGGGAATTTGTGTGTTTCTCACCTCGTCACATCCTGCCTTCCCTCACACTTTTTTTTTTTTTTTTTGAGACGGAGTCTTGCTCTGTCGCCCAGGCTGGGGTGCAGTGGCTGGATCTCAGCTCACTGCAAGCTCCACCTCCCGGGTTTACACCATTCTCTCAGCCTCCTGAGTAGCTGGGACTATAGGCGCCCGCCACCTCTCCCGGCTAGTTGTGTTTTTTAGTAGAGACGAGGTTTCACCGTGTTAGCCAGGATGGTCTCGATCTCGTGACCCTCGTGATCCGCCCGTCTCAGCCTCCCAAAGTGCTGGGATTACAGGCTTGAGCCACCGTGCCCGGCCCCTCACACTTTTAAAAAATTGTCCAACAAAGCAAATTAGGATGAAACCTGTATGATAGATATATAGAGAAGATACAGAGAAATGTAATTGGAGGATATTTTTGCCTCACCTTCAGTTAATTTTTTTTTTTTTTTTTTTTTTTTGAGACAGAGTCTCACTCTTGTTGCCCAGGCTGCAGTGCAGTGGCACAATCTCCGCTCACTGCAACCTCCACCTCCTGGGTTCAAGTGATTCTCCTGCCTCATCCTTCTGAGTAGCTGGGATTACAGGCGTGTGCCACCACACCCGGCTAATTTTTGTATTTTTGGTAGGGACGGGATTTCACCATGTTGGCCAGGCTGGTCTCGAACTTCTGGCCTCAGGTGATCCACCCGCCTCAGCCTCCCAAAGTGTTGAGAATTCAGGTGTGAGCCACTGTGCCCAGCCAATTTTTCAGTTGATTTTAAATGATCTCTGGAAGAAAAGTTTTACTCCTTAATCTAAACTTTTGAAGAGTTCTTCTAAATGAAAAACATTGATTGCTTCTGGAGATGGGAGCAGGGACTGGGTAGCTGCCTCCCAAGGGTGCGAGGCAGTCTTTTTACAGTCCTTTTTTTGGTGTCTTTAAACATTTTAAATTTGGAATTGGATCACCTTTAGAAATAATCACGAATTGGCCAGACGCGGTGCCTCATGCCTGTAATCCCAGCACTTTGGGAGGCCAAGGCGGGCGGATTACCTTAGGTGAGGAGTTCGAGACCAGCCTGGCCAACATGGTGAAACCCCGTCTGTACTAAAAATACAAAAAAATTAGTCGGGTGTGGTGGCACACGCCTGTAATCACAGCTACTTGGAGGCTAAGGCAGGAGAATCGCTTGAGCCCGGAAGACGGAGGTTGCAGTGAGCTGAGATCATGCCACTGCACTCCAGCCTGGCTGACAGCGAGACTGTCTCAAAGAAAAAAAAAAAAATCACAAATTTTAAATTCAGTGGACAAAAAAAAATTTTTAATCATTTTTAAAACCTTTTACAGTTGACTCTCTCCTGTGATTCAAGTGGCAGCTTGATTTCATTGAAATGTGGAAAGATGAGCCATCCTATTTTTCCACATTAAGGATTGGTTCTAAAAGTGATTCTGGGCTAAATTTGGGGGTCCTTTGTTGGACCTCTCCTACTCAATTCGGTAGGCCGTTGGTTTTCCTAAGGGCCCTATGGCTTCAACTAGCATCTGTTTGATGATAGCCCCCAAATATCAATCTGCAGTCCAGTCACCAACCCCACTACCCCTTATGCATATTAAAGTTTAACAGCCCTTAAATCAGAAAGTGGAGAAAAGCTTATAAACTTTTCCTCCTTTTACTGCTTTTTTTACCCCTCTTCCATGCCATAGGTTTGCTGATGATATCAAATGACATTATACAGTGTGGCTTATCCTGACTTCTGTCATTCAAGGTTTAAAAGCATTTTTACATATCAGAATAAAATGCTTCCTTTGATCAACTACCTTTTGGCTAACATTCCTTGCTATTTTAGGTTGAATTCTCTTACCCGCCCCTGATTCCAGGAGATGGACATGACAGCCACACTTTACCTGAAGAATGGAAGTATTTGCCCTTCCTTGCCTTACCAGATGGCGCACACAACTACCAGGAAGGTATGTCACAAGACAGTGAACCAGTTAGGTGACATTTTTGAAAAAATTTGCCAAGATAGCTTAGGTTCTAAATACTTTGAGACATTAAAGGCCTTCAGCCTGTTAGAACTATTTATAAAATATTTACATGCTTGTTTGGAGATAACTAGTCATTCACTAGAGCACCTCTAAAGGAGTGCCAGGCTTACATTGACTGCAGCTAGTGAACCTTGGCCACGCTTCTGCCAAGTGATTAGCCAGAGTAGGACAGCCACCACTGGAAGCACTTCCTACATCTATACATCATACTCCTCAGAGGCACACCAGGGGGCTTACCAGCACCAGCTGTACATTGCTTGGGACATTGCTAGCTGCATACTTGCAGTACTAGGTTATTGCTCCAGTGCCCACCTTAGAAGCAGCTGAGATTGTTTTTGCGCCTCTGGAACCATTGCTGTCACAAGTACTCAGCTTGCAGGGTTGCTTGCTTGCATGCAGAGCATGTTAACACCCTCAAAGCAGGGCTGTGAAGTTCTTACCGAATCTCCTACCACCCTATAAATGAGTATTTTGCCTGACTTAATGAAGAGCTGTATTTTACTATGGTATTTGATGCTCTACAAAAATGTTTTTGTTGTTATTGTTGCTGTTGCTTTTCTTTCTGTTTTTTTTTTTTTTTGGAGACGGAGTCTTACTGTTGCCCTGTTGCCCAGGCTGGTCTCAAACTCCTGAGCTCAAGCAGTTCTCCTATCCCAGCCTTCCCAGTAGCTGTGGTTACAGAAGTGAGCCACCATGCCTGGCGGTGCCACCATGCCCAGCAAAAGGACTGCTGCAAACATGTGAATTAAGATTATAGCAAATGTTCTACAGATTTTCTTTGTATTTGTTTATGTATATAATTTTGTCTGTACTATCTGAAAAGCAGTTGCAAACATTGTGACACTTTAAATACTTAAGATCTGAGAATGAGATCATTCCCCAGTGTAACTTCCAGTACCATTATCACAGCTAAGAGATTTAACAGTAATTTCATAATACTATCTAACATCCAATCTATGTTCAAATTTTCTCAGTTGTCCCGCAGATTTCTTGTATTCATTCAAGGTTCATGTGTTGCTATTGGCTTTTATGATTGTCTACTTTGTTTTAATCTAGAATGATTCCCTAAAGATTAAGTATTTTCTGTAATTGTAGTCTGTTTGACCTGTTATAATTCAGCCTCTTGGGCTTTTTGTGATGAGTATTTACCATAGGCAATGAGAAAAATGATAGGAAACCACTGGTTGTGGTGCTACAAATAAGTATGATTTGGATTCCTTGTTTTATCATTTTTGTGTTAATGACTGCATTATGATAGCTTCAGATTTTACTACTTATTAATAAGGGTAATTCACCTCACTATTTACGTTTTTCTATGTATCTCTTAGATACTGTGTTTTTTCACTTGCCACCCAGAAATGGAAATGGAGCCACAGTATTTGGTATCTCTTGCTATCGACAAATTGAAGCCAAGGTATGATAGTTAATAATGAAAAACAACTCCAGAGTCCTTTCTTAGATGTTGGACACTTAGAGAAACACAGTCTTTATTTTTCAGTGGTGCCTGTAATGTTGTTTTAGATTTTTGTATACAATTTGTAGCTGTTTTTTCGATAGTACCAGTTTATTCACAGAAACATTTTATTAAGTTGACATTGGTGGCTATGCTTATATTTGTATCATAATATTTTGTACATTGTTTTTAGATAGTGATACATAAATTATCCATTTCTCTTTTAAATACTGTACTTACATTTCAAGATGTCTTTAAATTTTCTGTTTCTAGTGTTTGGCATATAACTTAGAAACATTGAGTGGTAATGCTTGTGTGTTTTTTAGTTTTTTTATTTTTTTAAAGACAGGACCTTACTGTTTTGCCCAGGCTGGTTTTAAACCCGTAGGCTCTAGGGATCCTCCTGCCTCAGCCTGCTGAGTACCTGGAACTACAGGTGTACACCACTCTGCCTTGCTTTTTTTTAAGCAGCATTTCAGAAGTAGTGGGACATGCTTAGAGGGGCTCCCAGCTACTCATAAGTTGTCTTAATTATCTCTAAGATTTCTTTGTTTTTCTTTTCTCTCTTTTTTTTTTTTTTTTTTTCGAGGAAGAGTCTCACTCTGTTGCCTAGGCCGGAGTGCAGTAGCACAGTCTGGGCTCACTGCAGCCTTGACCCCAAGCTCAAGCCCTCCTCCCAGCTCAGATTCCCAAGTAGCTGGGATACAGGTTTGTGCCACTACGCCCAGCTAATTTTTGTGTTTTTTATGGAGACAGGGTTTTGCCATGATGCCCAGGTTGGTCTCGAACCCCTGAGCTCAAGTGATCTGCCCTCCTCAGCCTCTACAGGCTGAGCCACTGTGCCCAGTCTTGATTATTGTTAACTACTTGCTAGCTTAATGCCTGACTTACTATAATAGCTCTAATTAATAAATTCAAATAAGCCAAGATGGTGGCCCCACCTTTCATGATTTGCTTATGTGTAGCACTGTTTTTTTTGTGGTGGGGATAATCTTGATGAGTAAAAAGCTCTTTCAAAAGGTCAGTAATACTCTAAAGTAGTGAGTGGTTCTCAAGCTCAGCTGCACATTGTAATCACCTGGAGAGCTTTAAAAGCTAGGATGAGTGGGTCTTCCCCCATCCCAAAAGGTTCTGATTTAATGATCTAGACATGGGAGGTGGGAGTGTTTTAAAAGCCCCCCAGGTGATTTTCTACATAGTCAAGATTCACAACCACTGCTCTAAAACAACGATTTTTAATCAGAATTACCTGGAGACTTTTTTTTTTTTTTTTAAATATCTTGTACCTAGCCTTTCCTCCTAGTGACTGAATTAGAATCTCTGGGATTTGAGCCTGGACAATTAAAAGTTTTAAAAGCTTCCTCGGGTGAATAATTAGTAAATCTTTTTCTAACTTGTTATGATGGAAATTTCAAACATACAGATAAATTGAAAACACAGCACACTGAGTACCTGTGTACCCATCAGCTAGACTCATAGACTGTGTGTCTATTTTTCCCCTGACCCACTTAAATGTAAACTACAGGTGTAAATTCCAGGATACCCAAAGTAGGTAACTACCATGAAATAACCCTCTAAGCACGGCCTGGAACCTGGAACATCCGTGTTATATCATGAATAACTGAATCTAAAGCTAAAGATATTATGTCAGATAATAGCATACACCTTAAATGTGTACAATTTTTGTCAATTATACCTCAATGAAGCTGAGAAAATAAAGATAAAAGAGGCTGGGCCCGGTCACTCACACCTGTAATCCCAGCACTTTGGGAGGCCAAGGCGGGTGGATCACGAAGTCAGGAGATCAAGACCATCCTGGCTAACATGGTGAAACTCCATTTCTACTAAGAATACAAAAAAATTAGCCGGGCATGGTGGCGCACACCTGTAGTCCCAGCTACTCGGGAGGCTGAGGCAGAAGAATTGTTTGAACCCAGGAGGGCAGAGGCCGCAGTGAGCCGAGATGGCGCCACTGCAGCCTGTTGGCAGAGCGAGACTCGGTCTCAAAAGAGTAATAAATAATAAATTTAAAAAAAAAAAGATAAACCTGAGAGTAAGAGTTCGCCTGACAGCTTTGAGCAGTTGATGTTTTCATATACTATTGTAATCGAACCCAGGTTTGGCTGCATGCCGCTCAAAAGACAGGAGAGAAGAGAGTTGCTGGGAGGAAAAGCAGATTTATTTGGAAAGCCAGCTAGATGGCGAGCTAGCATTCTAAAGTAGCATCGTAAGTTTTTCAGTCTCTCTGGAGGATTTTTATGGGAGAGGGATATGGGGAAGAAGAGGAAGTTGGTGTCAAGAGGTGACACACAGACATCTGGGTACCAGCGAGGGTCCAAGGAGGCTGGATACTTCTTTATCATTGGTCAGGCCACAGTGCTCCTGTAAATCTTAAACAAAACATAATTAGTTGTTTACATACCTTTTAAATCCCAGAGCTGGTTTTAAAACATGCATGCTTGCCATTTTTGCATATTATCTTGGTACTCTAAAATTATCCTTTTATATGTGCAGGAACAGGGAAACGCTGCCTAAAAAATGGAGTTAGTTATGTTCTTTTGCTATTTCACTGTTACACTATTACCTTTACATACTTACATGTGAGATGAATTGAGCTGCTGCCTGTTCTTGGAAATTTGCTCCTTTTAATACCTTTTATTACCCATATGTCATGTAAGCACTAGTAAAATTATTTCTCCCAAGTGGGTCTTATCCCTCAGTGCTGTTTTAACAGCCCTCGTGCTCTGCATAGCCTTTAAATACGGCCTGTCTCCCCACTCCCTGGTTCTGACCCACTCAGGAGTACATTAGAGTTGCCCATTTTTCCAATGATTGCTATCCTTCTCAATAGATAATAGGCAATAGAAGCAGACAGATAAACCAGTTATTGGAGGGACCTTGAGCCTGGAAGAAAGACTTTACTCCTTTTTAATGAAGATGAGACAGTGGATGAATCCAATCAGGAGGAAGGATTCTACTCCACAGCTAATTTAAAGCGTGTTCATCAGTCATCAGTTGAAAACATGGGGGCCCCTTGGTCCTCAGGACAGATCCAAGAAGGTGTCAGGCAGTACACTAGAGGAGGAAGTCTTTCTTACTTCCCTTGCAGCCTTGCCTGAGGTTAATCAAATCAAGGTTTGCTCTCTACTAGTAGAGGACTGTAGAAATCTCACATAGTCATCCTCACAATCACTGAGAAATAAGTTACATGCTTGTGTTTGGTGCTGGGTGCCAATACAAGTTTCCAGGCAACATGGCACAACTAACTTAACAAAATTACTGACAGTTCTTCCATCTCTGGAGAACAAGCTGTCTGTTTTTGTCATCTCTTTTTTCTTTTTCTTTTTAGACGGAGTCTCACTCTGTCGCCCAGGCTGTAGTGCAGTGGCACGATTTCAGCTCACTGCAACCTCTGTCTCCCAGGTTCAAGCGATTCTCCTGCCTTGGCTTTCCAAGTAGCTGGGACTACAGGCTTGTGCCACCACACCTGGTTGATTTCTGTGTTTTTAGTAGAGATGGGGTTTCACCATGTTGGCCAGGCTGGTCTCAAACTCCTGGCCTCAGGTGACCCACTCACCTTAGCCTCCCAAAATGCTGAGATTACAGGCATGAGCCATTGCTCCTGGCCTTTTGTTGTCTCTTAAACTCGCCCCTTCTCACCAGAAAAAATGGTCTCTGAAAGGACTGTCCATTTATAACCAGAATCAACAGTGATTGATTTGCATTGAATGGTTGATTTGGGCCTGGTGACTTATACATAAAGTATTCTTCATCAGATTATAAATTCCTTAAGATTCGGGATTGTCCCTTCACTATTATATTCCCAGTGCCTCCCACAGATTCTGGCACATAGGGCCAAACTGATGACAGTTATTTGTTCAGTATTTCCTGAGAGTCTTAATAACTTTTTAAATTTAATTGAATGTAAGAAATTTCTTACATATAATTGCTATTTTTATATTGAAAAAAAATATTTGAAATATTGCTATGAAATATTCTGATTAATTGCTCTTTGTTTATAATAGGCACTGAAAGTAAGGCAAGCAGATATCACCAGAGAGACTGTTCAGAAAAGTGTCTGTGTTCTAAGCAAGCTGGTAAGAGACCAAGTAACTCGTTCATTATGTTAAACCTTCATGGCAGATCTTTCTTTAAGGATAAGGCACTATTAGAATAAGAAGAGATTTAAATGACATATTAAAATTATTTATGCCCTAGCATCTCCTCATTCTCTTTCCCTTTCAGCAGTTTTCATTTGCACCTCTACCCAAGACTCGGTAAGAGAAAGATCTTATAGCTATTGGAAAGTAAGTTGACACGTAAACAAAATGAGGTAGCTGATATATTTCATTTATTCATTTTGGTTTTATCCAAAATCTTTTTTTTTTTTTTTTTGAGACAGTCTCTCACTCTGTTGCCCAGGCTGGAGTGCAGTGGCATGACCTTGGCTTACTGCAACCTCTGCCTGCCAGGCTCAAGCAATCCTCCCACCTCAGCCTCCTGAGTGGCTGGGACCACAGGCATGCACTACCGTGCCTGGCTAATATTTTTATATTTTTGGTAGAAACGAGGTTTTACCGTTTTGCCTAGGCTGGTCTCAAACTCCTGAGCTCAAGCAACCCACCTGCCTCAGCCTTCCAAAGTGCTGGGATTGCAGGCATGAGCCATTGTGCCCAGCCAAAATCTTATTTTATCCAAAATAAAATTTTGAGGATAAGAATATTTCTTCCAAGAAGTAATTTTACATATAAGGCAACAATAGTCTCCTAGGAAAGGAATGGCTGTGGCCAGGCGTGGTGGCTCACACCTATAATACCAGCACTTTGGGAGGCCAAGGTGGGCGGATCATGAGGTCAGGAGTTCGAGACCAGCCTGACCAACATGTGAAACCCCATCTCTATTAAAAATACAAAAAAAAAAAAAAAATTAGCCAGTCATGATGGCATGCCCCTATAATCCCAGCTACTCAGGAGGCTGATGCAGGAGAATCGCTTGAACCCAGGAGGCGGAGGTTGCAGTGAGCAGAGATCAGCCACTGCACTCCAGCCTGGGTGACAGAGGGAAACTCCGTCTCAAAAAAACAAGAGAAAAGAAAAGGAATGGCTGTTATAAAAGACCCCAATGTGAGAAAATTGATCGATTATTCATCTGATTCCTGTACACAGCTTTGAGAAGAGTAGCCTAAAAAAATATACATGAGTGAATAGCTTTTTTATACTGGACCAGATGACCGAAGAATAAGAGTACCAGATATTAAAGGAAGTGCAACATGTTAAGAGACTTCCTGAGTAATCATTCTTCAAAGGACGATTACAATAATAAAAGATGCCATTTATTGAGTGCCTATATATCAGGCATTAATTCTGTACCAGACACTTGTTATATGTAATTGTCATTTCCATCCTTATAACAACATTGAGATGTATTTACTGTTCTCACTTTATAAATAAAGGCATACCTCAGAGAAAAAATGTGTAATTCTCACAGACATGTAACTACTAAGTGATAAAATTGGAGCAAAAAAATCAAGTTTTATCTGTCTCTAAAGCAGGCACAAGAGACGGGAAGAGGGTAGCTTACTCAGAAAGGTCTGGTTGTGGTTTTTCTGGTCTATGTATTGAAGTCTATGTATAAAAATAAAATGATTTTATACTTTGATGGGAATCATGATATATTAACAGGGACACTGGAAAAGAGACTCTTTCAGTATTACTTGTTTTTAGTTAATTAGAGTATATATACATCATTGGTCATTGCATCCTGAAATGGACATAGAAATGAGAAAACATCTAGAAAAAAACATTACAAATAAAAAGATGAAAATGGTAGAAGAAGATCCTAAATAGAGAAATAAGGATTAAGGGATAACTTTGCTCAAATGTATAAAACAATATTATGATAAAGGACACAAACTAGTTGTTTGTCTCCTGCCACAGCCTCCTGAGTAGCTGGGACCACAGGTGCATGCCACCACTCCCAGAGGAGTGAGCCTCCACAGAGGACAAAAAAGGGAAATGAACTTAAATGTAATCATGAATGTTCAAATAGATTTAAAAACAGACTGTTATAAGGATGAATAAATGTCACTACACGCCAGCAAAACAGTGTGCAGAATTACAATATGTTTTAAATCATATAATAGTAATAGCTAATGTTTGGATGCTTTCTGTGTGTCAGATACTTCTTACCAAGTGCTTTTACCTGTTATTTAATCCTTAAAACAGTCAAGTAAGGGGTACTGTTTTCATATGCCCATGTTCACATCAGCAAGCAGAGGTGGAGAGGTTAGATTCCCCAGAGCTGAGTGATGGAGCCAGGCCCAGCAAGTCTGAGCCCACACTCTTAAGCACTGTACTGTGTTTCAGGTACTTTTCACTTGCAGCCAAAGAACAGATGACTTCACGGCTTTCAACTGTGAATAATACGCACTAAAGTGGATAGTTACTAACTTTTTTCTCCCTGTTCTCTTCAAATTAAAAAGTTGTGGGGTTCTGTTTGTTTTACTATTATCAACCAATTTTACTGTTATCAACCAGTTATTATCAATCAATGGTAATTTCTCTGTTTTTCTTTAAGCCTTTGTATGGTTTACTTCAAGCAAAACTTCAACTCATTACACATGCATATTTTGAAGAGAAGGATTTTTCCCAAATTTCCATTCTAAAGGTAACTTTATACCCCTCTATAGTGTTTGGCTGAAGATATACTCATGAATTAAGTAAATATTGTCAGTAATACTGTGAAGGATAATTATTACCTTAAGAAAGACATTCTAATGTGAAAACACATTTGCATCAAAATATTGAAAGACTAGGAATCTGCCCAAATACTAAATTTAACCAAACTTTTTTTTTTTTTGGGGGGGGGAAATAATGACTACAAATAACTATAACTAACAGTAATGTTTCTCTTAGTGGATAATAGCCCTTTTGCTGTGGCATTGCTTCTATAAATTTGCTTATCTTACTAATAAACTGCACAGTATTTTTACATATCAGGTTTCTGGTTCCTAGCTCCCAATACATAGACCAGAAAAACCACATGATTATTTTATCGAAAATGGATAGGATGTTTTCCTCAATGCCACCATTCATGTAAAGAATATGGATCTCTCATGGATTCTGATGGGAACAGGACAGCTAGGGACTTAGCAAGGGGCAGAGGGAATTTATACTAGGAATTCATACCACTATGTGAGTGAGACATGCTCTGAAATGTAGAGGGAGAAAGGAATACCCTGAGTAGCTTTTCATACTCAGTGCCCACATCTCTTTTGATACTGCTCATATCCAGAAAAGAAGAAATGAGAACTGGCAAGGTTGCAGAGAAGCTTGTTTTTAAATTTAGCGCCTAGCAGAACAAACTGCCTCAATTAAGAAACCAACTTTTTTTCTGATCAACATATTTCTAATTCAGATCTAAAATGATAGTAAAATGTGCTAAATTCAATCTATATTTTATAGGAACTTTATGAACATATGAATAGTTCCTTGGGAGGGGCTTCATTAGAAGGATCCCAAGTATATCTTGGTAAGTTAACTGACTTACAAGTTAAAAGAGATTCCTTCATTTCTATTTGTTTAGCAAAGTGAGTTGCATGTAAAACTTTCATTAGAATTACATCTCTGTATGGGATCTAAATTCTTCAACATTTGATGCTGTTTCTTCCTTAAATATCTTATTAGCCAGTGTTTATGCTGAGAAGAGTATTAGAACATACCAGATTTACAACTATTAATGTACAAGGTAAATCAAGGTAAATTTCTGCCTTTTTTTTTTTTTTGAGACAAACTACCTCAATTATCAATGAAAATGGATAGCATTTTCTCACCCAGGCTGGAGTGCAGTGGTGTGATCATGGCTTACTGTAGCCTTGACCTCCTGGGCTCAAGCAATTCTCCTGCCACAGCCTCCTGAGTAGCTGGGACCACAGGTGCATGCCACCTCTGCCAGCTAGTTGTTTTTTTTTTTTTTTGTTTTGGTTGTTTTTTTTTTTTGTAGAGACAAGGTGTCCCTATGGTGCCCAGGCTGGAATTTCTACCTTTTAGGATAGTAATGGAAGTTTTTTATTGTCTTGTCTTTTCCTTGCATTAATGCTGACCAGCTTAATTCCCTGTCGTAACAGATGAAGCAAAAAGATGCTCAGCTCTTTCCTGTTCTAAGATTCTTCAGGTTAGGGATTTGTGTTTAATTTATACTATCTTGACAACCCAGAATATCCATTGGTAGCCAAGGTATTCAATGGGCAACTCAATAAATATCCATTTTGTGATTAAAACTTTTTAATCACATAGTGGTTTATGCTCACTCAATTCCAATTTCAGCATGCAGTTGCCAATTGCAGTTTATGATTGCAATCCTCTGTGTAATGTAAACTATTATTCTGCATAATATGAAGTCCTATTCTGAGAACATATTTTCTCTAAATTATTTTCTCTTGTACTGTGTTGTTTCAGGCAGACGATAGAAAAGACTGTGTTTCAGAAATAACAGCATATGAAGTGCCATGACCAAAACCCTTGTTTAATCATTGATTGCCTCTATAATATAAGCTATATCATTTCTAAACTTGTATAGTTTATGTTTGTAGAATGGGGAAATGTGTTAGACCTGCACTGTCCAAAACAGTAGCTACTAGCCACCTATAGCTGTCTATATTTAGATTAAAATTAATAAAATTTTAATAAAACTTAAGTCAGTTTGTCTCAGTCACTCATGCCACATTTCAATTGCTCAAGCCGCATGTGGTTACTGTATTGGACAAGACAGGTTTAAAATATTTTCATCCTTGCAGAAAGTTGTACTGAACAGCACTGTACATGAGTATATGTGTACCTAATCAAACATTACATAAATATTTGAATATTTGCATATTCCTGCTTTTTTTTTTTAACCTTTCTTTCCGTTAAGGGGAAAATAACCTTTCTTCAGTAAAAACATTACATTGTAGTCACAGTTTAGCTTTTTTGTTAACATTGTAGGTCTGTCACCTCGAGATCTTGTCCTTCATTTTCGACACAAGGTATGGTACCTTATTTAAATAAATGTATGATGTACAGTACTAAAATGGCCAACACTGTTCTTAGTGTGCACATTTAACTGCCAATTCAGTGTGCTAAATTGAATGCAGATTGTGGCATACCATGCTTTAGTTCTTCTAAGATGTGCTTGGCCTTATAACTATACAAAATTAAAAGTATTGGTAGTCCTTGTATTATAGAAATTTAAAAGAGCACAAATACTGTTTACTTCTTTGCAGGATAGGGTAATTTTTTCTGTTGTTTTTGCAATTTCATTTATCGTGAGATTAAAATGGAAAGAAACGTGGTTTGATCTTGCAGAATATTTTATATGTTGCCCTGAGAATGGAGCATTTTTCAGTAAAACATATACATCCCTATACCTTCTGATGTTTATTATTGAAGCAGATGTTGACAAGGGTATAAACACAGATTATTCATTTAACAAACATTTACTGAGCACCTGCTTTGTGAACACTCTGGACTTCCAGAAGTAAATTATTTATTCAAAGAGTAGGGTCCCCTTTAAATAGCTTATAGATACTTCAATCAAAGATGGTACCACCCCTTCAAGAAAAAATCATTTCAGTTAGAGATTTAAGTGATTCTCACATTTAAGAGTACACAGGTAATGTTTCACTTCTCAGTATAAGTTCATAATTTTTCATGTACTTTTTAAAGTGCTGTATTTAGTATTAATGATTATGGTTATGTTTTAGGAGGGGAAAAGATGAATTATAGACTTGAGTTTCTCATTTCAATACAACATTTTTTTTTTTTTCTTTTGCAGGTCTTAATCCTATTTAAGCTAATTCTTCTTGAAAAAAAGGTATGATCCTAAGGGATGAAAGGAAAGATGCAGTATTTAACTTTTATTGACTTTTTTTTACATTATTTCATAAAATTGAAACTAATGATAAAGTATTAAGATACTTTTTGCCTATCATTGTGGTGAGCTGAAGCACATTTTCTTGTTCTCTGCCATAGAAATATAAATTCATACAGCTTTTCTGGAGGTAATAGAAAACTCAATTTTAAACTGACTTTAAATAAAAAGGACGTGTTATTGGCTCACTTTAGATTTCAGGGTTGTGTGACTCAGTGGCTCCATGGTGTAATTAAGTGCCTAGGTTTTATTTCCATCTCTTTGCTCTACAGTACACAGTGCTAGCTTGTTTCAGAGCCTAGTTTCCCTGGTAGTATAGGAAACTGCCGACAGTAATTGGGTTATTTGCTTCCTCAATCATAACTGCCGGCAGAAATAATACCTCCTCCTAAACAATCTAATAAGAATTTTTGACTGGGCACGGTGGCTCACACCTGTAATCCTAGCACTTTGGGAGGCTGAAGCAGGAGGGAGGATCATTTGTGCTCAGGAGTTTGAGACCAGCCTGGTATACATGGTGAAAGAAACCCCATCTCTACAAAATATACAAAACTTAGCTGGGTGTGGTGGCACGTGCCTGTAGTCCCAGCTACTTGGGAGGCTGAGGTAGGAGGATGGCTTGAGCCTGGGAGGTGGAGATTACAGGGAGCTGAGATCGTGCCATTGCACTCCAGCCTGGGAATAGAGCCACTGTCTCAACAAATAACAATTAAAAAAATAATAATTCTTTCCTTCAATTTGTTTGGGCCTATTACAGGCCACATATGTGGCTACTCCTGTGGCCAAATACATGCTTGCCCTGATTGGTTTAAACTTGGGTTCCTGACCACTCCCTAATACAAAGGGATGGGTTTGCCATGATTGGCTTAGTCCTAAGGCCAAATCTGACCTACTACCTATTGTTATACATAAAATTTTATTGGAAATCAGACCCATTTATTTACTTGCTGTTTATGGCTGCTTTCACACTGTGGTGGCAGAGTTGAGTAGTTGTGACAGACCATATGGCCCACCAAGCAAAAATATATATCTGACCTTTTATAGAAAAAGTTCACCAGCCTTTGGTTTAGACTAATCAGGAGCCATCTTTGGATCTGGGCCAGTTTTATATACCATATTACTGTGCCTAGTGGAGTAAGGGTGGAAAGAATATTGGGGAGTCGACCATGCACAATATCCACTTTAGTTCACTACCTTAAAAATATTCCTTTGACCCAGTAATTCTCCTTTTAGAGATCTATTTTCCAAAATTAATCTGAACTGGACACAAAGCTCTAAGAGAGTCTGTCACAGAATAATAAATTATAAGTGAATAACTATTAGTTTATCTTGCATGTTGTATATAATTTCAGACAATAAAAAAGATACTGAGATGTTTTTATTGTTTTAAAGATTTTCATGGCATGTTAAGTGAGAAAAGTTTGTCTACAACATACCAAGCCCATGATCCCAATTTTATAAATGAATATGTATTAATTGAAAAGGGACTGGAAGTAAAGGTATCAGCCTAGTTTGGCGAGAACATAGGTTATTTTTTTAAAGGAAATTTTTTTCTGTATCCTATTTTTCTGTAAGAAATATATATTCCTTCAGGCTGGGCATGGTGGCTCACGCCTGTTATCTCAGCACTTTGGGAGACTAAGGTGGGCAGATCACTTGAGGTCAGGAGTTTGAGAACAGCCTGGCCAACATGGTGAAAACCCATCTCTGCTAAAAATACAAAAATGAGCCAGGCATGATGGCAGGTGCCTGTAGTCCCAGCTACTCGGGAGGCTGAGGCAGGAGAATTGCTTGAACCCCGGAGGCAGAGGTTGTAGTGAGCCAAGATTGCACCACTGCACTCTAGCCTGGGTGACAGAGCAAGACTCCATCTCAAAATAAATAAATGAATGAATGAATGAGTATTCCTTCAAACAGAAAAAAAGATAGTTTTTTAAAAAAAATGAACCCAACATACTAGTGTGGTGTTTCAAAAATTTTTATTTAATTTCTAAAATTGTGACAAAATACACATGACATACAATTTATCATTATAACCATTTTAAGGTATACAATTCAGTGATATTAAGTACATTCATGTTATGCAGCCATCATCACCATCCAGCCACAGAACACTTTGAATTCCTTTTTATTTTTTGAGACAGGGTATAGCTCTGTTGCCCGGGCTAGAGTGCAGTGGTGCAATCATGGCTTACTGCAACCTCTAACTCCCAGGCTCAAGTAATTCTTCCACCTCAGCTTCCTGAGTAGCTGGGACCACAGTGCTGGGATTACCAGCATGAGCCACCACACCCAGTCTATATCCCTTTATAAGTGTTCATTTTTTCCCCTGAATCATAATACCTTGAAAGTAATTTGTAGACATTGTGGTACTTCACTCCTAAATAAATACTTAAGGATATATTTCTTAAGAAAAAGAAAATATTCCTATATAACCGAAATATCATTTTCACATTCAGGAAATTTAACATTGCGATAATAAGAGGAATCTGACATACAGTCCATTTTCAAATTTCCCCAGATGTGATAATGTCCTTTGTAGCTGATGTTTTCTTTTTTTATTATTATTTAATTTTTTGTTTTAAAGAATAGAGATAGGGTCTCACTCTGTTGCCCAGGCTGGTCTTGAACTCCCGGCCTCAAGTGATCTTCCTGCCTCAATCTCCCAAAATGCTGGGTTTACAGGTGTGAGCCACCACACCTGACCTAATTGTTGCTTTCAATCTGGGATCCGGTCAAGGATCATCTATGGCATTGCTAGCTCTCTTTTTTATTTCAAAAAGTTCTTTCACCTTTTTTTGTGTGTTCTTTTCTTTCTATATTTTGTGATACTGGCATTTTAAAAATAATCCAGACTAGTGTTCTAGGGTGAGATTTGTTTGTTTTCTTGTGGCTAGTTTCAGATTAAACCTTTTTAGTAAGAATCCTACACAGGTAGTGGTGTGTCTCTGTCAGGACATAATATCAGGAAGCCCATAACCATTTGTAGTAGTAGTATTGGTGACGTGAAGTTTGATCATTTGGTTGACGTGGTGGTTGCCACCTTAATAGGTAATCTGTAGAATGATAAATTTCAGACATTGTGACTATCCTGTTGTTTCACAGTAGTTTTGGCATCTTTTGGTAATTTGTACCTAAATCATGGTGGATGCTAAATGGTGATTTTTCTATTAGTACTTCTATGTTTATTAGCTGTTAATTTTTTTTTTTTTTTTTTTGGAGACAGAATCTCACTCTGTCACCCAGGCTGGAGTGCAGTGGTGCGATCTCGGCTCACTGTAACCTCCACCTCCTGCGTTCAAGCAATTCTCCTGCCTCAGCCTCCTGAGTAGCTGAGATTACAGGTGCGCACCACCATGCCTGGCTAATTTTTGTATTTTTAGTAGAGGCAGGGTTTCAGCATGTTGGTCAGGCTGGTCTCAATCTCCTGACCTCGTCATCTGCCCGCCTTGGCCTCCCAAAGTGCTGGGATTACAGGTGTGAGCCAGCTGCCACGCCTGGCAGCTGTTATTTTTTTATTTTTTATTTTTATTTTTATGAGACAGAGTCTTGCTGTCTAGCCAGGCTGGAGTGCAGTGGCGTGATCTCGGCTCACTGCAACTCTGTCTCCTGGGTTTAAGTGATTGTCCTGCCTCAGCCTCCCAAGTACCTGGGACCACAGGCGTGCACCACCATCCCCGGCTAAGTTTTTGTATTTTAGTATAGATGGGGTTTCACCCTGTTGGCCAGGATGGTCTCGATCTCCTGACCTTGTGATCCACCCACCCCAGCCTCCCAAAGTGCTGGAATTACAGGCATGAGCCACTGCACCCGGCCAGCTGTTACTCTTTATATAAATAATTTTTCCCTCTTTTTTATTTGTTATCATTATGGATGGCTTCATGGGTTTTCTAATTTGATTTTGATTGACCCCATTCCAGGTTCTTTTTTATATTTCTCCAGTGAATAAATTGGTGGGTGCACTGATGACTGTGTTATCCCTTTTTCCAGGTAAGAAAACAGCAGTATCTACTCTTTCTTTTGTTTAACTTGTACTGGAACCTAAACTTTTAGAAATAACATTTCAAAGATAAATTCATTAGGGTTATCCTTTCTATTTTAATATGACATTTGCTTTTTGGAAATAGGTTTCTCTCTTTTGTCTGGGTTTCTTTCTGTTCTTTTTGTTTTTAATTAAAATGTGTAAAAGCATAGCTTATTAAATTTTATAAGAGAGTCTACTAATAAAATATATAGCTCTTAGGTTCTTCCATATTATTATAAGCCAAGCTGTTGTTTAATATTGCGTATTTCAGGCATGATTGAACATGGTCTCAGTGACTGTTCTCAGTATAGACCCCGGAAGAGTATGTCTGAAGATGGTGGACTTCAGGAAAGTAACCCATGTGCAGATGATTTTAATTCTGCATCCACTTCTGACGTTTCACATACCAACTTGGGAACTGTCAGGAAAGTCATGGCAGGAAACCATGGAGAAGATGCTGCCATGAAGACTGAAGAGTCTTTGTTCCAAGTGGAAGACAGCAGCAAAGGGCAGGAACCCAATGATAACAATCAATATTTGAAACCTCCATCTCGCCCATCTCCAGATTCTTCAGAAAGTGACTGGGAAACTTTGGATCCTAGTGTTTTAGAGGACCCCAACTTGAAAGAAAGGGAACAGCTGGGATCAGACCAGACAAATTTGTTTCCAAAGGACTCTGTCCCCTCAGAGAGTCTTCCAATTACTGTACAACCTCAAGCTAATATGGGACAGGTAGTCCTGATACCAGGGCTCATTTCGGGTTTGGAAGAGGATCAGTATGGCATGCCCCTGGCCATCTTCACAAAGGTAAAGTGCAATATTTTTTATCAAATTCCTTAAAGAATTTGAAAAATCCCTTTAGAGTTTAACTTTTGAACTTTTGGTATTCAACGCATTTTCAGATAGAAAATTTTCCTTGAGGCCGGGCGCGGTGGCTCAAGCCTGTAATCCCAGCACTTTGGGAGGCCGAGACGGGCGGATCACGAGGACAGGAGATCGAGACCATCCTGGCTAACACGGTGAAACCCCGTCTCTACCAAAAAATACAAAAATCTAGCCGGGCGAGGTGGCGGGCGCCTGTAGTCCCAGCTACTCGGGAGGCTGAGGCAGGAGAATGGCAGGAACCCGGGAGGCGGAGCTTGCAGTGAGCTGAGATCCGGCCACTGCACTCCAGCCCCGGCGGCAGAGCGAGACTCCGTCTCAAAAAAAAAAAAAAAGAAAATTTTCCTTGAAAACTGTAAAATATATACCAGATATATAGTACTGTGGCATCCGTGACCATAGTATAAGTCTATAGGGACGTATATAGGGGATTTTGATTGGTAAATATTTTGAAACTTAGTAGATATGAGTCATATTTACAAACACTCTCTTGCGTCTATTTTTAATTATTCAGGTTTCTCCTTAATAAAAGAATTAAGGAAGTCCAGACAGCCTTGATTGCGCTCAATGAATACAGGCACACCTCGGAGATACTATGGTTCAGTTACAGAACACTGTGATAAAACGAGTCTCAGGAATTTTTTTGTTTCCAAAACTTTGAGAGGCTGAGGCAGGAGGATCACTTGAGGCCAGGAGTTTGATTAGACAGACGTGGTAACTCGCACCTCTGGTCCCAGCTACTTGGGAGGCTGAGGTTAGCAGGCTCGGTTGAGCCCTGGAGGTTGAGGCTAAAGTGAGCTGTGATTACACCACTGCACTCCAGACTGGGCGACAGAGGGAGACTCTATTATTTTTTAAATAGTAAATGTTTATTATTTAAAATTTAGTAATTATTTTAAAAACACAACAAAGTGAATAAAAGTTAATAATTATGTTAAAAGCACAATAGAGTGAAGTACAATTAATTATTAATTTATTTTTAATTTATTTAAATATAAATGAATAAAAATCCTTTGTTGTCATTTCAACAACATTCACCACATCTTCTTCACTAGCAGCAGACTCCATCACAAGAAACCATTCTCCTTATCCCTAAGAAGCAGCTCCTCATCTGTTCAAGTTTTATCAGCAGATTGCAGCAATTCAGTCATATTTTCAGATTCCACTTCTAATTCTAATTTTCTTGCTGTTTCCACCAAATCTCCCCCAAGGTCTTGAACCCCTCAAAGTTATTCATGAGAGTGGTATCAACTTCTTCCAAACTCCTGTTAATGATATTTGGACCTCTTCCTGTGAATCACAAATGTTCTTAATGGCATCTAGAGTAACGAATCTTTTCCAGAAGACTTTCAATTTACTTTGCCCAGATCCATCAAAGGAATCACTATCCATGGCAGCTATAGCCTTATGAAATGTGTTTCTTAAATAATAAGATTTGAAAATTAAAATGACTCCTTGATCCATGGGCTCCAAAATGAATGTTGTGTTCATAAGCATGAAGAAAACATTAATCTCCTTGTACATCTTCATTAGAGCCCTTAGATGACTGGGTGCATTGTCAATGAGCAGTAATATTGTGAAAGGAATCTTTTTTTATTTTATTCTGACTAGTAGGTCTCAACAGTGGCCTTAAATATACAGTAAACCATGCCATAAGGAGATGTGCTATCATCCAGGCTTTGTTGTTCCATTCTAGAGCACAGGCAGCAGATTTAGCATAACTCTGAAGGGCCCTAGGATTTGGGGAATGGTAAATGATCATTGGCTTCAACTTAAAGTCACCAGCTGCTTTAGCCCCCAGTAAGAGTCACCTTGTCCTTTGAAGCTTTGAAACCAGGCATTGACTTCTTCCCTACCTACAAAAGTCCTAGATGGCATCCTCTTCCAGTAGAAAGCTGTTTTGTCTTTATTGAAAATCTGTTGTATTCAAAATCATCAATGACCTTAGCTAGATCTTCTGAATAACTTGCTATAGCTTCTCCATCAGCACTTGCTGCTTCACCTTGTACTTTTATGTTATAGAGACGGCTTCTTAAACATGGTGAGCTAACTCTGCTGGCTTCATACTTCTCCATCTTCTCACCTCTCTCAGCTTTCATATAATTGAAGAGAGTTAAGGCCTTGCTGTAGATTAGGCTTTGGCTTGAGGGAATGTTCTCTTTGGTTTGATCTTCTATCCAGACCACTCAATCAAACTTTCTGCATATCAGCAATAAGGCTGTTGTTTCACTTTCTTACCATTTGTGTGTTCACTGGTTAAAAAAAAAAAAAAAAAAAACTTTTAGTAGCACTTTTAATTTCCTTCAAAAACTTTTCTTTTGCATCGACAACTTGGCTAACTGGTGCAAGAGGCATAGATTTCTGTCTCAGCTTTCAACATGCCTTCTTTACTAAACTTAATCATTTCTAGCTTTTGATTTCAAATAAGATGTGAGACTTTTCCTTTTACTGAAACACTTAAGAGGCCACTGTAGGGTTGTTAATTGGCTTAATTTAAATATTGCTGCATCTCAGGGGATAGGGAGGTCTGAGGAGAGGGGAAGAGACAGGAATGGCCAGTCAGTGGAGAAGTCAGAACACACACAGCATTTATTAAGTTTGCTGTCTATGTGGGCGTGGTTCATGTCACCTCAAAACAATGACAATAGTAACATCAAAGATCACGGATCACAAATCAGCATAAGAAACACAATAATAAGGAAAATGTGTGAGATACTGTGAGCATTACCAAAATGTGACAGAGACAGGGAAGTGAGCACAGACTGTTGGAAAAATAGACGATGGTTGCAGGGTTACCATAAACCTTCAGTTTAGAAAAAGCACAATAAAGTAAAGTACAATAAAAAGAGTTGCCTATATATATCAAAATACTACAATTTTAAAAGAAAACTTAGATGTCTAACTTATATCACTTATAAGTGAGGTAAGTTATAACTAATAAACAAGTATACATATATATTTACTAAGTATACTTAATACATACACTTATTAAGTGTACTTATATTAGTAAACTTCATTTGAATATAACAGTGTTTTGGCTAATTGTTCTAACACTATTTTTTAATCTTTTTATAAAAACCAGAATGTATTTGAATTTTTTAATAACTTAAACACAATATAGTAAATCAAGTTGAATCTTTAATTCACAGTCTTCTCAGGATATCATTTCTTAATGTCAGTAATGCATTAAGATGAAGCAGTCAACTTCACTGGGTCAAAAGTTACACTGGACTGGACATAGTGTCTCACACCTGTAATTCCAGCACTTTGGGAGGCCGAGGCAAGGAGGATTGCTTGAAACCAGAATCTAGAAACCAGCCTGTGTAACAAAGCAAGACTTCATCTCTACGAAAAAGTAAAATAAATTATCTGGACACAGTGGCATATGCCTATAGTCACAGCTACTTGGGAGGCTGAGGCAAGAGGATCTCTTGAACCCAGGACTTTGAGGCTTCTGTGAGCCATGACTGTGCCACTGCACTCCAGTCTGAGCTTTAGAGTTTAGAGTAAGACCCTGTCTCTATATAAAAATAAATAAGTTACACTGATGCTGAGACATATTCTAGAAGCTACATTGTTTGGATTTTTTTTCATCCTTTGCAGAAAAACTTTTATTGCTATTTGTGAATTTTCAAAGTAGAACAGAAAAAAAAATTTTTTTAATTTCTCATTCTACAAGTACAGTTATCCCTCATTATTCATGGGGGATTAGTTCCAGGAACTTCCCCCATACCAAAATTCGAGAATGTTCAAGTCACTTACATAGAGTGGCATAGTGTTTGCGTATGACCTGTGCACATCCTCCCACATATGGTTTTTTTTTTGTTTGTTTTGTTTTTTTTTTGGAGACAAAGTCTTGCTCTGTCCCCCAGGCTGGAGTGCAGTGGCATGATCTCGGCTCACTGCAACCTCCGCCTCCCAGGTTCAAGCGATTCTCCTGCCTCAGCCTCCCAAGTAGCTGGGACTACAGGTGCCCATCACTATGCCCAGCTGATTTTTGTATTTTTAGTAGAGACAGGGTTTCACTATGTTGACCAGGCCGGTCTCAGACTCCTGATCTCAGGTGATCTGCCCACCTTGGCCTCCCAAAGTGCTGGAATTACAGGCATGAGCCACTGTGCCCAGCCTCTCCCGTATCCTTTAAATCACCTCTAGATTATTTATAATACCTAATGCAATGTAAATGCTATGTGAATAGTTACCATGCTAGGGTTAATTTTGTATTATTATTTTTCTCAATATTTTTAATCCAAGGTCGGTTGAATCTGGTATGTGGAACCCATGGATGTGGAGAACCAACTGTATTTATTGCCCTTCCATGAGCTAGACACCATACTAGATTCTGAATTCTTGTCATCTGTGATCTTGCAGTCTTCCATGAAAGGCAGATGTATCACCTTTTCAGTTACTAGAACAAAGTATTCTGTTTTTCCCTGAGTACTGTCTGGTATTTATGAAGTAAAACTTTATGTGGAAAAGAAAGATGGGTAATGTTGGCTTGAACAATGTATTTATTCCTCTCCTATATTATTTCATAAATTATTTCTGGGTTTACCCAGCTTTGCAAAAATGTACTTGCCCAGAGTCATTGTTGGTGAATAGTTAATACAGAATGCCATCTTTGTTCATTTTGTAACTTGCTTGGGATTCTGAAATTATCTTAACTGATTTCATGATTAAACCAATGCAGTTTCTTAAAACTGGAATTTAAGAACTTGGGGAGAAAACTTGGGCTTCTCAGACTACTGGTAAAGCAAGTAGCCACAAATTGTGGGCTTTCTGAGCTGTGTTATGACTTCCTATACCTTTCGGAGCCCTGACTTTGCTGTTTCACCCACCTGCCCTCTAATTTTTACTATTGTGAAGATATCAAGAGAGAAATTAACTGGAGAGGGATTTTGGTTTTGTCAGGTTGCTGACAAAGTAATCTAAAGATGTATTTTATGTCTTGTCAATAAAGCATGTTTTTTTTTTTTTTTTTTTTTTTTGAGACGGAGTCTGGCTCTGTCTCCCGGGCTGGAGTGCAGTGCCCGGATCTCAGCTCACTGCAAGCTCCGCCTCCTAGGTTTACGCCATTCTCCTGCCTCAGCCTCCGGAGTAGCTGGGACTACAGGCGCCCGCCACCTCGCCCGGCTAGTTTTTTGTATTTTTTAGTAGAGACGGGGTTTCACAGTGTTAGCCAGGATGGTCTCGATCTCCTGACCTCGTGATCCACCCGTCTCGGCCTCCCAAAGTGCTGGGATTACAGGCTTGAGCCACCGCGCCCGGCCAATAAAGCATGTTTAGTGGAATATTAGATTTGTGTGCCATATACAGTATCAGTATTAAATATATGATGGGCTTACTAATGTCCCTATAAAATATTTGTCTTTTTGGTTTTATGTTTTTGAGTGTTTGGATGAAAATCTAATTTCTTTAATCACAGTTTTAAATGGCAATGCTGACTTTTTCATGTCAGTAACTTTGGAATATGAAATATTCTTAAAACCAAATTGTCTTTAGGCTTCTCTTGAAGATCTTAAAATCCTTGTACAGAATGAATTAGGTTAGCAAAACATTTTGAAAAGCAATTTTAGAAATAGCTGGAGAGATGCCTGGGTGCCTGGGGAATATTGCTGAAGTAGAGTAGTTATATGAATAAATGGAAACACATTTCTACACAATAAAACAATTATTTCTGGAAGAAAGTCTCCAGTTCCCCAACTTTCTAGTCCTCTCTCTGGTACATGAACTTGTCTGAGGTTGATGCCTTTCATGTCAGTTTCAGAGAGGAGGCTTAGTATGTAAATGCTGTGGATACTAGCTTCTAAAATATACTTGCACCTTTCCTGAGAGCTGATTCAGGAAGTGTAGAGAAGAAACGGGTGCTAAGGAAGAAGAGGTGAGGCTGGAGGCAGCTGTGGGGTAGGCTTCCCATAGGGTGATGGGAAGGTAACTGGGACACTGAAGAAGTAGGAAATTAGAGGATGATTTGGGCCTGTGTAGTATCTATGCTCTGCTGCTCCATCACTTTCTAACCAGAGAAACATTGAAGGGGAATGAGGGAAGTGGAAAAAAAGATAAAGAGGAAGATACAGTAGCTATTTTCTGATGTGAAAAGACAATCCTGAGGGCTTTTCTTCCATTCTTCCCTGATTTTAAGTCTTCCCATCTTGTTACTGAAAGTGTTCTGGAATTGGCTGCACTTGGGAGCCAAGTAGTTAATGGAGGACTGGCCAGAAACAACTGGAGCCCTTGGGAGCTTGGAGTCCCACCTGCTTTAATCTCACTCATCAACTTTCTCCCTCTTCTAGTTATGAGATTTTTTCCATTATTTAGTAAAATTAGCTGAGTCACTATAATGGAACTCTATTTAGAAATAACCTCAATGCGACCAGGCTCGGTGGCTCATGCCTGTAATCCCAGCATTTTGAGAGGCCAAGGCGGGCGGATCACCTGAGATCAGCCTGACCAACATGGAGAAACCCCGTCTCTACTAAAAATCAAAATTAGCTGGGTGTGGTGGTGCATGCCTGTAATCCCAGCTACTCAGGAGACTGAGGCAGGAGAATCGCTTGAACCTGGGAGGCAAAGGGTGCGATGAGTGGAGATCACGCCATTGCACTCCAGCCTGGGCAACAAGAGCGAAACTCCGTCTCAAAAAAAAAAAAGAAAGAAAGAAAGAAAGAAATTACCTCAATGCAATTATTGTCGATTAAAAAACTTTGAAACAGCCAAGGCAGAAGAATCACTTGAGCTCAGGAATTTGAGACCAGCCTGAGCAACATAGTGAGACCTCAACTCTACTAAGTAAAGTAAAAATTTAAAAATTGGCTGGGGCCAGGT
This sequence comes from Piliocolobus tephrosceles, assembly GCF_002776525.5. NCBI lineage: Eukaryota > Metazoa > Chordata > Mammalia > Primates > Cercopithecidae > Piliocolobus > Piliocolobus tephrosceles. The sequence continues at coordinate 51,141,327 of NC_045441.1, forward strand.
GCGTGGCTCATGCCTGTAATCCCAGCACTTTGGGAGGCCCAGGCAGGTGGATCACCTGAAGTCAATAGATCAAGACCATTCCGGCCAACATGGTGAAACCCCATCTCTACTAAAAATACAAAAATTAGCTGGGCATGGTGGCACACACCTGTATTCCCAGCTGCTCAGGATGCTGAGGCAGGAGAATCGCTTTAACCCAAGAGGCGAAGGTTACAGTGAGCCGAGATCCTGCCACTGCACTCCAAAAAAAAAAGAAAGAAAGAAATTAGCCGGGTGTGGGGGCATGTGCCAGTAGTCCCAGCTACTTGGAAGGCTGAGGTGGGAGGATCACTTGAGCCCAGGAGGTCAAGACTGCAGTGATCCATGGTCATGCCACTGCACTCCTGCCTGGGCAAAAGACCAAGACCTCATCTTAACAAATAGTTATCATTTAAAAATAAATTTTTTTTAATCTTCATTTTTTTTGGAGACAAGGTCTCACCACTCTTGCCCAGCCTGGAATACAGTGGTACAATCTTGGCTCACTGTAACCTCCACCTCCCATGCTGAAGCGATCCTCCCACTGCAGCCTGCCAAGTAGCTGGGACCACAGGCACTTGCCACCATGCCCAGCTAATTTTTTGTAGAGATGGGGTTTCATCATATTGTTCAGGCTGGTCTTGAACTCCTGAGCTCAAGCAGTTTGCCCGCCTTTGCCTTCCAAGTAGCTGGGACTACAGGTGTGAGCCACCACACCCAGCCAAAATAATGTTTAAGGCTAGTCAAATGAAGCACTGGGGGTCGAGAATAAAAATAAAATTGTTTTTAATTTTAATTTTTTAAAAAGTTACCTCAACCTGTAGCCAAATAAATGTGACTTTTGGCCGGGCACGGTGGCTCACGCCTGTAATCTCAACACTTTGGGAGGCTGAGGCCAATGGATCACAAGGTCAGGAGATCGAGACCATCCTGGCTAACACGGTGAAACCCTGTCTCTACTAAAAATACAAAAAACAAAAAATTAGCCAGGCGTGGTGGTGGGCACCTGTAGTCCCAGCTACTCGGGAGGCTGAGGCGGGAGAATGGCGTGAACACGGGAGGCAGAGCTTGCAGTGACCCGAGATCTCACCACTGTACTCCAGCCTGGGGGACACAGCGAGACTCCATCTCAAAAAAAAAAATTACTTTTAGTGTTTGAGCGATAGGGAAGATTATTTCATTATATAGGAAGATAGTGTTCTGTTCTGCTGAGTTTTAAAACTTTTTTAAAGAGCAGTAGCCATTTCTTTGTTTGGCTTTTATTGTATCTGGTACTCTTTAAAAAAAACACACAATTGCCTCCCCCAAAAGATGATTTAATTTGGAATTCCCTTAAGTTTCGTTTTATTTGTAACTTTGTTTATTTATTTTTGAGACAGAATTTTGCTTTTCACCCAGGCTGGAGAGCAGTGGTGTGATCTCAGCTCACTGCAGCCTTGACCTCCTAGGCTCAAGGGATCCTCCCACCTCAGTCTCCTGAGTAGCTGGGACCACAGATGCAGGCCACCATACCCGGCTAATTTTTGTATTATTGGTAGAAATGGAGTTTCACTATGTTGCTCAGGCTGGTCTCAAACTCCTGAGCTCAAGCAGTCTGCCCCCCTTGGCCTCCCAAAGTGCTGGGATTACAGACATGAGCCACCACACCCAGCAAGTAATGCTACAATTTTAAAGCTATTTTGAACTATTTTGAAATATTTTAAATACTTTTATAAATATGTAATGCTTCCACATAGTTCAATATTTGAAAGATTCCAAAGCATCGCTAATAAAAAGTCTCCCTTCCATTCCATCCCCTGCTATCCAGCAGCCCTCTCCAGTGGCAGCCAACATTGTCACTGTCTTATCTTTCCTTCTGGGGGTATTCTATGCAGAAACAGATGCATATTTTCCCCTCCCTTTTTACAAATGGTAGCAGAATGTGCCCGTTTTTGCCCTTTATTTTTTATTTATTTATTTTTTTTGAGACAGAGTTTTGCTCTTGTCACCCAGGCTGGAGTACAGTGGTACTATCTTGGCTCACTGCAACCTCCACCTCCTGGGTTTAAGCGATTCTCCTGCCTCAGACTCCCAAGTAACTGGGATTACAGGTGCCCAGCACCATGCCTGGCTAATTTTTGAATTTTTAGTAGAGACAGGGTTTCAGCATGTTGGCCAGGCTGGTCTCGAACTCCTGACCTCAAGTGATCCGCCTGCCTCAGCCTCCCAAAGTGCTGGGATTACAGGCATGAGCCACCACGCCCGGCCCATAATATTCTTTGGAGATGAACATCATCGCTTTTTATGGCTGCAGGTTCATTGTATGGATGAACATTTATTAGTCCCCTATTCATAAATAGTTTGGATTTGAGTTTTTTGATACTGCATTTATTTTCATAAATATAATATCACACATGATATAATATTTGTAGGATACTGTAGGATAAATTACAAGCAGAATGCTGGGCCAAAAGGCATATATATTTAGAAATTTTTAAAGGATTTTTAAACATTTTTTAAAAGCTTTGACCTTATTTTTTAAAAACATACTTTTTAGTTTTGTTATTATTATGAAATATAATACTGATTCTGAATGAGGACCCTGGGTTGAGAAGCTCTATACTGAGCATCTCTAATGCAAAGGCATGGATTTATTTTCGCTGCTTCTGTTAGTTAGGGTCTGATCAAGCAACAAAAGACATTTTCAAGAGTAAGAATATAACCAAATTACTAGACATGTATTCCAACTTTTGGAAGTCTTCCCTTTCATATTAAGTATTTAACAACCACCTGTTAAGTTACACACAAAGCGCTCTCCTAGTTGCCATAAAGAATATCAAGTTGCAAAGGGGCTATCTCCTGTCTTCAGAGAGATTTGTCTCATGATGTAAACACAACATTGTCCAGATGACATAATTCTGTGTTATAAAAAGTGATGAGATGTAAAAAAAATCTTACAGAACTTGAGGCTGAAAACAAGTTCAGGGGCTCAGTGAGTCTGCCTTCCTGTCTCTATATACAAGTCATGCCACTTGTTGAAAACCTATTCTGATTTACAATCTTTTAGCAGAAATTGCGTATCTTCCTTCAGTGAATCATTCCAGTGTTAACACTTGCACTCTCAGGAAGTATGCTGGATTTTTTGTATACTTAGATGCCTGCTGCAGTTTAGCAATTCCACTGTAATTTTTGGAGCAGTGCTGTTTTCAAATAAAATTCAAATGGAAATTAATTAAATACACAAATACTGCCAGTGTCATTTTTGCTTTAAATATTTAGTAGCAAATACCTTGAAATCTTTTTGCATGATTTTTAACATAGTACAGTATAACAAATGCTATGCAGTACTTTGCTGTTCTCCTAATAGTGCTTTGGTGGTTATGTGCAGATGCATGTATTTTAAATTTTTAACAGCCTTCTACTAAAAAACGTACTTATTAACAGGCTTAATGCTTCATTTCCTAAATGAAAAGGTTCAATTCATTAGTTACTGTAGAGGCTTTTACATTGAATGAGAACAAAGTGATCAAGAAAGACAACCTTCATATTAAACCACCTTGCCAAGATTTGACCATTCATGGAGACAATTAGCTAATCATTAACTGGACTTACTGTAGTCAAGACTTGAAGTTCCTCTGGAATATTATTTTATTGAGTCAAAGATTAGTTGACTTACAGACAAGGCAAGAAAGAATGGAAGTTTCTTTTCCTACTGTTAGCCCTCTAAGTTTAAGAGAAGGGTAACCTTTTACTTTTCTGATATTTTCTATTACTCTTCTAATTCATAGGGATATCTGTGTTTGCCTTACATGGCATTGCAGCAGCATCATCTTCTCTCCGATGTCACCGTTCGGGGGTTTGTTGCTGGAGCTACTAACATCCTTTTTCGACAACAGAAACACCTCAGTGATGCCATTGTGGAAGTACGTTTATGTGTGAGTGTGTGTATTTGGCCCTGCTCATCCCAGTTTTCCTTTCTTAACTACAATTATGAATATATAGTAACAACACTAGTAATGATAGTAACTGCATACCGCATGCCATGTATTCTAAGTATTTTATGTGTATTAACTGGTCTAATTCTCATAAAAACACAGTCAATAGAACTGTACTATCCACATTTTATACCTGCAGAGGCTAAGAAATAGAGAGATGAAGTGATTTGTACAATATCAAACAGCCAGTAAACGGGTAAACCAGGATTCCAACCTGAGCAACTGGGCCTACCACTACCTCACGATTTTTAACATGTGTTTGTTGTTTAAGTAATTTCAGTCCTTCTAGCCTGTTTAGAATGCTCTTGATACCAAGAAGGAAGCTAGGAATAAATATTTGACATCAATATATAAGAAATTTAAATCATTTATTTTACAACTGAGATAATCTTTATTTTTCCTCTTTTTTTGTTTTTTTGAGACACAGTTTTGTTCTTGTTCCCCAGGCTGGAGTGCAATGGCGCGATCTCAGCTCCATGCAACCTCCGCCTCCTGGGTTCAAGCAATTCTTCTGCCTCAGCCTCCCAAGTAGGTCAGATTACAGGTGCCCACCACCATGCTTTGCTAATTTTTTCTATTTTTAGTAGAGATAGGGTTTCACCATGTTGGCCAGGTTGGTCTCGAACTCCTGACTTCAGGTGATCCACCCACCTCGGCCTCCCCAAGTGCTGGGATTACAGGCATAAGCCACCACACCCAGCCTGAAATAATTTTTGAGAAATTTCGTAAGGCTCGGCGTAGTGGCTCACACGTGTAATCCCAGCACTTTGGGAGGCCGAGGTGGGTGGATTACCTGTGGTCAGGAGTTCAAGACTAGCCTGGCCAACATGGTGAAACCCTGTGTCTACTAAAAATACAAAAAAAATTAGCCAGACATGGTGGTGCGTGCCTGTAGCCCCAGCTACTCGGGAGGCTGAGGCAGGAGAATCGTTTGAACCTTGAAGGTGGAGGTTGCAGTGAGCCAAGATCGCACCACTGCACTCCAGCCTAGGTGACAGAGTGAGACCCTGTCTCAAAATAAATAAATAAATAAATAAATAAATGGCCAGGCGCAGTGGCTCAAGTCTGTAATCCCAGCACTTCGGGAGACTGAGGTGGGTGGATCATGAGGCCAGGAGTTCAAGACCAGCCTGGCCAACATGGTGAAACCCCATCTCTACTAAAAATACAAAAATTAGCTGGGTATGGTGGCAGGCGCCTATAATCCCAGCTGCAGCTACTCGGGAGGCTGAGGCAGGAGAATCGCTTGAACCCGGGCGGCAGAGGTTGCAGAGAGCCAAGATTGTGCCACTGCACTCCAGCTTGGGCGATAGAGTGAAACTCCATCTCAAAACAAAAAAATTCAGCCACACTAAGGTTTTTGTAGTTTCTGACAGAACATATGAAAACATGTTTCTTGGGCGAATGGTTATAATATAATGAAAGTTCAGGATTGAAAGATGTATTTATTATAATCCCAAATTTGAAGAAGAAAAAGTATATACATTTTCCAAGACAGGAGGATACGGATGGGAGAACTATGGAGCTGTTTCAACATTATTGGTTACATTCTGGTTCTGTAGTTGGTTGGTGGGTTCATAGGAATTTCTTTTATTATTATACTTCAAAACTAACCTGTAAGTTACATGTATTTCTTAGTATACCAATTATTACATAGTAAGATATTCTAAAGTATCTGGCTGGGCATGGTGGCTCACGCCTGTAATCCCAGCACTTTGGGAGGCCGAGGCGGGTGGATCACAAGGTCAGGAGGTCGAGACCATCCTGGCTAACACAGTGAAACCCCATCTCTACTAAAAATACAAAAAATTAGCCAGGCATGGTGGCGGGTGCCTGTAGTCCCAGCTACTCAGGAGGCTGAGGTAGGAGAACGGCATGAACCCGGGAGGTGGAGCTTGCAGTGAGCCGAGATTGCACCACTGCACTCCAGCCTGGGCAACAGAGCAAGACTCCGTCTCAAAAAAAAAAAAAAACAACCAAGAATATTCTAAAATATCTGCACTCAAAAGAAAAAGTATTTAAGGAATTACACTTATTAAATGTGTTCATTTCTGCTAGTGAAATAAAGGTGATTTTTACATGTATTTCTATGTTTTCCCAAATATTTGCAATCTATGTAATTTTATAGTTTAAAATACATTTATGTGTGTTATTTTCTAAAAACAGAAAGTGAACATTTTATAAATAGAAAGAAAACTTCAGTGTACAGACCTCTTTCTTAGACTCACCTTTTGAGAATGCTATTATTCATATTTTTTATTTCCAGCTCCACCTTCCCTGTAGTTACTCTGTAAAGTGTGGCATGGATGTCTGCGTGAATGCCCAGACTCTGACTTGTACCTGGATACCCTCTAGGTAGAAGAAGCTCTGATCCAGATCCACGATCCAGAACTCAGGAAGCTGCTTAACCCAACCACTGCAGACCTAAGGTTCGCAGATTACCTAGTGAGGCACGTGACTGAGAATCGGGATGACGTCTTCCTAGATGGCACGGGCTGGGAGGGAGGTGACGAATGGATCCGGGCCCAGTTTGCGGTCTACATTCATGCCCTGCTGGCTGCCACACTGCAATTAGGTAAGAAACCACGCAGAGCACACAGCTACTGTTTTATGATAATTTTTCATTTTGTAACATTTATGAGGTTTTGGATTGCACAATAAATACATATTCCTTATAGAAAAATTACCAGTTATTCTCTCACACAGAGATAGCCACTTTTAACATCTTGAGTACTTTATAGCCTTGCAGATCTTTTCCTATGCATGTATTTTGGATTTTGGTTTCATGGTACTTTTGGTGGTCCTTTTACAAAAGTGGATCCCTTTATACATGTTTTCTGAAACTTTTTATTACTTTAGAAACATGTATCAACATAACATGAACATACATCATCACTTTTACATGGCTGCTTCGTATTCTGTGTTTGGCAGCTATTTATGAATACTGCCTACATGTTTTTAAGATGTATAAAGGGAGAAAGAAGAATATAAAAAATAGAAATCATTGAAAACCATGTTGTAAATGATTAAATCTTCAAATTTATAATCCATTCTAAGAAATATTATTATTCCTATTAAATGGTTAAAATGGGGCAGGTAAACATGGACTTACTCCTGCATTAAAACTATCTCATTCCCCTTGGGAAAAAAATATATGAATAGTGAAAATGGAGCTCTGCAATGAGCTTTTCACATTGGACATTTGGCAAATATTCATTAGAGTTGTTAGAAATGTGTTGAGCTTGTCTTTTTGTTTCAATTAACCATTATTTTTTCAATTGTGATGAAATACACATAGCATAAAATTTACCATCTTTACGATTTTTAAATGTACAGCTCCACAGTGGCATTAGACACATTCACATTGTTGTATCAGTAGATTTTTTTAATCACCACCACCACCACTGCCGCCGCCACATGCTCCCAGGTTAGTTGTTCACGGTGCGTATAAGGAGTTTTAAATCAGGTTTCAGGAGAGTTTTTCATTTGTAAGATAGCTGAGGAACAAGTCCTCATTTGTTAATGGGATATTTTTAAATGTTTGCCACCACTACCAGTGTAGCAGCTGAGACACCAAAATTAAATCCTTTAACCCCAAATCATTCAGTAATCTAGAAAGAAAACTTCAGTCTCCACTGTCATGTAGCTTAATTAATTTGCTTTTTAAAAATATTTGCCCAGGAGGCTGTAAGCACTGAATAATAGTAGCTCACTTTTTTTTTGAACATTAAATATATGCAGGGACCAGTGTTCTGAGCACTTTACCTCTAGTAATTCATTTCATCCTCACAGCAATCCTGAAGGTAGGTACCTTGTCATCACCTTTTACAGAAGAGAAAATGAAGCTCACAGAGGTTAAGTAGCTTGCTCATCCATCTGATAAGAGGCTTAGGCGGGATCTGATCCCAAACAATTTGGCTTAGGCCCATATTCTTAACAAGTAACAAGGTCAAATGAGGAAATTCACCCCAATGAACTGCTTGAGGAACGTGTTCGAACAAATTCTTTATGCTGTGTATGGAACTGTGTATCTCATTCATTTCCTTTCCTAGCAACAAAAGGTACTTTGTGTTTCACCTTCAAAGCAAACAACATGCAATTAATATATGAAGTAATAGCCATTTTTATCAGTTCTCCAAACCATTTCTGATCTTCCAAGTGGAGGAAACACACATGGATACTTTCCCATGGTATTGATACAGCTGAAAACTTTATCAGTTTTCTGTATATTCTTTTAAGTCTTTTTTTTTTTTTTTTGAGACAGAGTCTCACTCTTGTCGTCCAGTCTGGAATGCTGTGGCGTGATCTTGGCTCACTGCAACCTCCATCTCCCAGTTTCAAGCGATTCTCTTGCCTCAGCCTCCTGAGTAGCTGGGACTACAGGTGCCCGCCACCGCGCCCGGCTAATTTTTGTATTTTTGGTAGAGATGGGGCTTCGCCATGTCGGCCAGGCTGGTCTCGAACTCCTGACCTCCGGTGATCCACGCTGCTCGACCTCCCAAAGTGCTGGGATTACAGGCATGAGCCACCGTGCATGGCCTTTTTAAAGTGTTTTTGACAGTGAAATGCTAGGAAATTCAAGAATGAAACACCAAATAGACAAAGTCCAAAGAAGAGAACATCATGACTGAAAGAACCACTTTGTGTATTCATTCTTAATCTCTTTTTTTGTAGAAAAATGGCATTTATAAAAAAGTAGATATCCCAATTGCCTATACCATGCATATAAACCAGTATGTTTATTCACTGTCAAGCATACAGTTTTTGATTAATTAATAATACTGTCCTCATAATGGTAAGGATAACGTGGAAATATTTCGGAGTTGTAAGGAACCCTGGAAAATATCTGGCTCAACCCTCTTATTTTCCAGTTAGGAAAATGAAGTTCTGAGTGATTAAGTGACTTGTCAAAGGCCCACATAGCTCCTTAACAGGATTTCTGGAACTAGACCCAAGTTTCCTGACATCTGGTAGGCTATCTCCCCCAAATATGGGAGGGCAGGGGGATAAAGTCGTTCCTTTACCCTTTTTGGTTGTAGTCTTCACATCCCTGAATGGCTACAGCCCAGCTCAACTTCTTTCAAATATTTACTTGACAGATAATGAAAAGATATTATCGGACTATGGGACAACTTTTGTTACGGCATGGAAGAATACTCACAACTACAGGGTGTGGAACAGCAACAAGCATCCAGCACTTGCAGAAATAAATCCAAAGTAAGCGCATCCTCTGAAGATTGTAGTACATAATGGTTGGTTTACGAGTGCCCAATACAAAGAAAAATCTATTTTAACTTTGATATTGTGAGTATCTTCAAGAATCCCCTTAAGTAGGTCATAAAAATGCTCCCAAATATAGAGAAACAGCTTAGAAACTGCTTCCATATTCAGATTGTTACACAAAAAGCATGAGCATTATGGGAAGCACTGACATTTCCCTGGCTCTCGATGTGATTCAGAGAGGAAGTCCCTGGCACTCGGTGATGCTCAGTACACAGTAATTCTTCTCTCTTTCCCTGGAGCTGTTCTCTACCAGAATGGTTCAACAAGATAGAATCCTAGAAGGAAATACCACTGGTTTACTGTATGCGTAAAACTAGGAGGCTATTTTAAAACATGACGTATGTGAAACCAATTAAAGTTAATATCTGGGGCTGGGCTCATGCCTGTAATCCCAGCACTTTGGGAGGCTGAGGCAGGTGGATCACAAGGTCAGGAGATCGAGACCATCCTGGCTAACGATGTGAAACCCTGTATCTACTAAAAATACAAAAAAATTAGCCAGGCGTGGTGGCAGGCGCCTATAGTCCCAGCTACTTGGGAGGCTGGGGCAGGAGAATGATGCGAGAATCTGTCTTAAAAATAAATAAATAAAAATAAAAAAGATGATGTGGTTTTTTTATAATGATACAAGCATACACCATTTTCTTTTTTTTCCTTGAAACGGACTCTCACTCTGTCGCCCAGGCTGGAGTGCTGGTGCAATCTTGGCTCACTGCAACCTCTGCCACCCAGGTTCAAGCAATTTTTCTGCCTCAGCCTCCCGAGTAGCTGGGATTACAGGCACCTCCCACCAGGTCCGGCTAATTTTTGTATTTTTAGTAGAGACGGGGTTTCACCATCTTGGCCAGGCTGTTCTTGAACTCCTGATCTCGTGATCCACCTACCTTGGCCTCCCAAAGTGCTGGGATTACAGGCGTGAGCCACCGCACCCAGCCAAGCATACACCATTTTCATTTGTATTTTAAACTTCTTTGTGAGGAACAAAAGTCACTTTCGTACTGACTACCATATTATCTTGGGACTAGAGTTAACTTTTCTAATGTGATTTAAGGCATGTTAAAAAGGATACTTTGCTGCACACACACTCACACACACCCCAGATATTTAAGCCATAGCAACCTGGGGAAGTATCTGCATGAGTAAGGTGGTACACAGAGGGTTTTGGGTAACATGTCTGTTAAGCTTTGTATTATGCATCAAGAAAAATAACCAAGGAGCTGGGCACATTGGCATGTGCCTATAGTCCCAGCTACTTGGGAGACTGAAGCGGGAGGATTACTTGAACCCAAGGTTTCAAGGCCAGCCTAGGCAACATAAGGAGACCCCATCTTTTAAAGTAAAAATGACTAGGTTCAGCACCAATTTTGGTGAATTTAATCATCACACTTGGCTGTAGCAGAAACCTATATTGCCATTTGACTATAGTAAACATAGAAAATTAAAAGGCAAAACCATTTTAATGGTATTAAATGAAAGGGCTGAGTTCAAAGTGTTCTCCCTCACTGACTACAAAGTCTCTATTCTCAACATACTGAAGGGAAACAGATGTGGAGGTGCTTAGCAGGATGGCACTCACAGGGTGGTGCTGGGAAGGCAGGTCAGCCTTGACTGTCCAAGCAGTCAACATGCAGAGCCATCCCAGTCTCCCGCCTGGGCCCTGCACTGGGAAGCCTGGTCAGATCTTTATCTGTCACTACATCTGGTGCTTTTAACTTGAACCAGCTCTACAGATGTTAGTACAGGTCCAAAAAAGCCTTAGCTGAGATGAGTTTTAAAAGGATTATGAAATAGTGCTTAGAAGAACATGTGAAGAAATTGAGGCTATTTAGATTGAAAAGAAAGCTGAAGAATGACTTGTTAACTAAAATATATAGGTAGGGAAATCACGCAGATATGATAGTGCAGGCCAAGGGAGAACTTCCCTTTCGTCTTCTGAAGGTTCACTGGAAAGTCAGCTGGCAAAAGGCAGATTAATAGGAGAAATGGCATGCAAATTTATTAATGTGCATGAGGGAGAGCTACAGGGTGACTGGATTGTGTAACCAACTTCACACTTAGCAGCCCTCAGAGAGAATTGATGGTAAATGTTTCTTTCAGACCTTTAAAGGTGTCAGACACTCAGTTCATCTTTCCTATATCTTGATATTGGAGGGCCTCAGAGCAAACCAGGCTGCATTAATGCAGATTTTCTCCACAGATGCAAATCTACCCCCCAAAAGACAGCTTTTCAGTTATTCTTGCATTTCCAGCCCTTCTGAATAGCCATCTTGAAACACATCAGAGAAGTATATTTTGGGGTGAATAGTTAGTTTTCTTCAATAGCAAATTTTCAACGTTTTTACCAAATTAAAAATAACAAATGCAGCTGGGCCTGGTGGCTCACGCCTGTAATTGTAGCACCTTGGGAGGCCGAGGTGGATGGATCACGTGAGCTCAGGAGTTCAAGACCAGCCTGGGCAACATTGTGAAACCCTATCTCTACTAAAAATACAAAAAATTAGCCGGGCATGGTGGTACATGCCTATACTCCCAGCTACTCAGGAGGCTGAGGCAGGACAATCGCTTGAACCTGGGAGGCAGGTTGCAGTGAGCCGAGATTGCGCCACTGCGGTCCAGCCTGGGTAACGGTGAGACTCTGTCTCAAAAAAATAAAATAAGAAATGCTAGACTTCTGTTGTTATCAGAGGGTGTCATTTAGAAATATTTCAAACTAATTATAACTTTTGAGAAGTATGAAACCCTTTAACTCTTAAAGATTAGGGAAGGCAGCATTCTAACTTAACAAGCAGCAGGCATATTTCATCCCTTAAATATAGCCATTCCAGAACACAGAATGATCAAGTGATGTGTCAGTATTTCAATCCTGTGATTCAGGAATCTAGGAATAAGAAGTGTTACATATGCTTACTTTGGGCCATGAAGAGTAGTTTGTTGTCATTTGAAGAACCATTAATTTTATAAGTAGCTATGGATTTTACTAGGGTCACTTTCTTTGTTAGACCTTGACAGAGGGACCCCTGAGATAAGAATTGGATATTGACCCCTCCATTCATGTGGTCCAAGTTGCTTGATTTTTTTTTCCTACTGCCTGTATAATTGCAGAATGCCTGGTTTATATATATATATATATTTTTTCTTTTAATATATTGGAAATAGGGAAGTATGAATAATGTATTTTCTGACAAAAATAACAATATTGCTGGTTTTTTTAAGACCTACCTTTTGAGCTGCTTTTCTAACAGAAAGTAGAGATTTTGTTGATCCATCCACAAATATTTACATAACCAATAGCATACATTTGTAAGATGGCCAGGATCAAGGTATGATCTATGACCATGTCCTAAAACCAGTGACTCACCTTGACTGTCCTGGGGAGCTTGTAAAAAATGTTGATGCTTGAGCCCCACCCAAGACAGACCAAATAAATTAGAATGTCAGGATAGCACTAGCACAGGCTACACACACAGAACACACAACACACCTGTTTTACAAGTGAGGAAACTAAAGCTCAGAGGGGTTAGGTAATCTTTTCTGGATGTCGTCACTGGAAGTGGAGAGCTGTGATCAAAGCCAAGTTTCCTGATACCAAATTCAGCACTGCCACCCAGCTGTGTCGTCCATGAGAAGCTTACTAATATTTTCTTGTGATAACTCTTTTTTGCAGCCTTCTTGGTAAAATACTGATAGTTTAAACTCAAACTTTTTTTTTTTTTTACAGCCATCCATTTCAAGGCCAATACTCAGTATCAGACATGAAGTTAAGATTCTCACAGTAAGTACTTAAAGAAAATGCTGGGAAAATTCTTAAGTCTGATTTTATGCCATGTGTTTCATTGCTAATTGGGGATTGTTTTTCTCTACTTGATAGACTTATGCTTCAAACAGTAACCAAATATGTGCATAACATTCTTTAGCTCAGCGGTGTGTATGTTTCAAAGTGAAAACACCGCTGTTCCATAGAGGATGGTGTGAACTAATAATAGGATTTACCATTTTTATTTTGGTGAAATGCTTTTAGCAAACCATGGCTGTCAGAGAGATGTAGCCATACATACATCCTTATGTCCTCACCACTTTTTGGTTCATCTGTATGTTCTTCTCACGTATTCTGAAAATGCACATGCTTAAAAGGTTAATAAATTCATAACAAATAATTTAGCTTCTTTTCTCAGTAATTCTAATTTGGGATGGTTACAGAGTGATTATTGTGTGTGTGTCTACATGTGTCTGTGTGCATGTGTGAGATTTTTTTAAAATTGTACTTAACACTTCCTTTATCTTTTACCCAGTTCTGTTCAGAATAGTGAACGTGGCAAAAAAATTGGAAATGTCATGGTCACAACTAGCCGGAATGTTGTGCAAACAGGAAAAGCTGTTGGTAAGCCAGGAACAAATTGGAATCACAACACATCCATTTTCTATCTTTAATATGTAATTGATAAAACAAACATAAAGTTGTAAAGATGTGTGTTATCACATAGTAATACAAGAGTTTTTAAAATTTTTGTTTTATTCATTTGAAAAATTCCAAATTCCAAAAGGTCAAACTTCATTACATCTATGACAATTTTCTGATGAAATCACTGTTTTGTTACCAAGATTGAAGCTTCACCAGAGTTTTCTTCCCCCATTCCCTGTGCTGTCCACAGTTCTTTATAAATGGCAGAGACTCATAATAAAAGTAGGCATTAGGAACTACTGTCCTCTAAGGTAGTATTACACAATAAAGAAAATGAAGCCAACAGTTGGTTTTTCGAAAAGGTCAACAATATTTATAAAATCTTTACAGACTGGTAAAGATGAAAGAAGATACAAATTACCAACATTAGGGATGAAAGAGCGACATTAGTGTAGCTCTGACAGAAATTTAAAGAACAGCCAGGCGCGGTGGCTCAAGCCTGTAATCCCAGCACTTTGGGAGGCCGAGACGGGCGGATCACGAGGTCAGGAGATCGAGACCATCCTGGCGAACACGGTGAAACCCCGTCTCTACTAAAAACTACAAAAAACTAGCCGGGCAAGGTGGCGGGTGCCTGTAGTCCCAGCTACTTGGGAGGCTGAGGCAGGAGAATGGCGTAAACCCGGGAGGCGGAGCTTGCAGTGAGCTGAGATCCGGCCATTGCGCTCCAGCCTGGGCTACAGAGCCAGACTCCGTCTCAAAAAAATAAAAAAAAGAACAGAAAATAGGGGAATATTGTTGAACAACTTTATGCTAACAAATTTAACAACATAAATGAAATATACAAATTCTTTTAAAGATTCTCATTACCAAAACAGCTGCAAAAAGAAAATATGAATAGCCCTATTATCTATTAAAGAAATTGGACCAAATGCAGTGGCTCATACCTGTAATCCCAGCACTTTGGGAGGCTGAGGTGGGAGGACTGCTTGAGTCCAGGACTTCAAGACCAGCCTGGGCAACATAGTGAAACCCCATCTCTACAAACAAATTTTAAAAGTCAGTAGGCATGGTGGTGTGTGCCTCTAGTCCCAGCTACTCAAAAGGCTAAAGTGGGAGGATTGTTTGAGCCCAGGAAGTCAAGGCTGCAGTAAGCCATGACAGCGCCACTGCACGCCAGCCTGGGTGACAGAGCAAGAGTCTTAAAAACAGAAAGAAATTAGTTGACTTTAAATGAAAAGCCTTGCCATAAGGTTTTTAATTGAAACCAGGCTGCCCAGGTGGCTTCAGTTTGAACTCTGTCAAATGTTTAAGGAAGAAATAATACTAAAACTTACACAAAATCTTTAAATAAGGTAATACTCCCTAACTCATTTGATGAGGCCAGTATTAGTATCAAAGTCAGACAAATGGTAGCATGTTCTTCTGCACCTAGCTGTTTTCGCTTAAAATATTTTGAATATTGTTCCACATCAGTTCTAAAATTTTTCATTCCTTTTCTGTATTTTTAACTTTTATTTTGATGTAGTTTTGAATTTGTACATTGCAACAGTGCAAGAAAATCCCAGTTATCTCTGATTCACCAATTATTTACATTTTGCCCCATCTGCTTTGTCATACAATGTGTTGTAAAAATAGGGCATTACTACTTCCCTAGCTTCTGAAAGAGGTTGACTAACCGTTACTAAACACAATTCAAAAGCCCCAGAACTAGGTAATCTTTGTGTAGGGGTTCTTATATCCCCAGTTTTCTGAATACCTAGAGACAGACAGAAAACTCTACAGACTCATTTGTAAAGACAAACACAGAACACACAGCACTACCACTAGGTTAGTTTTATTGCAAAGGAATGGAATTTAGCACACAAACATTTATTTCCAAACAATATGCCTTTGACTTATTTTGAATTTTTATTCTTTAATAGAAAAACTATGTTATATTACAGATTATTATAGATACATTATTATACATTATTACTTAATTTTTAGTGATGTTGCTACTGATAAATTCTAAAGGCAAATCTCTTCTATACTCTCCTCTCCAAGAACAGTGGGAATGTATTAGTCAAATAATTTCACTTAGCATCACCTTTTTTCCTGAGACAGGGTCTCACTCTGTTGCCCAAGCTGAAGTGCAATATAGTGCAATCTTAGCTCACTGCAACCTCTGCAACCCTGGCGGGATCCTCCTGCCTCATCCTACCAAGTAGCTGGGACTGTGGGCATGCGCCATCATGCCTGGCTAATTTTTCTATTTTTTGTAGAGAGAGGGTTTCACCATGTTTCCCAGTCTGTCTCGAATTCCTGTACTCAAGCTAACCGCCCATCTCGGCTTCCCAAAGTGCTGGGATGACAGGTGTGAGCCACCATGCCTGGCCCAACATCAACTTTTGAGATAATGTTGTATACGACACAATAGACCTGGGGCAGATAGAGCTCTATACATCTTTAACATAACTTCATTTTAGATGACAAAAGCACATTTCCCTAAAACAACCTACCCACTCTTCCCTGTTTAGGTGGTTATTGATTATCAAGTTGGTATTTAAGATACACAAAGCAGTTTGACTTTTTAAGCTCTCTAATAATCCTGATACATAGCCAGTGTTGCTAGCACTGAGGGTATTAAAGAAACAGTATACTTTCAGAATGCTTAGGCAAGTAGGCTCCTATGCTAAAAAATCATCTATTTTTCCTTAAGACATTCCCATGGAAAGGGATTGTTTTGAAACTAAAAATGTAAATGATATTTTGGCTACTATTAACATATTGGTGTGTTCTAGTGAATTAACATTTATTGGCTGGGCACAATGGCTCACCCTGTGATCCCAACACTTTGGGAGGCTGAGGCAGGAGGATCACTTGAGCCAAGTGTTTAAGACCAGCCTGGGAAACATGAGACCTTGTCTCTACAAAAAACCAAAAAATTACCCAGGTGTGGTCACACATGCCTATGGTCCCAGCTACTTGGTAAGCTGAGGTGGGAGGATCACTTGAGCCCAGGATGTCAAGGCTGCAGGGAGCCGTGACCGCTCCGCTGCACTCCAGCCTGGGCGACAGAGCAAGACATTGTCTCAAAAAACGGTTTTAAAAATTTTTTAATTAAAAATATATTAATTATGTTGGTCTTTCACTGTCTTGTAACAAAAGTTAAGACATTTTTCCTTTTGTTTTTCTCCTCTCCATCCAGGCCAGTCAGTTGGAGGAGCTTTTTCCAGTGCAAAGACAGCTATGTCTTCATGGCTTTCCACTTTTACCACTTCCACCTCCCAAAGTCTCACTGAGCCACCAGATGGGAAGCCTTGAGCAGGGTGTCAGAAGCTGCTATTGCTTTCTGAGGTTTAAGTGTCCCCTGTCTGTCTGCTGCTCCCAGGCTGTTATCAGCCACAGATCCACAGCAGGGGACCATATGTCAAACTGTTTACATAGACGGTTGCTCTAAGTGAATGCTTCAGGATGCCGAAATGATGAAATCACAGCCGTAGCAGGGATGGCTTTCCAGGTTGGGGTTTCAATTGACTACTTTTATTTCAGTCTGAGCCTGATTAAAACATACAGTGAACCTTCTAATGAATTTTGAGTTCTGATACTGTACATTGGTTTACTTTAGAAGAGTTTTTATTTATGTAAATTTTGTTCTGTTTTGGTGTTTGAATATCTAGATGGTCATTGTAATTTATACTTGCTAAAATTAATTTATATTACCATTTTCTCTAAAGTTGGCCTTAAAATGTTCTTATAAAGTGAAGGGGTCATACAGTTGGGCCTTTATTATTTTGCTGAATTCTATGATGATTATTTTGCTTTCTACCCACAAAACATTTATTAATTCACTTCCTCCCAAAAACATGAAAGTCAGGGGTAGTAGTTCTGAGGATTGGGTGTTTTATGTTTTTAGTTTGTTCTTTCCACATCCTTAAAAACTTGCTTTCAGACATCAAGGAGTATCATGTGCTTTCCTCCTCTTTATAACTGTGCAGGTGGCTGTGCAGAGAAATAGCAGAGTGATGGTTCAATGATACTGAAGCAGTTTAACATGAATGTGTCTGTAGGGCAATACTTTCAAAGACCTATGTGTTTATTTTTCAACCACAGTCATGTTGCAGTCTTTTACAAGCACTTTTTTAAATTCACAGTTTGTGCCATCTGTTTCACTTTTTTTTGTAGCGGGGACAGGGTCTCGCTGTATTGCCCAGGCTGGAGTGCAGTGGCGCCATCTCGGCTCACTGCAACCTCCATCTCCTAGGTTCAAGCAATTCTTGTACCTCAGCCTCCCAAGTAGCTGGGATTATGGACATGCACCACCACACCCAGCTGATTTTTGTATTTTTAGTAGAGACGGGGTTTCGCCATGTTGGCCAGGCTGGTCTTGATCTCCTGGCCTCAAGTGATCTGTCTGCCTCAGCCTCCCAAAGTGCTGGGATTACAGGCATGAGCCGCTGCGCCTGGCCTGTTTCTTTTTTAAACAGTTTTCTATTGAGTGTTTGCAGACCTACAGCTTTTCTCGTAGTCTTATTCTTCATAAAGCTTTTCAAAGCACTTAGTCTTCTACTTCCCTAACTGAAAGTCTTCCTATAATCAATCCCTACCCCCTTCTATAAGTATTTTAAAAGAAAAGCAAGGTGACTGTATTAAATAGAAATCTCATCTTAGTTTATATTCATCAAAGTAAGAGGCAAGAGAAGAAAACTGCAGCCTTGACATCTGTCATCTGAGAAAGGACATCTGGTTTCATGTTAGGTACATACATGCATGTGCGTGCCATCTACTGATGATCTGTACACAGCTGGACCTTGTGTGTTTGTCATGCTCAGCTCTCATTTGCTTTTCAAGGAGACCTGGGATGGGTGTTCTCAGAGAGTACTTACGAGGAAAAGACTGCCTTTTCAGTAACAAAGGATACTTGGGAAATACATTGTGAGTATGATCTATCCCAGATTGCTGGGGAATTAAAGGAGGACGCTGATTATATTTGGTTTATTCCTCACGAAATGTTTAAGAAGTAAATGCTCCCAAGGCATTTGAAATGAACATAGAAACATAATCTAAATATCTCTAAACTTTCCACTTTGTGTTTTCTAAACACAAATTGTATTACCCATTTGAGCATAACTCAAGAATTCAGCAATGATAAACTGAAGGGCTGAATGTGAGAACTCCATTATGTCCACTTCTTCCAAGAAAGTTAACCTCAGGAAATACTGTTTGAATAGAAGAAATACCAAACAAAACCTTAAACAGTACTCTAATCTTTTTGTGCTGAGACTATAAAGAATTCATTCTAACATCTTGTTGTTTCTCAAGGACCACATCATTCGTTGGAGCATGATAGTGTGATTTGTGTGCAATTGTTACCTCTCAGCTGCTGAAGTTCACACTTCAGGGATCTAGGAGCCCTGTGAGGGTCATCCAGCGACATGCTGATTTGTCTTTCAGCTGGTATGGTTTCTATGACTGGGGTCAACTCCCATTTTTCACCCTTCAAAAGCAGCCCAGCTCATGCTTTGGAATCCACTGAAATAAAAATAGTTACATCAAGTTTAACTTTCTTTAATACCACTTGTTCCCCATTTGAATACACACTTTGATCGGACTTTCTATTAACATGTCTAGCTAACAGTTTGATTCTTAGTGGTCACTTTACTGACTTTCAACATAAAACAAGTATCTCAGAAAATACAGCTTTCATCATAGAAATGGTCAAAAGACCATAGCTGTATTTCCTTCAGGCTCTAGGAGGTGGAGTTTTTCAAGGAACACTGGCCCTTGTATTGTTGGCAGGAGCCCCAGGGCAGTTCGCACAGAGGCAAGAAGCCTCACCCCTGCTCCTGTGACCCCCCACATACTTCAGGCTTGGATTCTAGGCTCCAAGTGGCCAGCATAGAAGCAGCAGCCTCTCTCCAAACCCTGGCTCTGTGAGCCATAGGAGCCACCACTAGGCCATCTTCTGACACAGCCCTGGTAAAGGTGTGTGTGTTGTTGACCAAACTTGCCCCAGTGCTTGCTAAGGCTTGTGTGTCTAAGAACTGAGTGTTTGTACCTAGGTGTGAGGGAACCAGGGTCAGCCAGCCTTTTTCACATGTGCCAGGCACACACACTACATCAATGTCTTGGTGGTGGCTTCGCTGCTATCCAGGTGACTTAAAAGTTTGGAAAATGTCCCTGGTATACTTCAGTTCCTACTAGACATTGTAATGACAATGGTGTAGGTAAGGAAGAGAGAGTTAAAGCTACCAGTTGTGGAACAGAAATAGTTGCATGTCCAAAGGTGGCCTACAATGATTGTGCGTGTGCACTTGGCTCACATAACCAGCATGAATAGTCTCTTCCCAAATCCGTTAGCGATTACCCCCTGCCAAGCACAGCCCCAAAACAATTCTCATCCACTTTCCTGTTAAGAAACACAGCAGCAATATACTTTGGCAGCATACCAGAGCATATGATGTGACTTGCTCAACCTTATCTTCCTTTCCAAATTCTATACGAAGCGTCTGATGTTTTTTAGAATAATTTCCTTTGGAAAGCCAAGGAGAAAGCAAATTCGGAAGAGAAGTGAGAAACTGTTGCCTGGCTGAGGAATAAGATGCTTAAAATCTGAATGAAAGTATTTTGAGAGCAGTATTTCATGTGCTAAGAGGTATAAGAATTCTTTTAGAAAGCAGTTAGAATGTTACTCTGCTAGTTACAAGTTTTAAAGTCACGCTATAGCATTATCGCCCTGGTAGGTAGGTTTTGTTATTGTTTTATAGTTTGTGAATAAAAGTTTTGTAGAAGTTACAGCTAGTGGTCTTTTCCCTCCAGAGCCAGTGATGAGTGTTGGAGCACTTCAGCTCTAGAAGGGGGTCAGTGTTCTGACCTTTAACCACATGAACTTACCTGTGTCAGCAGTTGCGGAAAGTAGCCTGTTAGGACAGCAGCTGCTAAGCGTTGCCTGGTATTTTAGTGGGGAGATGGTTGGGACTCTTAATGGCATCAACACTTGCATGCTCTGAATCTTTGATCAGAGATGAGGTGCCATTCGTGGCATTTCCACCCCGTCTCGTGGTAGCCTTTAAAAGTGGTAGAAGATGCTACCCTAATTCCCTGAGGATTGTCATTCCATGCAGCGTAAGGTGCCGCGAGGAGTTTCTCATTCCAGTTCTTTGGACTTCGTAACATTGAAATTGTTTTTCCATAATTTCCGGCATTCCATAAATATTTGTCAAGGACAAAGAAAAGGAATGTGGATGTCTATTCTTTTCATATGAATGACTTTGTACACATGACTTCCTGCTTTCATTATGAAGGAGGGGAAACTAGTTCCCTTATATGGTAACTCCAAAGTTAAAAAATTGTGCATGTCTGAGGGGTTGAATATATTTTGTAAAACTCTAAATACATTTGTATTTCTGTGCTGTTCTAAAGTTTACCTTTTTACTTATATGAAAGATATAGAAACTATATATTTAAATCATGTAAATGGAACAGTGTAGGGGGTTTTCCCGATCTTATTTTTCATCAGCTTCTCACATCCACGTAGATGCTGCTCAGATTTTTTCACGTGTGCAATATGAACATTTGAACATTTCAGTCAGGTACTGAGCCAGAAAAGGTAATTGAAGTTTTCAGAAAGCTTCTGTGCTTAGAAAATATTTTGTTTTCTTAAAAAAATAGTTTTTTGTAGCTGGAAGAATAAGATCAAGGCTTACATGTTTCAGGCCCCTTGGTCACTGGTTCCTGAATTTAGGAAACATTGGATTAATGAGTTGGTGAAGGTATTTAGTGGTTACAAAAATAGTTTAAATATTTACAATTAAAGGCTTTTCACAAACCTTTTCTAAGAAAATTTAGCTGAGAAAACAAAAAGTTTTCTAAGGAAGTTTAGCTGTGGCACATGTTTTGATCAGAAAGGTATTTTCTCTTTGGTAGTTTTAAAGTTTGTACTAGTTCTTTTTTTATTGTTAAAATTATAAATCATGTCTAATCATACTGAACTGTAAAACTTCTGTTGTATCTTTATTTTAAGCGTAAATGAGAATAAAATGATCCTGTCCGCCCTGCCTACAATTGAACTTGACCTGTCCTTCTAGAAGTACCCTGTGTGTTGTCCATGTGGTTTCTGTCCTCCTTCACAGTTCAACAGCAGCTTCATTTATTAAGAAACCACACAGAATGAACTAAAGACTCATGACTCATTTACTCTCATTTTGACATCACTTTGACAGTGGTCCCTCAGCTTTCAAGGCAGTGAGCTCTGCAGGAAGAGCCCCTTAGCTTCTATGGAATGCTAAGTGCAGGGAGCTGCACAAAGTATCAAGCAGAGCTTGGTCACAAGATAATGTCTCATTAGGACATTGTCCCAAGCAACCCATTTTGTACCTGGACCGATAAGTGTCAAGAGAGCCCTTGATATTTCCACTGAGGACTCCTGGCACATTTTCATGTATACATTCATGTACTGGCTTCCCTTACAACTGTTCCACAAAATGGGCTTTGGGATGTGCTTCACAGAAGAAGTGAACAAACTTCCTTGCCCCCAGGGAATGTGTGCTTCCTTGAGTGCTGCTGCAGGGTTGAGCTGAAGTTACCAGTGTTCTTTGATGTGGACTGAGAGCCCTGGAGCTGATGGGATAACTTGAGGACAGTGGAGCTGCCTCTACTCAGGGAAAGGAAGGCATCTCCTTCCCTTTGCAGATGTCCCTCTCAGACTGAGCTCTGCTGTGGGGGTGTGATGGGTCCCCTATCACCCACCAGGGAACAGCTGCCCACCCTTCATTCTGATAGAAGTTGCAGTTATTTAATCTGGTAACATCTGGAAGGAGTGTGATTAGGGAGCCTATTCTTTCCAAGGAACATTCTTTCTATCCTTCATGAAGGGCTTCTCTCTGCCTGAGGTAATGTACACAGGGTTGGGGAAGCCACTGCAGCAGGACTGACCTGTCCAACGTCACCATCAACAGATCCTCACGTGGCACGCACAGACACTTTGTATGATCATGAAGATCAGAATGGTCGCGTTGTGTTCCTGATCCCATGAGCACCTGCCTTTGGAACCACTGACATCCCAACATAACATAATTAGGATTCAAATGTTTTTAAATGTTTCATTGGACTGGGCTGCAGTCCTGGAGCACACGGATGTAGGCCAGGCCTGGAAAAATCATGAAAGCCACTTAATGAAATGTTGATCATTGTTGAGGGCAAGTGATGGGTTCATAAGGGCTTCTAAGACTATTCTGTTTGTGTATGTTGGAGAATTTCCATAACGAAGAGTTTAAAACTACTTGCTAGCCATTAAACAACTTCATTACCCATGAAAAGGCACCAGTTCCTGTGTCGCGGACCCTGAGTGCCTGACTTAGGAATTGGCTTAATTTCGTAGCATCTCCAGATGCCCTGGCCTCCACAAGACCCCTTACCAACTGAAACCTTGGCTGCTGTTGTTGCCTTCCCATCCTTCTAGTTGTTGGAGGAGCACTACTGAGAGAACCTGTAGTACACAGTAATCAAAGACCCAGCCCCAACCTCTCTTCCTCCTGAAAGTCTTCCCCAGGCTACTCTGAGTCCTTTCTAATACCTGAATTCTCAGGGGCCAGTGGCTCACACCTGTAATCCTGAACACTTTGGGAGGCTAAGGCAGGAAGATTGCTTGGACCCAGGAGTTTGAGACCAGCCTGGGACACACAGGGATACCTCGTATCTACAAAAAATTTAAAAATTAGCTGAAGGCCAGGTGCGGTGGCTCACACCTGTAATCCCAGCACTTTGGGAGGCTGAGGTGGGCAGATCACCTGGGGTCGGGAGTTCAAGACCAGCCTGACCAACATGGAGAAACCCTGTCTCTACCAAAAATACAAAATTAGCTGGGTGTGGTGGCAGGCACCTGTAATCCCAACTACTCAGGAGGCTGAGGCAGGAGAATCGCTTGAACTCGGGAGGCAGAGGTTGCAGTGAGCAGAGACTGAGCCATTGCACTCCAGCCTAGGCAACAAGAGTGAAACTCCATCTCAAAAAAAAAAAAAAAAAAATGAGCTGGGCATGGTGGCATCTTCCTCTAGTCCCAGCTACGGGGGGGTAAGGGGGTGGACTCAGGTGAGAGGATCACTGAAGCCAAGAGGTCAAGGCTGCCGTGAGCCATGATTGCACCACTGCCCTTCAGCTTGGGCAACAGAACGAGACTCTCTCTCAAAAAAAATAAAATAATAAAATACCTGGATTCAGTACTTACTGAGGACTATGTAAAGTGGTGCTTCCCAATCTTGGAGATTTGCCATACAGTGCCACACATAGTCCCTGACACGTTCAGTTCCTGATCCCACGGACCTTGCTGTCCATCAGGTGGGGGTGGTCGGTCACTGTAGAGGGGAGAGTGCTGGGTGGTGGGGGAGCAGGAGTGGCACCAGCAAACCACTGCGGGTAACTGCTTTTTTCACAGGGACCAATAAATGTCTCTTCCCCTGAGTCTAAGTGGAGACCTGAGGGAGAGTTTTCCAGGTGAGGTGGGAGTGAGGGTAAAGACCACAAGACGTAAAGGGCTCCAGGGCCTGGCAGAGCAGCATAAGCAAAGACTGGAAGCAGCACGGCTTGAGGGGATGTTTTTTGGAGTGGCCGAAACCGAAATGGCAAGGAGGACAGGCTAGGGATGAGGTCAGGAAATAAGGCCATATCTGCAGGCGAGCCCTGTCAGCCCACAGACAGGCGAAAGCCTTCAAGGGTTTCCCACAGGCAGGTGGCAGGTTGGCTGGGTGTTGCCTGTGGAAAGTTCTTTCAGTCATGAGTACCACTGCTTCTGCTTTGCCCTTTGCTGTAAAGCTAGTGATGTTCCTCAGCTGACCTCTGAACTCAACCACCACCCCTTTCCCTTCCTCACTGGCCTTCCCAGTTTTCCACTGACTTTAAATCACATTTGCCCCAAACACAATAAAGCCAAGAACAAAAGTCTGTGGCATGGCCCTCAGTCAAAAACCAGTTACTGCAAGAACAGTTTTCCCGATTTCCCCAGGCATTCGGTCCGTGGAGGTTGCTGATGAAAAGAACCTGTCAAGTGATGGTTTCCCTGCCAGGAAATCAAGAGCAGAGAGGGCACTGGAGCATCTGTTTCCATTACTCTCTCTGGCTAAGTGGAGACCCAGGAGACATGTGGCACCACCGCTGTGGTGACATGTTTAAACTTGGAGAAAACCCGCTGTTTCTTCATGTCATTTACAAGCAGGAAGGGAATCATTTATACATTCAAAAAGCCCATCTGCCACTAACATCTGGACTTTCAATTATATTAAATTCATGGAATTATTTTTTCTGATAAAATTTAACCATATTCATGCTCTCGGGAATGCTAAAGTTAAAAGTGGGACAATGGAGAATTTCTGAAGTAGGCTGTCCACCTGCCTCCTCAGGCTCTGCCCTAGAAAACCGTTACTTCCTAGAAACCACGGAGACCAAAGCAAAATTACCCCGTCCTTGGCTCTCACATCCTGAATTGGTTCTTTGTACATGATCATCCATTTAGAAACCAAAGCTTCTGTGGCCTTGATAAACCACTCACTCTCACTAAATACTTTCCAAATGGAAATTCCCAGGTAAAATTTTAACAGATGAAGATGAATATTTTTTTGTGTCACCCATTTTATGGTCATTAAAACCACAAGGTCAGCAGGACTAGAATTTTTAAATCTTACATATTTTATGACCTTTAAAGTGTGTTTTTTCATTAGTGACAGAACCCTCACTTTCACACTCAAAGTGGAAATCATTTTTATTTTGAATGTGGTTAATTCCATTCCTTTGAGCACCTGGGCTTAATCCTTAGAATTTTCTTTTGAGACCTTCTTGGAAATGAAGGATAACTAGTCACCACTCCTCTGGTTGGAAGACGTGTCTTTTGTTTCCTTTTTTTTTTTTTCTTAATTTTTTTTCTTTAAATAGAGACACAGTGTCAGTATGTTGCCCAGGCTGGTCTCGAACTCCGGGGGCTCAAGCAATCCTCCTGCCTCAGCCTCCCAAAGTGCTGGGATTACAGGCGTGAGCTACCATGCCTGGCTTGTTTCCTTTTAAACTGTCAAGTTAACCCTGTGACCGCCCTCCCTTGAAGGACAGGCTATTGTGTTTCCAAAGCTTCTAATGTAATTCATAGGGAACTCAAAATGGATTTCCCATATGGACAGTGTTGTTTATGGGAGCTATGTCTCAGCTCATAAAAGGCAGCTCACCAGACAGCCAGAGTAGATACCAAAATACAGTCACACGTCACTAACAACATTCTGCAAAATGCGTCACTGGATGATTTCACTGTTATGTGAACATCAGAGAGTATACTTACAATGACCTAGATGGCCGAGCCGACCGCACAGTTAGCTCATATGGTTTGGCCTATTGCTCCTAGGCTACAGACCTCCACAGCATGGTACTGTTCTGAATCCTGCAGGCAGTGTTCACACAATGGTAAGGATTTGTGCGTCTAAAAAGAGAAAAGGTACACTAAAAAGACAGTATTGTACAAAATTAGCTGGGTAGTGGCACATGCCTGTAATCTCAGTTACTCGGGAGGCTGAGGCAGGAGAATCGCTTGAACCCGGGAGGTGGAGGCTGCAGTGAGCCAAGATCACGCCACTGCATGCCAGCCTGGGCAACAAGAGCAAAACTCCATCTCAAAAAAAAAAAAGACAGTATTGTAATCTTAGGGAACCACCATCGTATATGCTGTCTGTCACTGACCAAAGGTTTGCTATGTGGCACATGACTGTGTGTTATAAAGGTACTAGAGGACTAAGCAACAGACGGAAACGTGTTAAGTGACAACCTGGCAGCTGAAACCGTAACTCCCATTCGCCGCAGCCCCAGCAGAGTAAGTAAAGCTTCACTCAGTCTTGTCTTAACACAAAACCACTTGCTATGGGTGAGGGCTGTCTGGGTCCAGAAGAGATTAGATCTGTACATATATGTGATATAAAGAAAGTGATGGGGCTGTGTGCAGTGGCTCACACCTATAATCCCAACACTTAGAGATGCTGAGGCACGAGGATTGCTTGAGCCTAGGAGTTTGAGACCAGCTTGGATGATATAGTGAGACCCCTTCTCTACTAAAAATAAATTAGCTGGACATGGTGGCAAGCGCCTGTAGTCCCAGCTACTCTGAGGTGGGAAGACTGCTTGAGCCCAGGAGATCAAGGCTGCAGTGAGCTATGATGGTGCCACTGCACTCCAGCCTGGGTGACAACGCAAGACCCTATCTCAAAAAAAAAGAAAGACGACTGTGTTGAGAAGTCCAGTAAAGTTCCATCATGGCAACCTTTTCGCTGGGACAGTGAGAGAAAGCTTCCTCAAGGAAGTGTCATTTGAGCTGCTGAAGTGAGGATGAGGCAGTGAAGATGAGAGCCAATTTTCTGTCCTCCAGCCTTGGGGATGGGGCCGGGGGTGGCATGGCCTGAGATGCAGGGGAGGAGCAGGTCAGGGGGAGTGAAGCCCTAGGAAGGGGAAAAGAGTGATGAGGGAGGAGAACTGAAGAAGGAAACAGCCTGTGAGGTTGCTAAAGCCGGCAGGAATCTGAGAAATACAGAAACCAGCTCCTCCCGCTCTGCCCCTGGCAGTCTGTTTCTCTTGGTGAGGCTACAGGGACTAAGGGAAAGAGTGTGAGGAGGGGTTCAGACACAGGAAAAAAGAGAAGAGCCTGTGAGGAGCAGTCTGTGCTGAGGACGTGTGTGTGACGATGTGGCTGCCTTTCCAGGGGCAAGCGTGGGAAGTATCTTCCACCAAGGAAGCTGGAAGGGTTGGGAAAGTGCAACTGCCTTTATATCAATATCACAAACCAAAACGTTTTGAAAACAAACATGTTTTTCTTGGGGACTGAAAGATGTTTTATCCAGTCTGAAGCTGCGACAGATTTCAAGGCTAAGCAGATGTTAATTAAAATCAACTATTTCACCTGATTTAGGTGGTCAGATAAGTATACACGTAAAGTCAAGCTGTGCATGTAAGATGTATTTTAATGTTTCTAATCATTAAAAATGTTTCAATCATTTCAAAATGTAATTTACTTCTCAGTTAGGGAAGTATGATCAGTGGAAGGAATATAGCTTCCACTTTTCAGACACATCTTTGAAGATAACTACAAACCCAAGAGGCTCATGTTTCTGACAAGTAAAAATTCCACATAAAATTGCCTGTATTTCATTTCACTCAATTTTGGCAATAATAATTAGTATCACTCTTTGCATTTGTTCAGGGCTTTATAATAAAGTTGGGATGCCATAAATAGGAGGTCAACAGGCCTGGGTTGGAAACCCAGTGCCCACACTTGCTTGTTACTTGACATCTCTGAACCACACATTCTCCGTTAGTACAGTGGGTTTAAATGAGATGACGATGTGTGTGTTGGGGCTGCACTTGTGTATCTTCGTATTTGTCTATTGTTCATCATCCTCTACAGCATGTGAACAGGGTGTTTTTCCGGTTTTATTTACCTTCAGAGCCTGGAACAGTGCCTGGTGCAGAGTAAGCACTTAGTGGACACTGGATGAATAGACTGATAGACAATTCTGATTTGTAAATGGAGAAGAAGGGAGATGTCTTCTTACTGGGAGAAGAAGCAGAACAAAGGAGAATGAAAAGAATGGTGTGGGTTCCTGTGGACAGAAGAGAAGGCATCAGAAAGGAATGACATAATTGGATACGAAAAGGAAGTGTGAACTTACACATACTCAAACTGGCATTATGTCTAATATATGGTTGACCCCGAATACATATGTGCCATTACTTTTTTTTTTGAGACAGTCTCACTCTGTCACCCAGGCTGGAGTGCAGGTGGTGCAGTCTCAGCTCACTGCAACCTCCACCTCCCAAGTCCAAGCAATTCTCCTAGCTCAGCCTCCTGAGTAGCTGAGACTACAGGTGCACACCACCACACCAGCTAATTGTTGTATTTTTAGTAGAGACGGGGGCGTCACTATGTTGGCTTGGCTGGTCTCGAATTCCTGATGTCAGGTGATCCACCCATCTCGGCCTCCCAAAGTGCTAGGATTACAGGCGTGAGCCACTCGCCCGGCCTGCTATTGCCATTATTTTTAATTCTTTTTTTTTTAATTTCTTTTTTTCTTAGAGACAGTGCCTCACTCCGTTGCCCAGGCTGGAGTTCAGTGGTGCAATCATAGCTTACTGCAGCCTTAAATTCCTGGGCTCAAGCAATCCTCCCACTTCACCCTCCTAAGTAGCTGGCACTACAGGCGCATGCCGCCAGGCCTAGCTAATGATTTTTAATTTTCTTTTCTTTTCTTTTTTTTTTTTTTTTTGAGACAGAGTCTCGCTCTGTTACCCAGGCTGAAGTGCAGTGGTGCAATCTCAGCTCACTGCAACCTCCAGTTTCTGGGTTCAAGTGGTTCTCCTGCTTCAGCCTCTCGAGTAGCTGGGACTATAGGCATGCGCCATGATGCCCAGCTGATTTTTTGTATTTTTAGTAGAGACAGGATTTCACTGTGTTAGCCATGATGGTCTCGATCTCCTGACCTCATGATCTGCCCACCTCGGCCTCCCAAAGTGCTGGTATTACAGGTGTGAGCCACCGCACCCGGCCATTTTTAATTTTTTTGTAGAGAAATGACCTTTGTTGCCTCGGATGGTCTTGAACTTCTGGGCTCAAGCGATCCTCCCACCTCAGCCTCCCAAAGTGCTGGGTTATGAGTCTGAGATACCACACTGGCCTATTTTTGATTCTTTACATTAATAACTGAAGAGACTCAAAAGAATTTTTATCTAATGTGTATGATATAAAAAATAATAAAATGAACAATCCATCACCCAGCTCTAAGAGGGTGTCTCTCATCCCTCATTTTGCTTAAAAATTTGTCCAGGCATCGTGGCTCATGTCTGTAATCCCAGCAATTTGGGAGGCCGAGGCAGCTGGATCACGAGCCCAGGAGTTGGAGATCAGCCTGTGCAACATGGTGCAACCCTATCTCTAAGAAAAATACAAAAAAAATTAGCCAGGCATGGGGGCACAAGCCTGTGGTCCCAGCTACTCACAAGGCTGAGGTGGGAAATCACCTGAGCCAGGGGAGTCAAGGCTGCAGTGAGCTGTGACTGTGCAACTGCACTCCAGCCTGGGCAACAGAGACTATGTCTCAAAGGAAAAAAAAAAATTACCATATATTTCCCTTCTCAACAACAGATTGTTTAGTGTGTCAGATTACTGAACTTTATACAAGTTGAATCATACATACATATTACCCTGTGACTTGCTTTTTCTTGTACATTAAGTTTCTGAGCATCATGTCGCTTTGTCTATCAGTAGATCATTTTCACTGCCAGGAAGTATTCTATTGTGTGAATAATATACTGCAGTTTATTTCCACACTCAATTGTTAATGAGTTCAGGAACAATTTTTTTGGTCTTCCCCTCCCCAACCAATATTTGCTATTATAGTAGGCCCCTCCTTGAGCATCATGTGCCTGGAAAGAAAGAAAGAAAGAAAAGAAAGAAAGAAAAGAAAGAAAAGAAAGAAAGAAAGAAAGAAAGAAAGAAA
>NC_045441.1:51171503-51195223 GCF_002776525.5 Piliocolobus tephrosceles
AGAAAGAAAGAAAGAAAGAAAGAAAGAAAGAAAGAAAGAAAGAAAGAGAGAAAAGAGAGAAAAGAAAGAAAGGGAAACAAAAAATACAGTAGTCCCACCATACCTTCTGAGGTTACATTCTAAGAACTCTACTACACACATGAAACCACAGATAGTGGGAAATCTATATATTACTATGTTTTTTTCCAATACATACCTATGACAAAGTTTATAAATCAAGCATAGTAAGAAATCAACAATAACTAACAACAAAAATAGAGGCCGGGCTCGGTGGCTCACGCCTGTAATCCCAGCACTTCAGGAGGCCAAGGTGGGTGGATCACGAGGTCAGGAGTTCGAGACCATCCTGGTTAACATGGTGAAACCCCGTCTCTACTAAAAACACAAAAAAATTAGCCACGTGCGGTGGTGGACACCCGTAGCCCCAGCTACTCAGGAGGCTGAAGCAGGATAATGGCATGAACCCGGGAGGCAGAGCTTGCAGTGAGCCGAGATCGCGCCACTGCACTCCAGCCTAGGTGCAGAGCGAGACCCCGTCTCAAAAAAAAAAGAACAATTATAACAATATACTGTAATAAAAGTGATGTAAATATGATCTCCCCCTCAAAATATCTTATTGTACTGCATTCACCCTTCCTGTGATTGTGTGAGATGATAAAATGCCTACATGATTAGGTGAATGACACAGGCATTGTGACTAGTGTCAGGCTACTATTGACCTTCTGTAGATATGTCAACAGGAGGACCACCTGCTTCAGGAGATCCTGGATCATTGAGCCATATGATGTTGATGGTTGAGTGTCAGGTGGGAACCAAATTGATGACTACCAACCAGGACAATACTGTAGACCTCAAGGATACATTGGACAAAGAGATGGAATGTCCTGAGTGGGACAGAAAAGGACAACTGGAGATTTCATCACACTACTCAGAATGCCAAGCAATTTAAAACTTACTAGCTGTCCTCAGCAAATGCAAAAGAACTGAAATCACAAAAGTCTCTCAGACCACAGTGCAATTAAATTAGAACTCAGGATTAATAAACTCATTCAAAACCACACAACTCATGGAAATTGAACAGCCTGCTCCTGAATGACTCCTGGGTAAATAATGAAATTAAGGCAGAAATTAAGAAATTCTTTGAAACCAATGAGAACAAAGAGACGATGTACCAGAATCTCTGGGACACAGCTAAAGTAATGTTAAGAGGGAAATTTATAGCACTAAATGCCCCCATCAGAAAGCTAGAAAGCTCTCAAACTGACACCCTAACATCACAATTAAAAGAATTAGAGAAGCAAGAGCAAAAAAATCCAAAAGCTAGCAGAAGACAAGAAGTAACTAAGATCAGAGCAGAACTGAAGGAGATGGAGACATGAAAAGTCCTTCAAAAAAATCAATGAATCCAGGAGCTGATTTTTTTTAAACAAACTAACAAAATACATAGACCACTAGCTAGACTAATAAAGAAGGGAGAGAAGAATCAAATAGACACAATAAAAAATGATAAAGAGGATATCACCACTGACCACACAGAGATACAAACTACCATCAGATAATACTATAAACACCTTTACACAAATAAACTAGAAAATCTAGAAGAAACTGATAAATTCTTGGACACATACACCCTCCCAAGATTAAACCAGGAAGAAGCTGAATCCCTGAACAGACCAATAACAAGTTCTTAAACTGAGGCGGTAATTAATAGCCTACCAACCAAAAAAAGCCCAGGACCAGATGGATTCACAGGTGAATTCTACCAGAGGTACAAAAAAAGAGCTGGTACCTTCCTTCTGAAGCATTCCAAACAACTGAAGAGGAGGCACTCCTCCCTAACTCATTTTATGAGGCCAGCATCATCCTGATACTAAAACCTGGCAGAGACACAACAACAACAAAAACTTCAGGCCAATATCCCCGATGAACATCAATGTCAAAATCCTCAATAAAATACTGGCAAACTGAATCTAGCAGCACATCAAAAAGCTTATCCACTATGATCAAGTCCACTTCATCCCTGTGATGCAAGGCTGGTTCAACATATGCAAATCAATAGACCTAATCCATCACATAAACAGAACCAATGACCAAAACCACATGATCATCTCAATAGATGCAGAAAAGGCCTTTGATAAAATTCAACATCCCTTCATATTAAAAGCTCTCAATAAACTAGGTGTTGATGAAACATATCTCAAAAAAATAAGAGCTATTTATGACAAACCCATAGCCAATATCATACTGAATGGGCAAAAGCAGGCAGCATTCTCTTTGAAAACCAGCACAACACAAAGATGCCCTCTCTCACCACTCCTATTCAACGTAGTATTGGAAGTTCTGGCCAGGGCAATTAGGCAAGAGAAAGAAATAAGGGGTATTCAAATGGGAAGAGAGGAAGTCAAATTGTCTCTGTTTGCAGACAAAATTATTCTATATTTAGAAAACCCCACCGCCTCAGCCCAAAAACTCCTTAAACTGATAAGCAACTTCAACAAAGTCTCAGGATACAAAATCTATGTGCAGAAATCACAAGCTTTCCTTTACACCAACAATAGACAAGTAGAGAGCCAAATCATAATGAACTCGCATTCACAATTGCTACAAAGAGAATAAAATACCTAGGAATGCAGCTAACAAGGGACATGAAGGACCTCTTCAAGGAGAACTACAAACCACTGCTCATGGAAATACGAGAAGACACAAACAAATTTTTTAAAAAATTCCATCCTCATGGATAGGAAGAATCAATATTCTGAGAAGGCCATATTGACCAAAGTAATTTATCGATTCAATGTTATTCCCATTAAACTACCATTGATATTCTTCACAGAATTAGAAAAAAACTACTTTAAATTTCATATGGAACCAAAAAAGAGCCTGTATATCCGAGACAATTGTAAGCAAAAAGAACAAAGTTGGAGGCCTCAAGCTACCTGACTTCAAACTATACTACCAGGCTACAGTAACCAAAAAAGCATGGTTTGGTACCAAAACAGACATATAGACCAATGGAACAGAAGAGAGACCTCAGAAGTAACACCACACATCTACAGTCATCTGCTCTTTGACAAGCCTGACAAAAACAAGCAATGGGGAAAGGATTCCCTATTTAATAAGTGGTGCTGGGAAAACTGGCTAGCCATGTGCAGATAACTAAAACTAGACCCCTTCCTTACACCTTATACAAAAAACAACTCAAGATAGATTAAAGACTTAAATGTAAAACTGAAAATCATAAAAACCCTAGAAGAAAACCTAGGCAATACCATTCAGGACATAGGTACGAACAAAGATATCATGATGAAAATGCCAAAAGCAATTGCAACAAAAGCCCAAATTGACAAATGGGATCTAATTAAACTAAAGAGCTGCACAGCAAAAGAAACTATCATCAGAGTGAATAGGCAACCTACAGAATGGGAGAAGATTTTTGCAATCTACCCATTCAACAAAGGTCTAATACCCAGAATCTACAAGGAACTTAAACAAAGGTCTAATACCCAGAATCTACAAGGAACTTAAACAAATATACAAGAATAAAATAACCCCATCAAAAAGTGGACAAATAATATGAACAGCCACTTCTCTAAAGAAGACATCTACACGGCCAACAAACATATGATAAAAAGCTCAACATCACTGATCATTACAGAAATGTAAATCAAAACCATAATAAGATAGCATCTCACACCAGTCAGAATGGCGATTATTAAAAAGCCAAGAAACAATAGATGCTGGTGAGGCTGTGGAGAAATAGGAACACTTTTACACCGTTGGGGGAAATGTAAATTAGTTCCAACATTGTGGAAGACGGTGTGGCGATTTCTCAAGGATCTAGAATCAGAAATACCATTTGACCCAGCAATCTCATTACTGGATATACAGCCAAAGGAATATAAATCACTCTACTATAAAGACACATGCACACGTATGTTTAGTGCAGCACTGTTTACAGTACCAAAGACATGGAACCAACAAAAATGTTCATCAATGATAAACTGGATAAAGAAAATGTGGTACATATACACAATGGAATACTACGCAGCCATAAACAGGAATGAGATCATGTCCTTTGTGGGGACATGGATGAAGCTGGAAGTCCTCATCCTCAGCAAACTAACACAGTAACAGAAAACCAAACACTGCATGTTCTCACTCAGTGCGAGCTGAATAATGAAAACACATGGACACAGGGAGGGGAACAACACACACTGAGGCCTGTCGGGGGTGGGAGGCGAGGGGAGGAAGAACATCAGGACAAACAGTTAATGCATGCATGTTGGACTTAAAACTTAGATGACGGGTTGATAGGTATAGCAAACCACCATGGTACATGTATACCTATCTAACAGACCTACATGTTCTGCACATGTATCCCGGAACTTACAGTAAAATATACAAATAAAAAAGAAAGATATATTTTTTAAAAAACACCCTTATGAGTTATTTCTGGAATTTTCAATTTAGTATTTTCAGACTGCAGTTGACTGCAGGGAATTAAAACCTTGGATAAGGGGGAACTACTGTACAAGCAGGTTATGAAGATCAGTCTTGTGTAGGTCTCCTGATAGGTGTGTATGAGAGTTTCTCTAGGGTGCATACCTAGAAATGGAATTGCTAAGCCATAGTATGTGTATTTTTGGGTATGTGTATCTTCAGTTTGTTAGGTTTCTACTATCTATTACTGTATAACAACCCTTCCCAAAACTTGGGGCCTCATAGTGAATCATAATAGAGTGGTAGTAGGCTCACACCTATAATCCCAGCACTTTGGGAGGCCAAGGTGGGAAGATCACACGAGCATGGGAGTTTTAGACCAGTCTGGGTAACAAAGCAAGATCTTATCTCTACCCCAAAAAAAGCAGGGCATGGTGGCAAGTGCCTGTAGTCCCAGCTGCTCAGGAGGCTGAGGTAGGAGGATCACTTGAGCCTAGGAGGTCAAGGCTGCAGTGAGCTATGATCATGCCACTTGCACTCCAGGCTGAGTGGCAGAGTGAGACCCTATCTCTAAAATAAAAAAAAAAAAAAAGTTTTAAAACTGTGGTAATGGTTGCACAACTTTTTAAATGTACTAAAAACCACCCAACTATACACTTATATGGTTGAATTCTATGGTATGTAAGTTATACCATAAAGTTTTTTTTTTTTAAATTACATAGCTTAAAAAACAATAAAAGTCATTTATTTTGCTCAAGGATCTGGTATTTGGGCAGAGATTAGCAGGGATGTTTCATCTGCTCCCAGAATGAACTGTCAGTTGGAGGATCCAAATTCTAGTATCCTCACATGACTGCAAGTTGGTGCTGGCTGGCAAAGGGAGCCTCTCTCTGGGACTGTGTGGGCTTCCTGACAGCACGGTGGCTAGGCTCCAAGAACAAGTATTCCAAGAGACCTAAACAGACAGAAGCTACAGGCTTCTTCTGACTTAGCATTTGACGTCCCAAAATGTTACTTCTGCTGCATTCTTTTTTTGAGATGGAGTTTCGCTCTGTCACCCGGTCTGGAGTGCAGTGGTGTGATCTCAGCTCACTGCAGCCTCCTCCTCCCATGTTCAAGTGATTCTCCTGCCTCAGCCTCCTGAGTGTTTGGGACTACAGGCACGTGCCACAGAGTTTTTGTATGTTTAGCAGAGATGGGGTTTCACCATGTTGGCCAGGCTGGTCTCCGAACTCCTGACCTTATCATCTGCCCGCCTCAGCCTCCCAAAGTGCTTGGATTACAGGCATGAGCCACCGCGCCCGGCCACTTCTGCTGCATTCTAATGACCAAGAAGTCACTAAGACCAGCCCAGATTTAAGGAGAAGGGACTCAACCTCTCAATGGGAACAGTATCAGAAAATGTGGCCATCTTCAATGTATCATACAAGGTAATTCCAAATGGTTTCCCAAGTGGTAGTACCAATGACATTCCCACTCGCAAGATATGCTCTTTGACCTCACCAACACATGACAGACTTTTAAATTTTTGCTATTCAAGTGAGTATACAAGTGTTGTGGACTTATTTTGTATTTCCTAATTTCTAAGAAATTTGAGCACCTTTTAAAATGTTTATTGGTTGTTCATATCTCATCTGTGAAATGTTTGCTCAAGTTTTTTATTCATTGTATTATAGAGTACTCTTTTTCTTATTTGTAGGAAATCTTTATATACTCTCAATACTAGTTGTCTTAGTTTGTTTTCTGATGCTATAACAATACCACAGACTGAATAATGTATAAATACTAGAAGTTTTGGGGCTCATAGTTCTGGAGGCTGTGAAGTCCAAAAGCATGGCACAGGATCTGGAACATGAGGGCCTTCATGCTGTCTCATCCCATGGTGGAAGGCATAAGAGCAAGAACAGATGAGAGCTGAACTTCACCCTTTTATCACAAACCCACTCCCATGATAACTAACCCACTCCCCCAGTAATGTCATTAATACATTTACGAGGAGAGATCACTCATTAACTCACTGCCTCTTAAAGGTTTCACCTCTTAATACTACACAATGCAATTAAATTTCAATGTGAAGGCCAGGTGTGGTGGCTCATGCCTGCAATCCCAGCATTTTGGGAGAACAAGGCAGGAGGACACTTGAGGCCAGGAGTTCAAGACTAGCCTGGGCAACACAGTGAGACTCCATCTCTACAAAACATAAAAAATTAGCCAGGCATGGTGGCACATGGCTTTGGTCCCAGCTACTCAGGAGGATGAGCCAGGAGGATCACTTGAACCCAAAAGTTCAAGGTTTTAGTGAGCTTTGATTGTACCACTGCACTCTAGCCTGGGCAACAGAGCAAGACTCTGACACTAATAATAATAATAATAAAACAAAAATAAATAATTTCCCGAAGTGTTCTGCAGAGGACATTCAAACCACAGCACTAGTCCATTGTCAGTTACATGGATGCAAATATCTTCTTCCGGTTTGCGGGTTGGCCTTTTGCTTTCTTTACAGTATCTGGATGAACAGATAGATACACATGTGGGTCTTTTTCTTCAAGACAAGGTCTCACTCTGACATTCAGGATGGAGTAGCGTGGCGTGATCATGACTCACTGTAGCCTTAACCTCCTGGGCTCAAGTGATCCTCCCACCTCAGCCTCCTGATTAGCTGGGACTACAGGCATGTCCTCCTCTGATGCCTAGCTTTTTTGAGTTTCTGTAGAGACAAGGTTTTGCCATATTTCCCAGGCTGGTCTCCTCCTCCTGGACTCAAGTGATTCTCCTGCCTTGGCCTCCTCAAGTGCTGACATTACAGGCGTGAGCCACCACAAGCAGCCTGGGTCCTTCTGAAGATATTTCCTCCTATTCCTTTGGTCAATTTGACTAACTCTGCATTAAAGCCATTCTGTCTTTGTTGTTGCTTTATAACTCAATAATTTATAATTTTATAATGGGGGGAGAGTTTCTACACAATGATATTGATAATCTGTGCTGGCCAAAATAGCGTATCTCATTGTGGAAAAGGCAAAAATAGGTCACATCCCAGTTTGATAAATAAGGAAATAAGGTCAAACCCAGGACTCCTGACTTTTAATTGAGTTTTCACTCTATCTCCCTAAAAACTTCCTATCACTATATAAATCAAAAGTACTGTTTGAGGACAATAAGAGGCTGGCTTTGCTGTGTGTATTCAATCATTTCTGCTCAACAAATGTTAATGCCATCTTTTTTAGCAGTGATCAGATACACAGGCACGTAGACACTCTTTGTGAAGTGCTAGGTATGTGTAAGCTATTACTATTATTATCATTGTGGTATAAGAGATATATCTGGGGCCAGGCACAGTGGCTCATGCCTGTAATACCAGCACTTTGGAAGGCCAAAGTGGGCAGATCACGAGGTCAGGAGATCAAGACCATCCTGGTTAACACAGTGAAACCCTGTCTCTACTAAAACTACAAAAAATTAGCCGGGCATGGTGGCACGTGTCTGTAGTCCCAGCTACTTGGGAGGCTGAGGCAGGAGAATCATTTGAACCCAGGAGGCAGAGGTTGCAGTGAGCCGAGATCACACCATTGCATTCCAGCCTGGACTACACAGCGAGACTCTGTCCAAACAAAGAAAAGAAAAGAAAGAGATATATTTGGATCCTAGCACTTTGGGTGGGTGGATCACTTGAGGTCAGAAGTTCAAGACCAGGCTGGCCAACATGACGAAACTCCATCTCTACTAAAAATACAAAAATTAGCCAGGTGTGGTGGTGGGTGCCTGTAATCTCAGCTACTTGGGAGGCTGAGACAGCAAGAATCACTTGAACCCAAGAGGGAGAGGTTGCAGTGAGCTGAGATCATGCTACTGCGCTCCAGTCTGGGGTGACAGAGCAAGACTCTATCTTGAAAAAAAAAAAAAAAAAAAAATCAGCAAAAGACATGAACAGATACTTCTTAAAAGAAGACACATGTGTGGCCAACAAGCACATGAAAAAATGCTCTATATCACTAATCATTAGAGAAAGGCAAAAAAACAATGAGATAACATCTCACACCAGCAAGCACGGCTAATCCTAAAAAGTCAGAAAATAACCAATATTGCTGAGGTTGTAGAGAAAAGGGAATGCTTATACACGGTGGGAATTGGGAATGTAAACTAATTTGGCCACTGTGGAAAGCAGTTTGGAGATTTCTAAAAGAACTTAAAAAAAACTACCATTCAATTTAGCAATCCCATTACTGGGTATATACCCAAAGGAATATAAATCATTCTACCAAAAACACACATGCACATATATGTTCACTGCAGCACTGTTCACAATAGCAAAGACATGGAATTAACCTAGATGCCCATCAATGGTAGACTGGATAAAGAAAACGTGGTCCATATACACCATAGCCATAAAAAAGAATGAAATCATGTCCTTTGCAGCAACATGGACAGAGCTGGAGGCCATTATCCTAATCCTAAGCAAATTAACACAGGAACAGAAAACCAAATACCACATGCTCTTTTTTTTTTTGAGACAGAATCTCACTCTGTCACCCAGGCTGGAGCACAGTGATGCAATCTGGGCTCACTGCAACCTCCGCCTCCCAGGTTCAAGTGATTCTCCCGCCTCAGCCTCCTGAGTAGCTGGGATTACAGGCATGCGCCACCACACCCAGCTAATTTTTGTATTTTTAGTAGAGACAGGGTTTCACCATGTTGGTCAGGCTGGTCTCGATCTCCTGACCTTGTGATCCTCCTGCCTCGGCCTTCCAAAGTGCTGGGACTACAGGCATAAGCCACCACCCCAGCCACCACATTTTCTTATTTATCTCACTCTATAAATGAAGTCCACATGGACACAGAGGGGAATAATAGACACTAGGCCTACTTGAGGGTGGAGGGTTGGGAGGAGAGCGAGGATCAACAAATTTCCTATCAGGTACTATGCCACTACCCCGGTAACGAAATCATTTGTACATCAAACCCCAGTGACACGCATTTTACCATGTTACAAACCTGCACATGTACCCCCTGAGCTAAAAATAAACGTTGGAAAAAAAAAAAACCTCCCTTTGGGGAAAAACTCACTCATCTGCCCTCTCCGGCGATGGCTCATTGATGTAATTCAAACAGCTTCCCACCATCTTTAAGGAAGCAAATGACTCTTTCCCATTCCCCTTCTTTCTCATAGTGCTGCCCTTCTCCTGGCCCCAGGCTGCTGGAGAAACTGAGGAAAGCAGACAGGGCCCTACCTTCCAGAAGCCTTAGGAGCACCACAGCCATGGGCATGGGAAAGATGCCCTTGGGATTCTCGCGAAAGATTTACCTGTGAAGGGCAAAGTCCAGTAAGACCAGGATGGGAGCTCCAGGTAGAGGGACAACAGAGTGGAAGGAACAGAGGATGAAGTCCCTGTGCCAGGAGGCTTCCTGCAGGGGGAGGTGTGAGGGGCTGGTGGAGGTGAGGAGAAGCCGCGCGGTGCAGGACGCTGTAGGTGCCGGGGGAGCAGTGGAGGCAGTGAAGAGCTGTCACCAGGAGAGCGACATAGGAGATGTGCTGTTTTATTTATTTATTTGTTTATTTATTTTTGAGACAGAGCCTTGCTCTGTCACCCAGGCTGGAGTGCAGTGGGGCGATCTCTGCTCACTGCAACCTTCACCTCCCGGGTTCAAGTGATTCTCATGCCTCATCCTCCCAAGTAGCTGGGATTACAGGCACGTGACACCATGCCTGGCTAATTTTTTTTCTTCCTTTTTTGTATTTTTAGTAGAGACGGGGTTTCACCATGTTGGTCAGACTGGTCTCGAACTCCTGACCTCAGGTGATCCGCCTACCTTGGCCTCCCAAAGTGTTGGGATTACAGGTGTGAGCCACCGTGCCCGGCCTTGAGATGTGCTGTTTTAGAAAGATCTGTCCTCACAGACGCATGGAAGAAGCTAGGAACGAGGGAGAGAAGAAATGAGGAGAAACAGGCCCGACTCCTCCCAGGTGAACCTCCTCCCTTGGCCTCCCAGGCCCTCACTCCTTCCGTTCCCCTCATTTACTAGGAGAGGAATTCTGTGTCCAGAGCGCCCCAAAACCTGAAGGCAGAATGCAGTCCTGGATTGTTGTGGATCTTGGCCACGTTTTAAAAGAGACCTTGCTGAGCCCATGTCCTGAATAAAATGAAGGAAATGGACTCCTGGCTTCCAAATATTTCTTTAGATGGGAGACTGCTTGCCCAAACGAAGTCCTGCCCTGATAAAATGATGAGTACCGCAGCAAGGGGGCGCTCCCCCAGCACGTGGCGGTCCAGGCTCTCTCACTGAGGGATCTGTGACTCAGGGTTTCCAGCACTGTAGCTGGTTCTCCTGCTTCAACTAAGTTCTTTTTTGGGGTGTATTTGAATATTAAGCTAATACTTGTTTCATTGCTTTAAACGAGGTGTGCTTTTGAGAGGCATGGTTAATACAGCAGGAGTGAATGTTTTTATGATCCTGTAGCTTAATAAGGAGAGCATAATTCATTTAAAATGGACTGACTCCCATCCTTAGCCTGACCAGCATTCCATTCTTATATTAAAGAAATAATCCAAAAGGAAAAAGAAAAGTTACAAGCATGAAGTTCTCTGTCACAGTATTTTACATAATAGTGAAAATTGGGAACCACCAACAGAGAATCAAGTTACACACTGAAGTATAATTCTAAGTGTGATACTCAGTGTAACGTTGGACAACTAATAAAACAAGCATTGTGAGGCTGGGTGCAGGGGCTCACACCTGTAATTTCAGCACTTTGGGAGGCCGAGGAGGGTGGACCTACCTGAGGTTAGGAGTTTGAGACCAGCCTGACCAACATGGTAAAACCCTGTCTCTACAAAATATAAAAATTAGCCAGGCGTGGTTGGGGGCACCTGTAATTCCAGCTACTCAAGAGGCTGAGGCAGGAGAATTGCTTGAACCAGAGAGGCAGAGGTTGCAGTGAGCTTAGATGGCACCACTGCACTCCAGCCTGGGGGACAGAGTGAGACTGTCTTTCTCACATCTATAATCTCAGCACTTTGGGGGGCCATAGCAGGTGAATCTCTGGAGCCCAGGAGTTTGAGACCAGCCTAAGACTCCATCTCTATGCCAAAAAAAAAAAAAAAAAAAAGGCCGACAAGGTGGCTGGCTGGTTGTGGGGGCTCACACCTGTAATCCCAGCACTTTGGCAGGCCGAGGCAGGTGGATCACCTACGGTCAGGAGTTCGAGACCAGCATGACCAGAACATAGAATATTGCATACTGTACTTTCTGCCTTATAAACCTTATTTCGTGTTTTTATGTGAACAAATACACATTTATTTATCAGCAGTCTTTATGTCGTTATCTCCTAGTTTTCTTGGTTATTTTAGTCTTGTTCTACAAGAGAGTTCGTTCCATTCTGATGTGTTTGTCACAGTTTGTTTTGTCACCTTTTACTTGAAAGTGAAGTTGGCTCTGTGTAAAATTCTTGTCTCTTTTGTTTTTACTTTTTCTTTCTTTTCTTTTTCATTTCTTTTTTCTTTTTTCTTTTTGAGACAGTTTCACTCTTGTTGCCCAGTCTGGAGTGCAATGATGCCATCTTGGCTCGCTGCAACCTCCAACTCCTGGGTTCAATCGAGTCTCTTGCCTCAGCCTCCCGAGTGTCTGGGATTACAGGCGCCCACCACCACTCTCAGCTAATTTTTGTATTTTTAGTAGAGACAGGGTTTCACCATGTTGGCCAGGCTGGTCTTGAACTCCTGACCTTAGATGATCTGCCCTCCTCTGCCTCCCAAAGGGCTCGGATTACAGGTGGGAGCCACCACACCTGACCGTCTCTTTTATCTTTTGCGTTGAGTACTTGTTTTACTTCTGTCCAAAAGGGTTGCTGTTAAAAGTGTTTTAAGTTTTGATACGTTATAAACCTATCACTTTCTTTTGAATACTTTTTATCTTATTTCTTTTTTTATTTCTTTCTTTCTTTTTTTTTTTTTTTTTGAGACGGAGTCTTGCCCTGTTGCCCGGCTGGAGTGCAGTGGCCGGATCTCAGCTCACTGCAAGCTCCCCCTCCCGGGTTTATGCCATTCTCCTGTCTCAGCCTCCGGAGTAGCTGGGACTACAGGCGCCCGCCACCTCGCCCCACTAGTTTTTTGTATTTTTAGTAGAGACAGGGTTTCACCGTGTTAGCCAGGATGGTCTCCAACTCTTGACCTCGTGATCCGCCCGTCTCAGCCTCCCAAAGTGCTGGGATTACAGGCTTGAGCCACCGTGCCCCGCTCTTTTTTTATTTCTAAAAGTTTCTTCTCTTCACCTTTTATATCTCTTAAGGCATTATTATTAAGTTCATTTCCTCATATTCCTTCTACTTGAATTTTTATGTCTGAAATTATTGTTTTATTTCAAATTCTTTGATTGTTGTCAGCTCATTTCTCAGTTTTTCTAACTTTGATTTGTGTCATTCTTTCACATATTTTAGTATTTTTAAATGTCTTATTTTAAATGGCTCATTTTGAAATATAAATTTTGTTTAATTATTCAGTCTTTCATCCTTAAGTAACGGTGTTAGCCATAGGATTTTTCAGAGAAGCCCTTTATCAGGTTGAAGCAGTTCCCTTCTGTTCAGTTTGCTGAGTTTTTTCAAAAATGAATTTTGAAGATATGATATAATCATATAGTTTCTCTTTTCTGTTTTGTTAATGTGCTACATTGTATAGGATGATTTTCAAACGTTATAACTTCTTTGCATTCCTTGAATAGACCTTACTTTGGTCATACTGTATTATTTTTTGTTGGATATAGCTTTCTAAAATTGTGTTTACAATTTTTGCACCTAAGTTCATGACAATAATTGGTTCATAGTTTTCTTATGATATCTTTGTCTTTTTTGGTTTCATGGCAGTGCTGGCCTCATAAAATGCGTTATGAAGTGTTCTCTCTTCTCCAGTTTTCTGAAGAATTTGTGTAAAATCATGATTTCTTCCCTAAATATTTGGTAGAATTTACCAGTGAAACCATCTAGAACTTTCTTTGTAGGAATGTTTTTTAACTACAAGTTCCATTTCATTAATAAGATGTAAGGCTATTCGTGCTATCCATTTCCTCTTGAGTGAATTTTGGTTGTATCTTTCAAGGTATTTTAAAATTTTATTTATGATGTCAAATTTATGGACAAAGCCATAATATTTTCTTTCTTTTATCTATCTATAGTATCTGTGGTGATAGTTCCTCTTTCATTCCTGGTATTAGATGTTTGTGTTCTATTTTTTTTTTTTTTTTTCTCTGATCAGTCTGGTTAGAGGTATATCAATTTTATTAATTTTCTCAAGGAACTAGCTTTTGGTTTCATTGATTTGCTCTACTGTTTTTGTTTTCTGTTTCATTGATTTCTACTCAATCTTTATTACCTCATTTCTTCTGCTTACTTTGGGTTTTGCTCTCCTTTTTTTCTAGGTTTTTTTTTTAAGGTGTAAAGCAAGGTCATTGACTTGAGACCTTTCTTGTGTGTTTTTTTTTTTTTTTTTTTTAAACACAGGTGTTTAGTGCTATAAACTTTTCTCCAAGCACTGCTTTATCAGCATCCTACATATTTTGATCAAGTGCATTTTTAAATTTGTTTCATGTTATTGTCATACATTTTACTGAAACATATGATATAGAAATCTCAATAAATTTGTTTTTATTTAAACAGTAAATTACCTTTTAAAAGTATTTGAAATTTTTAAAATGTTATATATTTACCCTGTAGTTACCAT
This sequence comes from Piliocolobus tephrosceles, assembly GCF_002776525.5. Taxonomy (NCBI): domain Eukaryota; kingdom Metazoa; phylum Chordata; class Mammalia; order Primates; family Cercopithecidae; genus Piliocolobus; species Piliocolobus tephrosceles. Next base: position 51,185,648 of record NC_045441.1, read on the forward strand.
TTTCGCTGCCTTTTACTTGTGTACAGCCAGATTGACCTACTGTATTCCTGCTGTCTAAAAGACCTCCTTTAACATTTCTTTTAGTGCAAATCACCTGGTCATGAAATCTTTATTTTGCCTTCACTTTTGAAAGATATGTTTCCTGGGTGTAAAATTGCAGGTTAACAGCAATTTTCTTTAAGAATTTAAAAGATGCTGTTTGACTTGTCTTGTTTGCATTTTTTTCTTATGAAATCTGTTGACACCCCTATGCTTTTGTTTGTAAATAATGTTACTTCTCTAACTGTTCCCAGCGAGAGATAAGATTTTCTCTTTACCACTGATTTTGAGCCATTTGTTTATATAATGTGCCTTACTATAGCTTTCTTTATGTTTCTTGTATTTAGGATTCATTGAAATTCTTAGATCTTTAGGTTTATCATTTTTATCAAATTTGGAAAAATTTTGGCCATTGTTTCTTCAAATATTTTTCTGCCTCCCCACCTCACTTTCATTTAGGGACTCTCATTACATGCATATTGGGCTGCTTGAAATTGTTCAGTGGTTCATGAAGCCTATGTTTATTTTTGTTCTTTATTTAATTTTGGAGAGTTATTATTGCTGTGTCTTCAAGAGTTCACTGGTTGTTTTTCTGCAGTATCTAACCTGTTGTTAATCACATCCAGTGTATTTCTCATTTAAGTCATTGTAGTTTTCATATCTAAAAGTTCATTTTGGATCTTTGAAGTATTTTGTGTCTCTAGTTAACATGTTCTGTCTCTGTTACCACTTCTTCACCATGTGTAATACAGTTATAGTAACTGCCTCAAGTGCCTCCACCTGCTAATTCTGTCATCTGTGTCAGTTTCAATTAATTGCTTCTTCTCCTCATATCGGGGTTGTGTTTTCTTGAGTGTTTGCATGCTCGGCAATGTTTACTTGGATACCAGGCTTTGTGAATTTTACCTTGTTAGCTGCTGGATATTTTCTTATTCCTATAAACATTCTTGAGCTTTTTTCTGTGATGCAGTTAAGTTACTTGAACATAGGCTGATCTTTTCGGGCCTTGCATTTAAGATTTGTTAGCTGGAATTAAAGTACTGGTTAGTTTATGGCTAATATTGCTGCACTCTGAAGCAAACTCTTCTATGTAGACTCCCTGATGTGCCCTTTGGCTGACTATTTTATATTCCCACCAACAGTGCATAAGCATTCCAAATTTTCTACATTTTTGCCAAGACTTGTTACTTCTGGTTTTGTTTTGGTTTGGTTTGTTTTATAATGGCCATCCTAATAGGTTTGAGGTGGTATCTCATTGTGGTTTTGATTTACATTTCCCTGATGACAAGTGATGTTGAACATCATTTTAAATACCTGTTGGGCATCTGTATTTATTCTTTGGGGAAATATTTATTTAAGTCATTTGCTCATTTTCAATAGAAATATTTGGGGTTTTTTCTATATTCATCAGAAATACTGGCCTGTAGTTTTCTTGTAGTATCTTTTTCTGGATTTGGTATCAGAGTAATACTGGCCTCATAAAATGTGTATAGAAGTGTTCTCTTCAGTTTTTTGGAAGAGCTTGAGAAGGATTGGGGTGAATTCTTATTTAAATGTTTCACAGAATTCTCCAGTGAAGCCATCTGGTTCGAGGTTTTCCTTTGTTGAAAAAATTTTTATTACTGATTTACTCTATTAGTTACAGGTCTGTTGAGTTTTTTTGTGTTTTCATAATTTACTCTTGGTAAGTTGTATGTTTCTAGAAATTTATTTCTTATAAGTTATCTAAATTGTTGGCATATAATTGTTCATATTTGTCTCTATAATCTATTTTGCTTGGTATTTCGGTTTTTTAGGGTGAGAAAGTAAATGTGGTTCCTTCCTGTTATACAAACTTGTACAGAAGCAGAAGTTTCATTCTGATTGATTTTAGTTACTTTGGGTGAAACATTACCATGTTTCAATGAGGAAGAAATATATATATAAAATTATACTCAGAAAATATTCCCCATTATTCCTTCCAGCCCATTCTCTCCACCTTTCTTTTCACCCTGTTACTGCCTATTCCCTGTAGGTAAGAAATCTCATTAGTTTTCTGGTTGAGCCATTTAGTTGGGCTTTTTTGAGTACTAGTAACTATTACTTGTATATTCTTTACATCTCCTCTTCTTTTATTAAAGATAGTCTTTTGTACTTTTTTTTCATTTAACAACCTATCCTGGATATCAGTTCATAGAGATTTTCCTCATTCTTTCTGGTGGTTTCCTAGTGTTCTACTGTGGATTTACTGTAGTTCAGTCACTCTCCTATGTCTGGCATTTAGGTTGTTTCCTAAATTTTGCATTTACAAACAATGTTGCAATGAATAATCTGATACATTTATATTTTCCTATTGGAAGTTTAGTAATCCTGGCTCACTTTGGGAATTTCTACACCAACTAAATGATACAAAATTCGAATCCAAATCTAAATAATATGCAAGTCCAAGAATTCAGTTTCTCATGAGAGCACTGTTTTCACCCCAAACCTGGGAATAAATAAATAACGTATCAACCTGTAGAGATGGTAGGTGAAGTATTCTTAGGCAGTGTGTCTTAGTCAGTTTGGGCTGTTAAAACAAAAGTACCACAGACAGGATGGCTTAACAGGAATTTAATTCTCATGGTTCTGGAGGCTGAGCAGTTCAAAATCGAGGTGCCAGCTGATTTGGTTCTTGGTGAAAGCCCTTTTGGTGGTTTGCAGACAGAAGCCTTTTTGCTGTGTCCTCACATGGTAGAGAGAGACATCAGCTCTCTAGTGTCTTGTAATATGGGCACCCTAATCCCATTTATGAGGGTTTCACCCTCATGACTCAGTTACTTCCCAGAGGCCCAACCCTCCAAATACCATCACACGGGGGATTAAAGATTCAGTCTGTGACTTTGAGGTGGACACAAATTCTCAGTTCATAGCACTGCAGGTGTAGTTTTTGAGAGCCCTAGCTTTATGTATTAGTCTCAATTCCAACTTCTTACCTTGCATAGACTCAAGGCCTCTTCTGCTGTGCCCCCCTTACAATACAAGCCTATAGTTGTAACCTCAATCTACAGGCCTTTATAAAGGTCCATAGGGGTAAACTGCCTAAAGGCTTCCATTAACCTTTCTAAATAGACAGCTGGGCTTTCTGTTTTTCCCTGCAATACAGAGTATACCTTGGCCAAATTGCCAGTCGTGGTGGTTCTCTGCTAATTAATATTGTATTTTTAAAAATTCACCTTTTTTCTAGCATCGGAAGTTCCTTCTCTTTCACATAAGTATACATTTTTTAAACATGTTTAAATATTTTATTTGGCAGTTTGGAGAGGAAGGATTTTCATGTTAGTTTAGTTCATTAATGTTGCTGGATAACTCACATACAGACTTGCATGGATGCTGTCATATGCTCATATACCATTTACCTTTGTAGAGGAATTATCCTGCAGAAAATGGCCAGGGTATCTAAGTGAGGAAATAACTTGATTCAAGAGGCAACTTTTTGACACACAAACCACTTAACTCTCACCTTAAGGAAAATTGCCATGTCCAAAATTTGAAAAATAAACAGTTAAGAAGGAAAATGGCTGGCAATAGCTGAAATGGATGGGGTGGCGATGTAATTTTTGAAATGTACCATTTATACAAAATATAAATGTTAATTGAATTGTTTCATTTTCCCTTATGTGCATTTTAGGCAATAATTCTAAAGAGAAATAAAATTTAAAAACTGGGAATATCTGAACTCAACTTTTGGGTAAGATTCAATGTTTTTAATGCAGTTTATTTAAATTCTACTTTTGATTTCTATAAATTGAACACAGTTAATATGCTTTAAAATGCTAATGATGTATAGTTAATAAATAACTACTGTCTTTAAAATAGCTACTATCTAAGGTAGATAGATACGTAAGGAAATAGTCCTTAGCAAAGACTAGAAATCATTTTCAAGAAGTCAGTGCGCGTATTTCACAACTCACTTCCAGGCCACTCTTCCTTTATGTTTCATCCTGCTGTATCCACACAGCCTTGCTTTTTAAAATTTGTTTGTCTTGAGTTTCTCTCTTTAGCTTCAATTAACCTTCCTTTCAAAATAACTCATGTTCGTAGTTTCTTTCCAGCTTTCTCCTTCTCTTTCCTCTGCATCTATCCATCGTGTATCTCTCTTTCCTTCGCTTCCAACTTTAGACTCTATTACTTTTGTCCTTTTAACGTTTTCCTTACAGTCTCCCAGCCCCTTCTAATTTGAACTCAGCCACTACCTAATTTTTGTTTGGCTTCTTCCCAAATATGCAGATTGGGGGGCCAGCGGGACGAACGCATGGACGCGCCCAACGGGAGACGATCTCGCGGCCCCCCGATTCCACTGTGGCACTCCCCCTGAGGGAAATAGGACCCCCTGATGATACGGTCAACCCTAGGCTCCAGTATTGGCCATTTTCCACCAGTGACTTCTACAACTGGAAAACCCAGAATGCCCAGTTCTCAGATAACCCCAAAGACCTAAGGGCCCTTCTAGACAGTGTTATGTTCACCCACCAACCCACCTGGGATGACTGTCAGCAGCTCCTCCGGATTCTGTTCACGACGGAGGAGCGAGAAAGAATACAGGTTGAGGCCAGAAAACTGGTTCCCGGAGATGACGGCCAGCCGACTGCCAGTCCTGACCTCATCAATGCAGCTTTCCCTCTGACCAGACCTAGATGGGATTACAACACGGCAGAAGGTAGGGGAAGGCTACTCGTTTATCGCCAGACTCTAATGGCGGGTCTCCGGGCTGCCGCTCCCAAGCCCACTAATTTGGCCAAGGTATACTCTGTATTGCAGGGAAAAACAGAAAGCCCAGCTGTCTATTTAGAAAGGTTAATGGAAGCCTTTAGGCAGTTTACCCCTATGGACCCAGAAGCTCCTGAAAACCAGGCGGCTGTCATTATGTCCTTTGTAAATCAGGCCGCCCCAGACATTAAGAAAAAACTCCAAAAATTAGAAGATTTAGAGGGAATTACGCCCCACATCCACGGGCTCTTAGATCAAGGAGTTCTGCGCGCCTGTCATTCACCATGGAACACTCCGTTGTTACCTGTCCGTAAACCTAATAGTAAAGACTATAGGCCGGTGCAAGGTCTGAGAGAAGTCAACAAAAGAGTCATGGACATACACCCCACCGTACCCAACCCATATACCCTTTTAAGTACCTTGGACCCTGAAAAACAGTGGTATACTGTCTTGGATTTAAAAGATGCTTTTTTCAGCCTACCCTTGGCTCCCAAAAGTCAAGAGCTTTTTGCATTTGAATGGACAGACCCCGAGAGGGGTACAAACGGCCAGCTAACATGGACCAGATTGCCACAGGGATTCAAGAACTCGCCAACCCTGTTCGAGGAAGCCCTCCACGAAGATCTGGGTGAGTACCGACGGCAACACCCTGAAATAACTCTTTTGCAATATGTTGATGATCTTTTAGTAGCGGCCAAATCCCTGGAAGCCTGTGTTCAAGGAACCGAAGACCTCCTAAAAACTTTGGGGAAGCTAGGCTACCGGGCCTCAGCAAAAAAGGCTCAAATCTGCAAATCAGAGGTAACCTATCTGGGATACCTGTTAAAAGGGGGGCAACGTTGGTTAACCAGTGCCCTGAAAGAGACAGTCCTACGTAACCCTAGACCCCAATCAACGCGACAGGTAAGAGAATTCCTGGGGTCGGCGGGGTTCTGTAGGTTATGGATACCCAGGTTTGCAGAGTTAGCCAAGACCCTATACCAGGCAACAAAGGAACAGCAGCCCTTCAATTGGACAGTTGAGGCTGAGTTGGCCTTCCAACAGATCAAAACCGCTCTGTTATCAGCCCCCGCGCTGGGACTCCCTGATGTCTCCAAGCTCTTCCACTTATACGTGGACGAAAGCAGGGGCGTTGCCAAAGCGGTATTAACTCAGTATTTAGGCCCCTGGCAGAGGCCAGTTGCCTGTCAAAAAAATTGGACCCAGTAGCCGCAGGATGGCCTCCCTGCCTCCGAATAATCGCAGCAACCGCTTTGATGGTGCAAGATGCTGATAAACTGATCATGGGCCAAGAACTACGGGTCACTACTCCACATGCCATTGAAGGCGTTCTCAGACAGCCACCTGATCGATGGATTAGCAATGCCCGGCTCACCCACTACCAGGGGCTACTGCTAAACCCCCTCAGGATAACCTTCCTGCCCCCAACGACTCTGAACCCTGCGTCACTACTGCCAAATCCGGACTTAGAAACCCCGTTCCATGACTGCTCCGAGACATTGGCCCAGGTGCACGGAGTCAGGGAAGACCTGCGAGACCGCCCACTGCCCGACGCCGACCTCATCTGGTTCACCAATGGGAGCAGTTTCGTCTACCAAGGACAAAGGTATGCAGGGGCGGCGGTAACTTCAGAAACCGAAATAGTTTGGGCAGAGCCTTTGCCCCCGGGGACATCAGCTCAAAAAGCTGAATTACTGGCTTTAACCCAAGCCCTAAAAATGGGAAGAGACCACAAACTGACAATATATACTGACAGTCGGTATGCTTTTGCTACCGCCCACATACATGGGACAATATACAGGGAAAGGGGGCTCCTCACGGCAGAAGGGAAAAATATCAAAAGTAAGGAAGAAATCCTAGCCTTACTAGCAGCCCTTTGGGGACCCAGAAAGCTAGCAATAGTCCACTGCCCAGGACACCAAAAGGCTACTGACTCAGTCTCCCGAGGAAATAACTTGGCCGATCAGACTGCTAAAAATGTGGCTAAAACTCTCACACAACTGCTAGCCCTACAACTACCTGACCCGGGGCCCAAAGAGTTACCCCCAAATCCAGAATACTCAGAGAGTGACCTTCAGTGGATAGACAAACTTCCCATGGCCCAAATCCTTAATAATTGGTAGAAAGACTCTGAAAATAACATCATACTCCCAGAAAAATTAGGACAACGAGTGTTAGAACAAATCCATCGGAGCACCCATTTAGGCTCGCAGCGAATACAGGACTTAGTAAGACGCTCTAAACTAAAAATTAAAGACGCCTCCAGAAAGGCTGATCAAGTAGTCAAAAACTGTGCAGTTTGCCAACTCAATAAGGCAGGTAACCAACCCCAAAGCAGTGGAAAAAGGCAGAGAGGAGACAGACCTGGGGCCTATTGGGAAGTTGACTTCACAGAAATAAAACCAGGAAAATATGGATATAAATACTTGCTAGTCTTTGTAGATACCTTTTCAGGATGGACGGAAGCTTTCCCCGCAAAGAGAGAGACTGCTCAGGTTGTGGCGAAAAAAATCCTAGAAGAAATCTTGCCCAGGTATGGATTCCCAGTTATGGTAGGATCAGACAATGGGCCTGCCTTCGTCGCTAAGGTAAGTCAGGGACTGGCTTCCATTCTCGGGGCTGATTGGAAATTACATTGTGCATACCACCCCCAGAGCTCAGGGCAGGTAGAAAGAATGAATAGAACATTAAAAGAGACCCTAACTAAATTGACCATGGAGACTGGCGCTAACTGGGTATTCCTTCTCCCTTACTCTCTGTTCAGAGTGCGTAACTCCCCTTACAAATTAGGACTTACCCCTTATGAAATTATGTATGGCCGGCCTCCCCCTATCATCCCTGACCTGAAAGACAATCTCATTAAAACCGAAGCCGATGATAGTCTTAAACTCTTATTCTCCCTACAAACTCTACAGAAAGTTCATGAGGAGGTCTGGCCTAACCTAAGAGAGCTGTACAAAACAGGACCTCCACCCGAACCACATCAGTTCCAGCCAGGAGATTGGGTTCTCATCAAACGCCATCGGCAAGAGACCTTAGAGCCGAGGTGGAAAGGACCGTTCCAGATAATCTTGACAACACCAACCGCACTCAAGGTGGGAGGAATCGCCGCCTGGATCCATTACACACACGCCAAACCAGTGGATCCAGTCTCGGAACTCGTCGGAACGCCAGCGGCATGGACGCTCGACCGAACTAAAGACAATCCTTTAAAACTCACCTTGCGCCGTCAACAACCTAAACTATAAATATGATATCCCTTTCCCTCACAATGCTTTTGCTTGTACAGGCCTTTATCTGGGAGACCCAATCACAGGGGGCCTCATCCCCGTTTGCTTGGCGTTTTTACTTAACTGAGAATTGGACCAACCATGCCCAGACACAAAAAGAGAGCCAGGTCTTGGCAACGGCTGACTGCCACCCTGCAGGGTGTCAAACGGCCAACTATCTAAATTTCTCTGATTTTGCCGCACAACCGGGAAAGGTCACCCCCGCTATCTGTTTTCTCTTTGACCAACAAATCACCTATTGTAAAAATTCTTGGGTCGAACAGAATGTCGGTTGTCCCTATGGGTCCTGTAAAATCCACACTGTCCAACTAATGGTCCTTAGAGCCCAGTACCAGCCCGTCATAACAGCAGAGTCAGACATCCAAGACCCAAGATTGGCTCTTAAAAGGCACCTGTTAAAAGGGGGGAATGAAAAGACTAAAAGGCAGAAATGAAATCCATAGGCAGACAGCCCGGGCGGCACCCTGGGCCTGGTTAAAGATCGACCCCTGACCTAACCAGTTATGTTATCTATAGATTCCAGACGTTGTATGGACAAGCGTTGTGAAAGTCCCTGTCCTGTTCTGTTCTGTTCTGATTACCGGTGCTTGCAGCCCCTAGTCACGTACCCCCTGCTTGCTCAATCGAAACCACCCCCCCCCCACCCATGGTTAAGCAAGCAGTTTGTCTAAAAAAAAAAACAAAACCCTAGACATTTGTAGTTTAAAAAAGGGCGGGAGCCACCCAGAAACTGTTGAATGTTCAAACTTCAAAATGCCAACCAATCCCAATCTTGTAACTGCAAAAATGCCCTAATCTTCTGTAACCTGTTTGTGCCTTACTATAAAAAGTAGGCTTGAGCTGTGCTCGGGACCTCTCTCTTGCCCTCCTGACTACACCTGTACGGAGAGAGGTCTGGGTTCGAACCTGCAATAAAGTGATCCTGGCCACTTGGCTTTGACTTCGGTTTCTGGTGGTCGTCTTTGAGGGGGGTCTCGGAACTCAGGGCACAACAGGATGACTCATGTTACCTCCATGGTTTCCTAGTAAAATAAGTTATTAGGCAGGTAGTGCAACTCCTAAATTCTCTTAATATGAGACAGACGACATTCTTAGTCACTAGTCTGTGATGTACTTCCATTAAAAAATAAACCCTGGGCCACACACAGTGGCTCACGCCTGTAATCATAGCACTTTGGGAGGCCAACACAGAGAGCTTCAGCCAAGGAGTTTGAGGCCAGCCTGGGCAACATGGCAAAACCCCATCTCTACAAAAAATAGAAAAACTAGTTGGGCATGGTGGCATGAGCCTGTGATCCCAACTACTCAGGATGCTGAGGTGGGAAGATTGCTTGAGCCCAGGATGGTTACAGTGAGCCACGATCACCCCACTGCACTCCACGCTGGGTGAAAGAAGAAATGACTGTTATGTTTACATGTTACATATTGAGAGGATAAGTCTGGAAATGTTACAAGTTGAGGAGGTAGTTTCCTACCCACAATACAAGAGAACAAAATGGAAGGAGTTGCTGTTTTCTCC
>NC_045441.1:51260223-51290389 GCF_002776525.5 Piliocolobus tephrosceles
CTCTGTATATTTTAAAATTAATGAAGCCTAATAAACAGTTAATGAGCATCTTTACAACCTTTTACAATTTTCAATCTTTTAAAAATTATAGCAACCGCACTTGCAGACAGTCCAAAAAGACACCATGGGTCATACTTTGCCTATCCTGATATAAAACAAGTAAATCTTTTGAGAAGTATTTAAGATAAGCCCAGGACGGTTAGTGATGTAGGAAAAGATCTGGATAAGCATGGTTGAGAATTTCAACATTGCAATTTTTTAATTTTTTAAAATTTAATTTCTTCAATAATTATTGAATTAATTTGCATTTATTCTGTTGGTCAAGTGGAGTAATTTTTGAATTTTTAAGAGGCTATTATTGGTGGTTTATAAGATGACTTGCCAAATATATTTGGGATAACCATAAGAAATACCATTATAAGATCTCAGAAGGGAGGTAGGACTTCTGGAATAGCCAAGGAAATGCACTCCTCCATGACAACAATGAAAATACTTGGAAAATTATCAAAATCATTTTCTTAAAAACTCTGGAAATTAACCAAAGGTTTACAACAATCTAAAGGACATTAATTCAAGAAAAGCTGCTGAACCTCTATAAGAACAGCAAAATTTGTGGTGCTTTAACTTGTTCTATTCCCCACTCTTTTCTCCCCAGCTCCATGCTACTCTTGAAAACAAGCAATTCCCCCAACGAAATTGGGGCACAGGCTGCATTTGCAGCTCCTGTAAAAGCTCCATACCCAAAGCAGTGTCTCCCAGCCGCCTGGTGAAGTCTTACGTATACATGAGGCGCTGGCACAGGTGACTCCAGATTAGTCTCCTAGGCCATCTAGTAGCTCCTAGGTCTGGACACTTGCAAAGAGCTTGTGATTCATCAAGGATTGAGTTGTACAATGGGGCCTTTAGATGTGCTGCTGAGGAAGTGATTGCCTGCATTTAATCGTCTTCTGATGAATGCTAGGGAAACTGATCTAGAGTGGCTCCTCTTCGTTAGAACGAGTGAAGCATACTGTATATATTTACTTCTTTTAAAAATTTCATATAAAGGAATAGAAAATAATACTGAAAAAAACAGAAAAGGTCACAATTATCCATAATTCCATCACTCCTACTAATTACCTGAAGTAAAAAAAACTCTCTCAAGTCTCTCCCTTTGCTTGTCAAGCCCCACTGCAGACAGGTAAGCTCTGTTCAGAATTTACTTTGTGTCCTGGGTTTTTTCCTATGCTCATAGGAAAAAAGGATTAGCTGGCCATCTTGCTTTGTGTGCTATCTTTCAAGACATGTAAAATAATACATTTGAAATACTTGTTTTAACGGTATTTTATAATAAAGCAGCTTTTAATAACTTTCCTTTTTTTCTTTTTTCCAGCTGTCTTTGTGGCAGTTTTACATTGGTAAGATTTAGTTTCAATTTGAAATATTTAAAAATATTTGAATTAAAAATTGCCATCACTCTTTGCATACTTCTAGCTATATTTGTACAACATCTTTATGTGTACCAATGTATACGTATATTTTGCTTTTTTACAAACCTCATATGTGAAGCAGCATTTATACAACAGATGCATTAAGGGAATAGTAACTTATGAATTAAAATAATTTTGCTTTACCAAATAATTCACTACATGCTTCTTTAAATATCTAGCTTTTCTAGTGTATTTTGCATGTGTAGTTCATTTAAAACCCTCCTTTATTTTATGGTAATTACATGTTGTTAGTGAAATAACTTTTTTTTTTTTTTTTTTGAGACAGAGTCTTGTTCTGTCTCCCAGGCTGGAGTGCAGTGGCGCGATCTTGACTCACTGCACCCTCTGCCTCCCAGGCTCAAGTGATTCTCATGCCTCAGCCTTCCGAGTAGCTGGGATTACAGGTGTGCGCCACGACACCCAGCCAATTTGTTGTATTTTTAGTGGAGACGAGGTTTCACCATGTTGGCCAGGCTGGTGTCAAACTCCTGGCCTCACCTGCCTCGGCCTCCCAAAATGTTGGGATTACAGGCATGAGCCACCACACCCAGCCAGTGAAATAACTTTGGTGATAAAGTTTTAGTAACACCTGCCAATTGGAAATCAGGTAAAAAAGAAAATAAAGATTCTGCAGTGGTTATACAGAGTTAAATGGCTTTGAGTTTTTCAGTGTGCAAGCCTGTGTACATTATTTTACAAAAGTGTTTATAAAAATTTGTAGAATAATATTTCCCTCTGGAATATTTTATTTTTACCTGTGCTCAGTGATTTCTACCTTTGGGAGGTATGAGATTTGCCCCTATGTTCTGTTGACACAGTGCTGCTCTAGTTAGTCAGTCTGCAGGGAGATTCTGATGTTAGAACGAAGGCTGCAATGGTAGGGAATATTCCTGCAGTTTTTGGTACCCCAGCATATGGCCTACATGTAAAGAAGGGTTAGTGGAAAACAGGGTTAATATATGGAACTTTATTTTCAACTTCACTGGAAAGTACTGACTACATAAGTTAGCTATAGCATAATTGTCGACCACAGCAAATTTTGTTTATCACATATGCTCCTTTCTTCACTCCCTACAGCTGTTGAGTTTCACTACTAAAAATGTCTTCAAGCACACACCTGTATTCTCTGGCACTTGAAATTTGATCCCTTATGTGATATTATACTTATTGTAAGTCTGCTTTGATCTAAAGTAATTTTATTTAAAATTATATTCTGAGTCCTTTTCAACTGTTATGGAGGTATTTCCCAAGGCTGGTACATTAGAATCATTTGAAACTTAAAAAACAAACAATAACCTGCCTCTGTTCTGATTTTCTGATTTAGAGACCTGGGATAGAATGAAGGGTGAAAAAAGCCACAAGAATTTCAGGTATATAATTAAGGTTTTTTTTTTTTTTTTTTTTTTTTTTTTTGAGACAGAGTCTCACTCTGTTGCCCAGGCTGGAATGCAGTGGCATGATATCTGCTCACTGCAACCTCCGTCCCCTGGGTTCAAGCAATTTTCCTGCCTCAACCTCCCAAGCAGCCAAGATTACAGACGTGCACTACCATGGCTGGCTAATTTTTGTATTTTTAGTAGAGATGGGGTTTCGCTATGTTGATCGGGCTGGTCTTGAACTCCTCACCTCAAGTGATCTGCCTGCCTTGGGCTCCCGAAGTGCTGGGATTACAGACATGAGCCAACGCACCCAGCCACAATGAAGTTTAAAAACCACTGAGTTAAGGAATTTCAGGTGTGTGCCATATTGGATTATAAATGCCTAAAAACATACAAGTTAGTAAACAAATTATAAAATTAGTATTATAACAATTTATTTTCTTTTTTATGGCTTTCTTTGCTTATCGCTTATTTTAGTGTTGGTTTTGAAACTTGTTCTTAAGCCGGGCGCGGTGGCTCAAGCCTGTAATCCCAGCACTTTGGGAGGCCAAGGCGGGCAGATCACGAGGTCAGGAGATCGAGACCATCCTGGCTAACAGGGTGAAACCCCGTCTCTACTAAAAAATACAAAAAACTAGCCGGGCGAGGTGGCGGGCGCCTGTAGTCCCAGCTACTCGGGCGGCTGAGGCAGGAGAATGGCGTGAACTCGGGAGGCGGAGCTTGCAGTGAGCTGAGATCCAGCCACTGCACTCTAGCCCGGGCGACAGAGCAAGACTCCGGCTCCCTATTTAAAAAAAAAAAAAAAAAAAGAAACTTGTTCTTATTGTAATATGAGACTTCATTTTTTTTCTAGGTTACATTTAGTAACACTTTCTGAAAATGATCATTTCTCTCACCTCTCATCCCTGGAATGGGAGATGACTTTTCACACTGAAATGATTAGATTTCTTCTTCTAACGAATTAATCTGAAGTTTAGTGACACTATGAGGTAGAAATGTATTAGGAATTGAAACCAGCTTTTGGTGAACTGCACTGTTTCATAAGCTATAACCCAGGTTTATTATTTAAATAGCAAACTATTTGAGATTATTCCCCTGTTACTCATTTCATTATCTCTCACCCTTTCCTAATGCAGACTTCTTTTTGAGATAATAAAGATGAATTATAATAGCTGAGAAAGGAGGCACTGAGGAAGTGATAAAGGGGAATGTAATGAGATGTTATCAGAAATTGCTTTCTCTTTGGCTACAGTTGGGAGATCCCATGTTTCACCTGGGTCTTTTAATGATGATGATTATTATTTGGCTCTCTTTTGATTTCAGGATAATCTCTTTTAAGAGATAAATTTTGATATAATTTTAAAATAATTTTGCTTTTTGATACTTAATTTTTAAAATGGAGTCTTCTGCTGTACGTATCTCACATAATTATTGTGAGGAGTAAGTGGGATAGCGAATGCCAAAATTGCAGTTTTACATTTAGAAGGCACCACAAGCGTCCATCTTCCAGATCTGCTCGCAGCTGGTCGGGGGCCTAGTGAAGCATTGAAACTGGCTCTCCTCACTCTGGCCATTGCTTTTTGTTTAAATTGTGGTAAAATTTAGATTTAAATTTGTAATAAAAAAATTTCAATATGTTTATCATTTCAGTGTACAACTCAGTGACATTAAGTACATTCATGTTGTCTTGCAGCTATTACCACTGTCCACATCCAGAACTTTTTGCTATCCCAAACAGAAACTCTACCCACTAAACATTAATCACAGCCAACTCTATCTTCTGTCTCTATGAAGTTGCCTATGCTAGGTCCCTCAGTCACTGCTTTTTTATTTTCATCCCTATATTGCCCCTATAAAGTTTCAAAGCATTGGATACAGTAACATATGTATGACATTTGAACATTTTAAAGGTATTTCCAAAGACAGAATATAAAATATTATTAAATAAAGAGTGTAACTGTGGCAGAGTCTGGACTTTGGTGACAGACTGCTGGATTCTAATAGCAGTTCTGTGCTTTACTGTATGATGGCTAGTCAGGTAATCTCTCAGATTCTCAGTAATCTGATCTGCTCAATAGAAATAATGCCAACCTTAGAGGGGTTTAGGGAAAATGAAGGGAGATAATGAACGGCAACACATAGCAGAATACTTGACACAAAACAATAGCTGTTATTAGCAACTTATTTATATATTTATTATTTCCATAAATATAGACTTTTGCATATTAGATATCCTTTAATTACTGTATTGCTTTATCCTCCTAAGCAGAAAGTAAAATTCTTTATGAACTCATTATTTTGCCAATCAACTATGAGGTAATGGCCTTTCAGACAGCAGCTAAAACAGATCTTTACTTTAGTAGTTACTCGTGTTGGATGAGGCAGATATGATTATAGCATATAGCATTTTTTAGGGAGAGTGCATTTTAAACAATGTGGCCCTTTTTTGCTTTCAGATTTTAGGAGCGAAAACAAGAAATTGAAGGGGAAATAAGACACAACATGCTGTTGTTAATCCATGAATTTTAACTCAACAGCACTTTTACTATCCTAATTAAGACTTTATTTTATATGCTGAAGTGTAAGACACTAAAATAATGTGCTTTTTAGTATACAGCATTTGTGGGCAACAACAGTCAATCGACCTTGAGCTTTCACTTTGCACAGAGGATTTGATGGAGCTATGAAGTAAGCTAGAAGCATTGGATTCCCTGCTCATGATGCTTATGGTTATTATATTTTATTTCCTAAGAGCATGGGAAAAAAAGAAGTAATTTTCTACATGCAAAGTTGTACAGAGGCTTGAAGGCATCCCTGTTTATGATAGAATTAATCAGATGTCAACCTTCAAGCATCTCAAATGTGGGGGATAAAACCAGATTTGGTAAAATTAAACATATACTGTCTACACATTTTAAGACATTATTAGAGAAACTCTTTAAATCATTGGACCATCCCTCCAACTCTTTAGTTTGAAACCCTATAGACAATTTGAAAGAATAGTACAGTGATCACTTGAAAATACATGCTTTTTAAAGTCCAAGAATGCAAAATAGTGAGGAGTAATTAGGAAATCTTATTATTACCTTTTTTCCTTTTTCAGAAAAAAAAAGTTCTAAAGTGATAAAAATAAACATTTTAAAGTTTTAATTACATTGACAATATATGCCTTTTTTTTAAAAAATGACTTTATTATTCCTACTTCAAGACCGCACCTTCATTTTTGGAAGGACTGTGGATGATTATGAATGACAGGCTTACTGAATATCCTCTTGTAATTAATACAGTAAAACACTTCCATCTTTATCCAGAGGTGAGTCATCATTTGAGACAGATAATATTTGTAAAGTGATCCTCTTTATCAGATAAAAATAGCACAATCTTGTTAAGAAAGGGAGGGGAGCTTTCAGGTGTATTAATTGTGTGTATCCTTACAGTTGAGCAGAATATCATAAGTTCATCTCGTAAAATGTAAAGACCCCAGAAACCGTTCTCGCATGAACTCAAAGAATGAACCTTAGTGTGTAAATAATGGCCAGGGTAATAGACAAGCCAAATGGAAAGGAGAGTCATGGGAGCCAAAAAGGTTCTAAATGGGCATGGGCTTTTGGCTTTGGACACCTCATACGTGGGCACGATGACCACGTGAAGGGACGGTGAGAGTGATGAGCTTGAATAGTGATCTTGGAGTTACGTTAGTACGGTAAGATTTCTTCACTCACACAGCCGGAAATCTATTACTGTCTTCCAACACTTAGCCTAAAAGAGTATGGTTGTTATAGTAGTCTGTAAATGCCAGAAATTTAAAAAACGGAGACAAAATTAGTGAACTCAGTTTGTGAACTCAAGATAAATGCTAAATTTGACACCATGGTAAATACTACTGTTGAGTTTAAAGTCGTCTCAGAATCCAGCATATTAATTAAAAGTTTCTGCTTTCCAGTCCTTTATTCATATTTTTATAGCTTTTAAAAATTACTATTCTTTAGATTTTGGAATGCTTAAGACTACAGAGACTTAGAAAATAATATTCAAATATGTGTGATCAACCATCTAGAATAAATGCTAATCTTTGTCATTTTTGCATCAGCTATTTTACAATAATTAAAATATGATAAATACAGTTAAAATCACCTGTGTTCTGCTTCTAGTCCAACTTATACCTTTATTAAAATTTGGTGTGTGTATCCATCCAATCTCTGCTTTCAGAGATTGTTTTATTATGTGCTTTAAGTCCACATAAATGATCTCATACTAAATGTGTCACTGTAGGATTTTTTTCTTCAAAATTGTATTTTTGAACTTTCTGTATATATATATTCTTTAATTTTAACCATTTTATGAATTGTAAAGTTTATGTATTTCCCCATCTTAATATATTATTTCCAATTTTTTTATTACAAGCAATGTAATCTAAAATGTGCACTTCTGCGTGGTTTTCTTCTGTATATGTGCAGTATTTTGTCTAGGATGTATACCTAGAAGTGGAATTGCTATTATAGAGTGTGTGCTTTTTCAGCTTTACCAGATATTGCTAAATTGCTGTCTGAAGCAAATGTAGCAGTTCACACTGCTGTCTAGAATTTTCTCATATACTTATTAAATTTTGAATTGTCAGACCCTGTGATTTTTACTCTTATGATGGCTGCGATATGCTTTTTAAATTTGTACTTCCCTTATTATTTGTGGGGATAAGTATATTTCCATGTTTCATAAGCATCTGGATTTGTTCTTCTATCAATGACATATATAAATCTTTGTCACCAAATCAGCTTTTTTGAGGTATGACTTACATGTAATAAAATGTGCCAATTTTGAGTGTACCATTCTCTGAGTTTTGACAAATGTGTGAAGCTATATATCCATCACCACAATTGAGTTACAAAACATTTTCAGAATGCCAAAAAATGCTCCATTGTGGTAACTGTCTTTTCCCCCACTGAATTAATTTTCTCAGTACGTTTGTTGAAAATTGATTGACCAGATTATGTGTGAATCTGTTTCTGGACTCTATTATTCTCTTGATCTATAATTATGCCAGTACCACACTGTCTTGATTACTGTAGCTTTACAGTAAATCTTGAAAGTAGATAGTTCTCCAACTTTGTTTTTCCTTTTTAAAACTGCATTTCTATCTAAATGTTAGGGTCAGCTTATTAATTTCTCAAAAAAAAAAAAAAAAAAAAAAAAACCTGTTGAGATTTTGGTTGGATTTGTACATGTATTTGGGAAGAACTGACATCTTAACAATATTGAATTTTCTAACCTATGATCATGGTATAGATCTCCATTTTGTTGATTATTTTTAATTTGTCTCAGCAATGTTTTGTATTTTTCAATGTACAGTCTTCCTCAGTACTCTTTTATTATAAATGGTATTATTTAAAATTTTTTCATTTTCATTTTTTGTTGCTTTTGTATAAAAATATAGTTGATTTTGAATATTAACTTGTACCTGCATCTTGATGAAGTCAGCGGTTCTAGTAGCTTGTTTGTAGAATCCTTTGGATTCTTCTATGCAAATGATGATACAGTCTGTGATTAAAAGCAGTTTCATTTTCCAGTAGATACACCCTAAATGTTTTTAAAACAGCTTTACTGAGGTATAACTGACATATGATAGCTGGTCATATAGATGAAGTGTAAAGTTTGATTAGTTTTGGCCCACCTGTAAAACCATCACCACAATCAAAATAATTAGCACATCCCTCATCCCGAAGTTTCCCTGTGCTCCTTGGTAATCCCTCCTTCCTTCATCTCTCTTTGCCCACATCCCATCCCTAGGAAACCACTGATATTCTCTTTGTCATTATGGTTTAGTTTGCATTTTCTAGAATTTTATAGAAATAAACACAGAGTTGTTCTGTGCCCAGGTCTTAATTTATGCTGTTGACTGAGTGATGACATAGATAGATCAGTGTCACTGAAAGAAGAACTTATGATTAATACTTTCTTGGAGAAGACGACAAGTCACATTACACAGGGCCACAGGAGAGATACAGTTTGGTAAGGCAGAAGCAGTACTGAGGGTAAAGCCTAAGCCATCGCTTTTATTGGGGTTTCTATAGGAAAGGCAAAACGAGGCAGAGTTTAAAAAAGAAAAGAAGTAAATAAAATCGAAAGACAGTTGACAAACTGAGAGAAGATACTTGTTTGGTTTCTTTTCGATTGTTTGTTTTGAGACAGAGTCTCACTTCATTGCCCAGGCTGAAGTGCAGTGGCGTGATCTTGGCTCCCTGTAGCCTCTGCCTCCTGGGTTCAAGCGATTCTCCAGCCTCAGCCTCCAAATAGCTGGGATTACAGATGTGCGCCACCACGCCTGGCTCATTTTTGTATTTTTAGTAGAAACGTGGTTTCACCATGTTAGCCAGGCTGGTCTCAAACTCCTGGCCTCCGGTGATTCTCCCGCCTCGGCCTCCCAAAGTGCTGGGATTACAGGCGTGAGCCACCATGCCCAGCCAGGAGAAAATATTTGTAATATACCTCACAGATAAAGGGTTAATACACCTCATATATAAAGAACTCTTAATTCTTTATATATTTAGCTTCTGGAGGCTTCAGGTGTCAGGTGATGAAGAGAGCTGGAACGATGACATTCTCATTCCTACAACAAGGAAAATAGCTGGACAAACTGCAAGATAACACCTTTTCTTGATCCCTTCAGGAAACCGAAGTCAGAGGACAACCAACGCAAAATTTCAAGGAGGACAGGTGCCTGCAGAAAGCAATAGGAACTGAGCATTCTGGAGTAGGAACTGCTTGACTGAGATAGATGCTTTTGAATGCCATATAAGCTGGTACAAAGATTAAACCAGAAATTTTTTAATGAACTGCTACAGACTTAGTGTGAGCTGGCACGAAATGTGAAGGTGAGCTGGCATGAAATGTGAAGGTGAGCAGGCTCTCTCAGGGAAGATTGGGTAAGTATTTAGAGAAAGCTTTCACTATGGCTAGGGGACAGGAAAAGCAATCATTGTTGACTCTGCTCACACCCATGTTGTGAAAGCTCTCCTAAGGAAAAGAAAGCCATGATCCGCAGGGAGAACTGTATCAAACCCATTGTCTGAGGACACTGGTGGGCATCCAGTGAAGCTGGTGAAAGAGAACAGGCAGGGAAAAAAAAGAAACCCTAAATGTTAAAAAACAGTCATATTCCTTGAAGAGGGAACACTTATGAAGGGTACAGCCCCCAAGTCCCAAATTCACAGTACCTGCCTAAGACTGAGGCTTAATTGGAACATCAGAAAACCTGTCACTCTTTCTCCCATTACATTAACAAGCCTTTGGTAAAAATCTCAGTGGGATGTGACTGAATGAGTTTTGCAAGGCATTTTCTTTCTAGGGAGCAGCACAAAGAAAAACCCAAAACCAAGCTCAAAATAAGGTACCACTAGAAGAATTTGAAATCGCTAGTGTCCACAGCAGCAACAAACTCCAGCTTTAGTAACTATAGCAATTACAAACTTCAAATCCAGCCCACCCTAACGAGATTAACAGAAATCCCTACAATAAAGACTTAACAGTAAGAAAGATGTTATTTTCAAGCATAAAAATATTGACCTCTATGTCTACTGTTTTATACAACATGTCTAACTTTCAGCAAAAATTATGAGGCATACCTAAAGATAAGAAAAAGCACAGTCTGGAGAGACAGAGCAATCATCAGACCCAAAGTAGATACAGATATTGGAACAACTGTCTAGGAGATTTAAATAACTATGATTAATACCTTAAAGACCCAAATGAAAAAGACAGATGATATGCAAGAACAGATAGATAATTTTAGCAGAGAGTTGGACACTATAACAATCAAAGGGAAATTCTAGAAATAAAAAAAAGAAGTAAAAAATCCCTTAGATGGGCTCATCAGCAGATACAACACAGCAGAAGAAATAATCAGTGAGTGGCCGGGCGCGGTGGCTCAAGCCTGTAATCCCAGCACTTTGGGAGGCCAAGACGGGCGGATCACAAGGTCAGGAGATCGAGACCATCCTGGCTAACACGGTGAAACCCCGTCTCTACTAAAAACTACAAAAAACTAGCCGGGCGAGGTGGCGGGCGCCTGTAGTCCCAGCTACCTGGGAGGCTGAGGCAGGAGAATGGCGTAAAACCCGGGAGGCGGGGCTTGCAGTGAGCTGAGATCCGGCCATAGCACTCCAGCCTGGGTGACAGAGCGAGACTCTGTCTCAAAAAAAAAAAAAGAAATAATCAGTGAGTTTGAAGATAGGTCAATAGGAATGCAAAGTGAAAAAAAGTGGAGGAAGGAAACGATAGAGCATCTAAGAGCTGTGACACCATATCAAATATTCTAATATATGCATAATTAGAATCCCAGTGGGAGAGGAAAGGATGAGGAAGAATAAATATTTGAAAAATAAATGAGAATTTTCCAAAATTAGTGACAGATACCAAACCACAGATCCAAGAAACACAGAGAACATCAAAAAGGATAAATACCAAACAAATGCATGAATGAATAAACAAACCAAACATGCATATACAAACCTAGGGGTAAATGTAAACACATTAAAGAGTATGAGACTATCTTACAAAGCCTAAAATACTTATCGTCTGGCTCTTTATAGGAAAAGCTTGCTGACCTCTTATCTAAGAGAATGAACAGACTAGGGATATAATGTGAGTTTCTTGGGCAGCACCAAGGGCTTCATTTGAGGTTGATGGTCTTGAACTGAGAAAAAAACAACAGAATTGTGTTTCTCCAGCTATACTCAGATTCCCAAGTATGAACACGGAGAAAATGGAGAGTTGGATTTAATCATGTTGAGTCAGCTTTCCCTTGGATGTAGAAAGCCAAAAAGAACATTGCTTGTGGCCTTCCAGCAATGTCAGCAGCAAAAACAACAAAAGCCAGACAGTCTTCAAGGTTACAACTTTTCCTGAGGCAGTCAGGGAGCTGAGATCACAGGGCAATCAAATATCCCAAAATAATTAAAAAGAAAAAGCACGTGCAAGGAGAACAGAAACAAGCATTTAATTACATGGGTCATGCCACTAGACACGATGGTAAAGAATTCAGCTCAAATTGTTCACCAGTTGGTAAATGCCTAGTGTGGGTTAGCAAGGGAATTTGCAATTGCTTACACACATTTTTACACAGATCTCATAGGGTGCTGACAAAAGATTAGCAAGAGTGCTCAGAAAGCATCCTCCATGGTAAAGCATGGGAGAACTGGAGCCACTTAGAGAAAGGCATGAAACCCACCCACCCCCCTCTTCCTTATCTCCCCTATAAGTCTTACACTCTCTTGTCTTAAATGCTGGGGGAAAGGTAACAAACACTGTCCTTTTCACATTACTGGTACAAAAATAGGCCACAGATCCTGATTTGGTCCTTGAGCCTTACTTTTGCTAACCCCTTGATGCTTGTTTCATATCTTCTCTCTCCAGTTATCCCAAACCTCCTCTCCCCCTTTCATTCTCAGCAAACGACCTTGTTTTCTACTGTTTTCCCATGCCCATTATGTATTTCCTAACTGTATCCTAGGTGCATAATTCCTGGAATATGGAGTTGATTCAGTATCATATTTGTTGCATGAATGAAACTATGCAAATTTCCTTGTGCTACATACTCAGTAGTCAATGGATACAACCTAAGCACAACCAAAATTAGGTTTATCTGTATCCTCACCTGCATTTGGTATTATCACTATTTTTTATTTTACTCATTCTTACACATATGTAGTGATATATCATTATGGTTTTAATTTGCATTTCCCTATTGGCTAATGATGATGTACATCTTTTTGTGCTTATCTGCCATCCATATGTGAAACGTGTCTTTATGTATTTTGCTCCATTTCTATTTGAATTGTTTGTTTTATGAATTTTGGATCTTAGGGTGTTCTTTACGTATTATAGACGCTAATTACTTTTCATAAATATGGCTTGCAAATATATTTTCCCAGTCTGTAGTTTGCCTTTGCATTCTCTTAAACAGGGTCTTTTGCATAGAAAAATTTTAAAATTTTTATGAAGTCCAGTGTGTCCATTTTTCTCCTATTGATTGTGCTTTCGGTATCAAGTCTAAGGATTCTTTACCTAGCCCTAGAGATAAAGATTTTCTCCTGTATTTTTTGTAAAAGGTTAAGAGTTTTGTGTTTTACATCTAACTGATCCATTTTGAATGAAATTTAGGTCAAGAATTCTGTTTGTTTGCATATGGATGTTCATTACTCCACCACCATTTGTTGAAAGTGGATCTTTCTTTCCTTCACTGAATTGCTTTTGTGCCTTTGTCAAATATGTCAATTGGACATATTTTATGGGTCTATTTCTGGGTTCTCTGTTCTTTTCCACCGATTTATGCATCTACCCCTCTGCCAATACCATATAGTTTTTGTTGTTGTGTTTTAGACAGAGTCTCACTCTGTTGCCCAGGCAAGAGTGCGGTGGCATGATCTCAGCACACTGCAGCCTCTGCTCCCGGGTTCAAACAAATTCTCATGTCTCAGCCACCGGAGTAGCTGGGATTACAGGCACATGCCACCACACCCAGCTAATTTTTTATTTTTAGTAGAAATTGGGTTTCACCATGTTGGCCAATGTGGTCTTGAACACCTGGCCTCAAGTGATCTGCCCACATCAGCCTCCCAAAGTGCTGGGATTACAGGTGTGAGCCATTGTGTCTGGCCAATAGTCTTAATTAATGCATCTATGTAGTAAGTTTTAGAATAAAGTAACCTGATACCTCCTAATTTATTCTTTTCCAAAATTGGTTTGGCTAGGTTTTTTTTTTTTTTTTTTTTTGCCTTTTCATATATATTTTACAACATGCTGTATCTACAAAAATCTTTTTGGGACTTTGATAAGAATTGCATTAAACTTGTAAATCAATTTTGGAAGAACTGACATCTTTAGTCAATCTTCCAGTTTATGAACATGGTATGTCTCTTCATTTATTTAGATCACCTTTGATTTCTTTCATCAGCATTGTATAGTTTTGATCATCTAAGTCTTATATGTATTTTGCTAGATATACATTTAAGTTTTTCATGTCATAGAATGATACTTTTAATTTTGGTGTCCATCATTAGCACATAAAATACATTTTTAAATCTTTTATCACGCAACTTTGCTGAACTCACTTGTTCTAGGAGTTTTGTTGTGGTTATCTTTTTTTTGTTTTGTTTTAGATTTGTTGGGATTTTTTTTTTTCTTTTTACATAGTTATGGCATGTGCAAACAGGGACAGTTTTATTTCTTACTTTTTAATCTGTATGCTTCTTATTTCCATTATTTGCTTTACTGCACTAAAACGTTTAGCACTATGTTTAGTAAGTGGTGAATGTGAACATACATGCCTTGTTGTCAGCCTTAGGAGAAAGCATCAGTATTTAATCATTAAGCATAATGTTAGCCACAAGTTCTTTGCATATGATTTTTACACAGTTGAGAATATTTCCCTTTTATTTCTTCTTTTTCTTCCTGAGAGTTCTCACCATGAATGGGTATTGAATTCTTTCAAATTTTTTTTTTCTGTAGCAATTGATGTGATTATGTGATTTTTCTTATTTTGCCTGTTAACATGTAATATGGCGTGTTTGAATATTGAAACAGCCTTGTATCCCTAGAAGAAAACCTCATTTAGTCACGGTATATAATTATTTTAATATATTACTGAAATCTATTTTTGCAGTTTTGTTTGGGAATTGTGTGTTTATATTTGCAACGGATATTAGTCTGAAGTTTACTTTGTTTTGATACTGTTGGTACTTCGTTGGTTTTAGTATCAAGGTAATACTAGCTTGAGGTAAAGAATTGGGAAGTGTTTCCTCTTCTCTTTTCTGGAAGAGATTGCATAGAACTGATGTTAATGCTTTCTTAAACCTTTAGCAGAAGTCTCTAGTGAAAATACCTGCGTCTAGAGATTTCTTTTTGAAGAATTTCTACATTTGAATTCAAGTTCTTCATAGTTATAGAAATATTTAAATGATCTATTTTATATTGATTTTATTTATAGTAATAGTTTGAGTTTTTCAAGGAATTGGTATATTTCATCTAAATTGACAAATTTAAGTGTGTAGAGTTGTTTACAGTATTCCCGTATTATCTTTTTGATGCAGAGTCTGCAGATAGCCCGTTTCATTGATATGGATATGGATAATTTGTGTCTTCTCTTTTTCTTTTGTCAGTCTTGCTAGAGGTTTGTCAACTTTATTGACCTTTTTGAAGAACCAGCTCCTTTTTTCCCATTGGCTTTTGATATAGTTAGGTATTTGTTCCCTCCAAATCTCATATTGAAAAGTGATCTCTAGTGTTGGAGGTGGGATCTAGCGGGAGTTGTTTGGGTCATGGCGGTGGAACCCTCATGAATGATGTGGTTCCCACCCCACAGTAATAAGGGAGTTCTCCCTCTGTAAGTTTATGGGAGATCTGATTGTTAAGAGAATCTGGGACCTCACTCATCTCTCTCTTGCTCCCTCTGTCCTGACCTGCCCCCTCCCCGCTGGAACCTTTCTCTCTCTTGTTTGCTCCCCTTAGCCTTCCAACATGATTATAAGCTTCCTAAGGTCTTCACCAGAAGCAGATGCTGGTACCATGCATGCTTCTTGTACGGTCTGCAGAACCATGAGAAAAAATAAACCTCCTTTCTTTCTAAACTACCCAGTCCTCAGGTTTTTTTTATAGCAATGTAAAACAGACTAATACAGCTTTCTCTATTGTTTTTCTATTTTCAATTTCATTGATTTCTACCCTTATTATTTCCTTCATTCTACTGGCTTTCAGTTTATTTTGCTCTTTTTTTCCTAGGTTCCTAACTGGAAGCTTAGATAATTGATTTTTTCCTCTTTTCTAATGTATTCATTTTAGTGCCATACATTTCCCTCACAGCCACTGCCTTCTCTCTTGCCTATACAATATATAAATATTTAAGTAACACAAATGTTTGCTATTGGGAAGATGGAGTGGCTGTACTTTTCCTGATTACTCCCTTGAAGTACAACTGAAAACAAATCAAACATAAGCAGACTCTGAAAAGTAGAGAGAAGACAGACTTGAGACCCAAACAACAACATGGTTATGAGTTCCATGGGCTCTCTCTGTGCCTCATTTTCTCAGATTTGGAGTTAAAGAGGCTGGCAATCCAGAAATGCCAATGGCCACTGCTATGGTTTGAATATGTCCCCTCCAAAATTCAGGTATTGAAACTTAATGGCCAATGTGATAGTATTAAGAGATGGGACCTGTAAGGGGTGATTAGGCCATGAGGACTCCCCCTTCATGAGTGAGATTAAAACTCTCTTATTCTCCTACTGTCAGCCATGTGAGGACTGTTCCTTTCCTTTAGAAGATGCAACATCATGGCACCATCTTGGAAGTGGAGAGCAACCTTCAACAGACATCAAATCTGCTGGCACCTTGATCTTGGACTTCCTTGGACTCCAGAATTCTTAGACTCCAGAATTGTGAGACATAAATTTCTATTTTTTTTTTTCAGTTTTGCCAATTTTATTGAACCAATAAAATTCCTACTAATAACGATGAAATAAACTTCTGCAAGTATAAATGTGATACAGTTTAACAAAACCCATTGTTCTCTAACTATAAATAGATTTTCAAAATGTCATAAAAAGTGCAGTTATGCAACCCCATCAAAAAGTGGGCAAAGGATATGAACAGGCACTTCTCAAAAGAAGACATTTATGCAGTCAACAGACACATGAAAAAATGCTCATCATCACTAGCCATCAGAGAAATGCAAATCAAAACCACAATGAGATACCATCTCACACCAGTTAGAATGGCAATCATTAAAAAGTCAGGAAACAACAGGTGCTTGAGAGGATGTGGAGAAACAGGAACACTTTTACACTGTTTGTGGGACTGTAAACTAGTTCAACCATTGTGGAAAACAGTGTGACGATTCCTCAAGGATCTAGAACTAGAAACACCATTTGACCCAGCCATCCCATTACTGGGTATATACCCAAAGGATTATAAATCATGCTGCTATAAAGACACATGCACACGTATGTTTATTGTGGCACTATTCACAATAGCAAAGACTTGGAACCAACCCCAATGTCCATCAATGACAGACTGGATTAAGAAAATGTGGCACATATACACCATGGAATACTATGCAGCCATAAGAAAGGATGAGTTCATGTCCTTTGTAGGGACGTGGATACAGCTGGAAACCATCATTCTCAGCAAACTATAGCAAGAACAGAAAACCAAACACCACATGTTCTCACTCATAGGTGGGAACTGAACAAGGAGAACACCTCGACACAGGAAGGAGAACACCACACACTGGGGCCTGTTGTGGGGTGGGGGGAGAGGGGAGGGATAGCATTAGGAGATATACCTAATGTAAATGATGAGTTAATGGTCAGCAGCACACCAACATGGCATGTGTATACATATGTAACAAACCTGCACATTGGGCACATGTACCCTAGAACATAAAGTATAATTAAAAAGAAGTGCAGTTATGAATTGTTAACATGTTAATACATGGTTCCTTTATTCCAGCACATTGGGAGGCCGAGTGAGGCAGATCACCTGAGGTCAGGAGTTTGAGACCAGCCTGGCCAACATAGTGAAACCCCATCTCTACTAAAAGTACAAAAATTAGCCGGGCATCGTGGTACACACCTGTAATCTCAGCTACCTGGGGGGCTGAGACAGGAGAATTGCTTGAACCCAGGAGACAGGCTGCAGTGAGCTGAGATAGTGCCACTGCACTCCAGCCTGGGCGACAGAATGAGACTCTTATGTCTCAAAAAAAAAGAAAAAGAAAAAAACGTTTGAAAACCATTAGAGGACTAGTTGAACATGTTCATACCAGAGGACTGAAAGTGACTTTCACTTGTTTTGCATCATCTGAATTTTTTCTTTTTTTGGTGGGGGGGGGGGGGGACATAGTTTCACTCTTGTTGCCTAAGCTGGAGTGCAATGGTGTGATCTCAGCTCACTGCAACCTCCGCCTCCCGGGTTCAAGCAATTCTCCTGCCTCAGCCTCCCGACTCACTAGGATTACAGGCATGTGCCACTACACCCGGCTAATTTTTGTAAAGACAGGGTTTCACCATGTTAGTCCGGCTGGTCTCAAACTCCTGACCTCAGGTGATTCACCTCCCTTGGCCTCCCAAAGTTCTGGGATTACAGGCGTGAGCCACCACGCCCAGCTGCATCATCTAAATTTTTATAGGAGTGAATTCTTATTTCTTCTGCAATTAAAAAAAGAAAACCTCTAAGTTAAGATAACTAGTTGTACACATTCATTAGTTTCTGCTCAGTCCAAACATCCTACTAAAATGATAAAAATGTAATTTTTAAAGGGAATACGCCTAGAAAAAATCAAGAAAATGAAATTAAAAGCAGTACCCTTAGACTCTGGAAAGAAAATGAGTAATAATGTTCACTGCAGAAGTAGGAGAAGCAAACTGATTGACAGCAGGCACCAGAATTGGCAAGCACAAGATATCCCTGGAAGCAGGGGTGAAGGCAGGCCTCAAAGAGAAAGATTCATTGCCAGTCTCTGTAAGAAGCTGTGAGATCTCTCAGTTGTCCTCCCTGACTTGCAGCAGCTAAGCAACCCCAAGCCTGGCACTACACTAGAAGTTTGTTATTTGGAGAGGGAAAAGTTTCTAGACTTGCAGACAACAGGAATAGCTGAAGGCAGAGGTCCTGTATTGATACCAAATATGGAGATTAAATGAAAGCATCATTTTGAGTATTAAGACTCTCAATCTTCTTCTCACTCTGCTCCTAGATCACTAGCATAAACGACTGCATCTTCCAGGCAAGAAAAGCCATTTCTGGAAAATATGACCAGCCCAAGAGAAAAGACAGTAAAACTCCCAAGAAAATGTCCCAGATAGAGGACACTACATGCACAGAGAGCTTCCAATTTGCTTTTTAGTGATCTCCCACTTTAACAGTATCAGGAGTTAGCCAAAGATCACCACACATTTAAGGAAAATATCTAACAAAAGAATGAAGCCAAACAAACAGAAAAAGCGGTGGGAAGAAACTGAGTAATCAGGGAAGGGAACAAAGCATACACATACATATACAAATGTACACATACACATATACACATATACACAAATAGATGCACAAGTAAATACACATCAGTAATATTCTTAGAAAAAGATATTGTACCCACAAAACAAAAATGGAATATATGAAGAAACACTATTTTTTAAAGACCTCAGAAATTTAAAAAACATTAAAAATTAAAATTAGAGAAACAAATAAAAATTGACAAAAGAGTTATAAGATCACATTTTTAAAAGTCCCCATCTGGGCATGGTGGCATGCACCTGTAGTCCCAACTACTCAAGAGGCTGAGGCAGGAGGATCACTTGAGCCCAGGAGTTCAAGGCTGCTGTGAGCTGGGATCACACGACTACACTACAATCAAGGTGACAGAGCCTTGAGATCTTGTCTTTAAATAAATAAATAAATCCCTCAAAAGAAAAAAAGAAAAAAGAACAAAAAGCAAAGACATAAAAAAAGAAGAGAAAAAAGAAAAACCAAATGATTACTCTAGGTTACAACATCTAAATCATGAAAGAAAAAAATGGCAAAAAAAAAAAAAAATCATCATCATCATCACAGAAAGCAGCCAACTCGAAGAGCCTACCAAATATGTTGCACAATGAATGAAAACGGTTCCCTCCCAAGGCATGTAATAATGAAATTTTCACACAAAGGATCAAAAACCATAATGACATCTATGTGCTCGACAGCAACACTAGAAGCCAGCAGGCAACAAAGCAACACATTTAAAATTCTAAGGGAAAATAACTTCAACCTAGAATTCTATATCAAGTCAAAGTACTAATCAAAAATGAGGGCAGAAATAAAATATTTTCAGAAATGGAAGCCTCAAAACATTTTTACCTTACACGTATTCTTTCTCAGTAGGAACTACAAGATTATATCAACTAAAAACAATGGAGAACATCAAGAAAGAAGACACATAAATTCAAAGAACCAGGAAACTGAACATAAGAGAGAGGCAGGCAAATGCAGTTTCCAAGATGATGATGAACAAAGAGGGATCTCATAGGATAATCAATTCAGAACACGGCAGGTCACAGGGTCTCAGAAGAGACTTTAACACGAAAATGACATTCAGGCAATACTCATTATATGAATAATCTGAGAGGAGATTCATACAAATGAGGGAGGGTTGTAAAACTAAACAATTTTTTTAATTAACAAATTTTTAAAAGACAAGAGAAAACATAAGATTGGACAGGAAAAGAAAAGCAGCCAACTGTGACAAGGACTCTGAATTATTAAAAGTTAATTAGATTCTGTATACTTCACAACTGAAATACAGAATAACTCACACTTAAAATACTACAAGTGGTTGATCTAACTTCTGAGTCTCATCGCCAGATAATAGCTAAAGAAAGTATCTACTCTACCATCCATTTCTTACGACATAGACTCAAAAGAGATAGTGCTTATGAAGTAACTTTCCTAACACATAAATTACTCTATGAAAGTGACTGTATTAGTTCAATATTTATGAAGACACTTAAAGTGGCCAAAAACATTAAATATTCTTAATTTTAGTTATTTTGTTTTAAAGAAACTAATGGTAATCCTCCAAAGAACTCTGTGTATGGTAAGGTGGTAGGAAGAGTGGACAAAAGGAGTTATTAAGGAACTGGCATTTCAGGGTGACCAGATATGCTGTTTTTGAAAAGTGCTATGATAGACAGGAAACCTGGAGAATTACAAATCAAGACTTCAGGACTCTCAGACTGAAGGGTGCTGAAGCACCAGCGAAGCAGCGAATTGCTTTAGAAAATGCCATGTCATTCAGGTTGCCTGAGATGCAGTAAATCATGTAACTAAAAAAAAATCTAAGTTTTTCAAGCCTTTGCCCTGAAGTAGCAGCACGCACTTAATGAAAACACTGACCTACCTTATCAACCATCCTTCCAACCATCTTCAACCGCCCACAAAACACACTCACATTGATAACACTTCGTAACACCTTCAAATGGTTATAAAAGAGCTATAAGCACAGTATAATTTTACTTCTAAGGCTATTTTATAACTGCCTCCATTTGTATAATCTACATTATACCTATTTGGTTCAAAAATTAATTTATCTATATTTACATTATACAAATAAAAACATAGCCTACCACTTCTTTCTAGAGCAATACATTTTTATACATAATTTAAACACAGCAATAATTCTGATAATAATCTTATCTTAAAACATAATAATGTAGTTATCAAATACATTTTGGGAAACATTCAATATTTACAAAGTTTTTACCATGTGTTTAGCAGAGTAAATGTGCTGAAAAACTCAATTTAAATGTTCAGAGGAGAATTCTGTAAATACAAGGAAGACACATACTATAAAAATAATGAAAACTGGATTGTTTCTGCAGTCTGAGCAGTTGGCAAGCGAAAGGAATATGGTATCAGAGTAAAGCACATGGTCTTTTGAAGAGGGTGAGACTGGAAGTGGGGCATAAATCTTGGATGTTTTAACTTTTTCATTCATTGAAGAGGTTCGTTCAACAGTTAGAAGCATAAAGGTATGAAGTATGTGGACTACTTTAACTCTCACAATACTACAAAAGCAGGTTTTTGTTTTGTTTTGAGACAGAGTCTCGTTCCGTCACACAGGCTGGAGTGCAGTGGTGTAATCCTGGCTCACCGCAACCTCAGCCTCCTGGGTTCAAGCAATCCTCCTGCTTCAGCCTCTGGAGTAGCTGGGACTAACAAGCACACACCACCATACCTGGCTAATTTTTGTATTTTTGGTAGAACCGGGGTTTCCCCATGTTGCCCAGGCTGGCCTTGAACTCCTGAGCTCAAGCAATCGCCCCCTCGGCCTCCTAGAGTACTGGGGTTACAGGTGCAAGCCACTGCACCTGGCCTGATTCTAGAGATGAGAAAACAGAGGTACAGAGGAACTAAGAAATTTGCTTAAGGTCAGCCCAAGAAACAGGACTTGAAGATTTAAACTCTTCCCCACAATAACAGAGTACAGCCTGGACATAAAGTGCATCCCATCTCTGCTTTTGTAATTTATGGACAGACACAGAACTCAAACTGAGTTAATCTGAGTCCCTTCTGCTGGAGGTAGAGAAAGGTACTCCCTTCAGGCTTGAAAGATAGCATGTAGTTAAAAGTACAGAGTCTCAAGGCCCCAGCTTAAAGAAGGCCCATACCGCCTGGGGGCAGTGGCTGACACCTGTAATCCCAGACACACACACACACACACACACACTTTCTCTCTCTCTTTCTCTTTCATCCCCCCCACACCCCTCTCTCTAAATTTCAGCTCCAGAGGCCTTGGTTCCTGCATCTGTTCCTTCAATTCTCTAAGTTACCCTATAATTCTTTTCAGTAATTTGAAACAATATATAGTTTTTCCACCTAATGTTATTTTGAGTTATGCTTCTATCCTTTACAACTGAAAGACTTAAGATTCTCTGACCATAGTGCAATACTTTTTTCTATTTTTTGAGCAGGAGTCTTGCTCTGTCACCCAGGCTGGAGTACAGTGGCACGATCTCGGCTCACTGCAACCTCTGCCTCCTGGGTTCAAGCAATTCTCCTGCCTCAGCACCTCCTAGTAAGCTGGGATTACAGGCACCTGCCACCATGCCTGGCTGATTTTTGTATTTTTAGTAGAGATGGGCTTTCACCATGTTGGCCAGGCTCATCTCGAACTCCTGACCTCAGATGATCCACCCACCTTGGCCTCCCAAAGTGCTGGGATTACAGGTGTGAGCCACCATGCCCAGTCACGGTTCAATATTTCTAAATTAACACTAGAAGTAACAAAAGGGTAGTAGTAAGGACAACCACAATAAAGCCACACTTTAAAATAACTTCCAAGTAAAAGAAAATATCAAAATGCAGTTAACATGATTATTCCTCGATAGAACTGACTTTTAAAAGAAAAAAAAAAATGTGTACTCAATGCTAATGAAAATGGTAAGTATCCAAAACTATGGGAAGTGACTGTATGTAACGAGAAGTAAACACAGCCTTAAGTGCTTTTATCATTAAAAAATTTAAATAAAAAATAAAGAACTAAGAAGCTAGGAGAAAGAACAAAATTAACTTTACAAAATGAGAAAGAACAGAATAGAGGTAACAGTAGAAAAAAATTAAAAACCAACAAAAATAGCAAAATTTATTGTTCAAATTGAGCACTGGCTCTCTGAAACATATTACACATAATAAATAACCCATTATGTATATATGGCTTCTTTGTTCTTTTTTTTTTCCTCAGCTCATATATAAATAGGTAAACTAAAGAACTATTACACACTAATCACAATTTAAGCAAAAATTAGGATATTCCACATGGTCAGAACTTATGAAATTCAAATGACAGAATACACCTATAATTTTCTTACACACTATTTTCATTGCTAAAAAAAAAAAAGAGCCCTGAATGAAATAAAGACCTGATAGGTGATATTACTTGAAATAAATCTACCAATCTGCACTTATATCAAAAACCTCACAAATTTTTATGGGTTAAAAAATTTTATATAGTCCTAAAGATTATACCTTGCTAGAAGCTGTTTCCATTTCTAATGAGCAATTTGGCAATAAAGATCAAATGCCTTGAACAAAAGTATATCTTTGTTTCTGGCAATCCCACGTCACTGATAAATTTCTAAGAACTGGTTGGGCACTCATGCCTGTAATCCCAGCACTTTGGGAGACCAAGGTGGGTGAATCTCTTGAGGCCAAGAGTTTGAGACTAGCGTGGCCAACATGGTAAAACCCAGTCTCTACTAAAAATACAAAAATTAGCCAGGCATGGTGGTGCACACCTGTAATCCCAGCTACTTGGGAGGCTGAGGCACAAGAATCGTCTGAACCTGGGAGGCAGAGGTTGCAGTGAACCAAGATTGCACTACTGCACTCTAGCCTGGGCGACAGAGGGAGACTCCATCCAAAAAAAATTTTTTTTAAACCTGTAAAAAAATTTGCAAATTCGCTTACCAGGGTGTTCATGGTAACAGTATTTTATTATAACTGTACCAAACAAACCAAATGCTCAACCATAAGGAACAACCAAATAAATCCTTGACTCTTCATTTTCTCTCATACCTCCACATCTAATCCAGGTGGCTCTATCTTCAAAACACTGGATATCCAGAATCTGGCCACTGCCTAGCACCTCCAGCACTGCCACCCTACTCCAAGCCACTGTTATCTTTCATCTGGATTTCTGCCTCCTTGCTGACTCTTGCCACCTCACACAATAGCCAGAGTAATCCTTTAAAACCCAAGTCAGATTATGTCAATCCTCTGCACAAAAATACTCCAGTGTCTCCCCATTCCTCTTTAAAACAAAAGCCAGAAACTACAGGTCAGTTTTTGAGGCAGTTTATGATTCTGTCCCAACCTCATGGCACCCCACTATGCTCTCATCTTCTACAGCCCTCTGCACTCCAGCTGCAGTAAATCTACACTCATGCCTCAGGGCCTTTACAGTTATTGTTCCCTGTGCCTGAAAATGTTTTTCCCCCAGAGATCCTCAAGGCTTGCTCCTTCACTTTCTGCTTGAATTGTCACCTTGTCAATGAGGTCATCCTTAAAACCCTATTTAAAATAGCAACTACAGACAGGGCTCCATCCCAGAATCTCTATCAGCCTTTGCACTCCATTTTTTTCCATTACACTGAATGCCCTAACACACTATGAATTTTACTTGTTTGTTTACTATCTCTCCCAAATAGAATAATAAAGCCCCTAAAAACAGGGATTTTTATCTTATTTCTTCACTGCTGTATCCCCAGAATAGCGTCCGGAAGAGCGGGTCCTCATTAAATATTTGAGTGATTTTTGGAATACTGGGTAATAATTAAAAATCATGTTATAAAAAATTTTAATGCAATGTTAGAAACTAGTGGAAATGGAAAGAGCATGTTATCAAAGAGTATGTAACCCATGGATCAAGAAGAAATCATATGGGAAATTAAAATGCATTTTTCACTGAATGTTAACAAGAACACTTCAAAATCAGTGGGATTCAGGTAAAGCAATTCTTAGAGGAAAATTTGTAGCTTTAAACTTTGTATGAGAACATCAGAAAGATTAAAATCAAAACAATATAAAGATGAATGTTCCAAACAAACTTTGTGTCTAAAACAAATACATATATAAAAGATATTAACACTTTTTTCTGGTTATTTCTGGTGGTAAGATTACCAGCAATTTGCTTTTTTTTTTTTTTTTTTTTTTTGAGATGGAGTCTCACTGTTTTGCCTAGTCCAGAGTGAAGTGGCGCGATCTTGGCTCACTGCAAGCTCCACCTCTTGGGTTCATTCTCCTGCCTCAGCCTCCCAAGTAGATGGGACTACAGGCGCCTGCCACCACGCCCAGCTAATTTTTTGTATTTTTAGTAGAGATGGGGTTCCACCGTGTTAGCCAGGATGGTCTCGATCTCCTGACCTTGTGATCCGCCCACCTCAGCCTCCCAAAGTGCTGGGATTACAGGCGTGAGCCACCGCTTTTTTGTATGTTAGTTTTCCTCTAGTGAACAGGTATTATTTTTATAATTAAAAAAAAAAAGGTTTTAAAAAACTTCCTTTCCCTGTGGTTGAATTCTAATTGCTGGCCTCTTCCTCTGACTGTCTCTTAAAATACTTGCTTCTCTGGATTCCATCCTTGTCCTTCGTCAATTTATATTCATTCCTTAGGAATCTTACCCACTTTCTGGATTCATTTATAACCTGCAAATTGATTTCTCAATTTTTTGTAATATCCTGAATTAGAGACTCATGTTTCCAACCACTTAAAGGATACTTTTATCCAGATGGAAATCCTATAGCCACTCAAATTTAACAGGCCTAAAAGGAACTCATTATCATTTCCTAAAACTTGTTCTTTTCATCTTTAATACTGGTTAGACATCACTATGTACCCAGGTTCTCAATTCTATCAGTTCTACCTTAGAAATCTCAATCAAATCTAACTTTTCTTCTCCCTCACCAATGCCATGTTTTCAACATAGGCATCTTCTATCAGTTATATTCTAAAAGAATCCTAACTTATCCTCCTGCAATCACACTCTCCTCTTTAAGAACTGAATCCTGATCAGGGTTGCTGCATTCAGCCTGAAGTCTGCACCACTAGAGAAGGTCGCCATTTATGTAAACTACGATTGTTAATTGTGCCCAATGGCCTAATCATGATACTCCCCCTGCTTTCAAACTTCATAAGATAAAACAAACCTATAGCACTACAAAATCCTTCAGCTGGCTCCACTTTCTATTTTTCTAGCTTCAGGTTCTCATCATTCCTCTATGCACCCTACAATCCAGACATATTTAACTTTTCAGTATGCCCTATCAAAACCCACGCTTCTGTGGATTTCTCTTTAGTCTACAGTGCCCTCTCTCCGTAAAACTTCTAAATCCTTCAAACTACAGTTCAAATGTACCCTCCTCTGGGAAGCATTTTTTGACTAGCCTAGACAAAGATACTTCACTAAGCATTTTGCTAACAGTTCTATTACAGAATTTGTTGCACCATATAATAATCACATATACCCATCTCTCAAATTCAGTGGAGAGTTGAGCAGTGCATAAAGAAGCCCCATATTTGAACCCTCAGTAACTACAATGCGCAGCCCCTAAAAGGGGCTCGATTCATGTTTATTAATGCTATACTTACCATAGGCATTAGGACAACTTTTTAAAAGTAAATAACAAAATGAGTTTCACAAAAAAGTTACATGTTCAACTGTCAATTTAAGTCTATAATCCATGTGGCAGACAGAACTGATGTGACTATTCTTGATTCCTACACTTCCTGGTGTTTAAACCTTTGTATAATTCCCTCCCCTTGCACATGAACTGGACCTATGACTTGCTTCTAATCAACGAAATACAGCAAAGGCAATGGGTTGTATGTGATTACATGTACATGATTATGTAAGAACATAGCACCAGTTCACCTTTGACAGACTCTCTTCCTTTGCTGACTTAGGTTCAGAAGCTAGCTGCTCTGAACCTAACAGACACAAAGAAATAAATTCAGCCAATAACCCAAGGAAGTCTGGGGGCAGACCTTTCCCCAGTTGAGTCTCTAGATAACAACCCAGACCAGGGCAAAAATATTTTGACTGCAGTCTTACAAAGGACATAGCTAAGTTGTGCCCAGCCTCTTGACCCATAGAAATTGTGAGGTAGTAAATGTGTTGCTTAGAAACGCTAAATTTGTAGTCATTTGTGAATAAGCAGCTTAGAAAATGAATAAAATCGGAACCTAAGGCATTTCTGAACCCTTTGTTCACAAAAAGGCCTATGTTTTGTCCAATTTCTAAACAAGTAAATGTCATGTACATTCAAAATTAAAACACAGACTAACACTTCAAATAAACAATAGTTCTTAAGAATATTTACAAAAGGTAAAACTTAGAAAGTAATTTGCTACATAAAGCAGTTCCTACACTCTCTTTTAACACATTTGCCATATACCCAATTGTACATAATACTTAGAACATGCAATACGTGCAACATTAGGGCAATTCTCCTTACAAACCCAAACAATAATAAATAGTTTACAAGTTGATATCTAATTAACGATATTTGGTAATCAGAAGAACTTACTTACTGGTCACCAGGCAAAGCAATCAAATTGGAGGACAGCAAGGGACTTGCTGGAGATGTGCCTGAGGGAGTAAGACACTATCTTACAACAACAGGGCTCTTACTCCCTCAGGCACTGCACCAGCCAGCAAAGCATCAAAATACCAGGTTCTTATGTCACGCTGCTCTCAGATCAGGTGATGATGCCCTGTGCAACTCACCAATCCTCCCCACCTTGCAGTCAAGAATAGTTCCAAAAAATTCCCAAAGCAGAAACTTCCATGACACAGGTCACGCTTAAACACAGCAAAGCATATAATACGAAGGTATGAAATTACAAGTGAGAAACAATAACCACCAAAATTCTTGTTGCTTCAGGAGTGGCAGGGGTTGTGGTTAGAAGGCTCATTTTTCTTAGAAAGGCAAACATTCCTCTTCTGCCACTGCCCGTAAAAGCCTTCAATAGCACAAAATAACATTCAGGAATATGAAATAGATTAATTACAATATCCCAAATTCAAACATTTTGGCACTTGATATTGGTAAGAAGTGATAACTGAGACCAATTCAATAATGGTTAATTGATGAAGACAACCTAACACCATAAAACTTCACATCTGCCTTACAAATTAAGAGAAATCTTCCTAGAAATACAGGTCTTCTTCAACATATTCAGTTTTAAGAGATAACCCGCACTCCTTCAATATAAGAAAACATGTTTCACAAGTAACAAGGCACCTGAATGACAATCAGACTACTGAACTACTGAAGAGCAAGCCACACCCAAAAAGCTCAAGAAAATCAGGAGGCCAAATGCAACCCCGCACCACTGGTTGTCTGAGATTAAATCATTTTACATTTTCACTTCCGGACTCAAGGACACACTATAGAAGTCCACACGATTTCTCTGGAAATAATCTCCATTTATTGGTATATTTCTATAGCCCAATTCATCTACCCCATCCTTGCCGCATCATTAAAAGGCTATTTTGCCACTCATATTATGCTCTTATGAACAACAGCTACTTGACAGCGGGGAAAAAAACGTAGATATAAATTAGATATATCTAATTTACATAGATATAAACGTAGATATAAATTAAAGCCAGACAAACCCCTCTAAGATACCATCAAGATTTTTAAATATTAGGAAATACCCTTAAGACCTGTTTTAAAACAAAGGTGATGGACAATACTAGCAGTAGTCGAGAAAGCATCTGTTCACTTTAACACTCCCCAGTCTGAAAAGAATAACAAAGACAAGATTTACTTCACCTAAAAACTCCTATATAAATATAATCATATTCTGATGTCCGGCAACTCAAATTTCTTTGAAATTTCTACAAACTGAACTATCTGGATTAGGCATTTTTCTTCCAGTCTCTAGAGAGAATAAGAGCGTACATAGCCAAAACAGATGTCCAAAAGACAGCAAAACATAAAACCAACACAGAAAACTTCCTCGTTCAACGTGGCAATTCATTGTGAGGGAACTACTAACAATTCCACCTGCTAGAGTCTTAAGTGTTAAAAATAAAAGGGGAGGGGGACTGTTTTTCATTTTCTATAAATTACATGACAGCTCACAAGAGAGTAATTTGGAATCTTATTGGTACCATATTTTCTTATTAGGAGACGTGAATAATATAAACAACAATTAAAACAACAGTTTTACAAAAAACAATATGAACTTTCCATTAATTCTGAAATAATCCTTTTATCAATTTTCAGATGGGTTATTTGCATATAACCATTTATACAATTTGTAACTGAATAAACACAATAATGCTACAATAGATACTAAAAAATTAAGTAAACGTGAAGTACAGTCAAGTCTAATTTTTTTAATTACAAGATTCTTCATCTAGCTCCCTAGATCTCAAGATGATGAGAAACATGCCTCTACTATTTTCCTAATAACCCGTCCACTAAAATATAGGTAAAAATCTCAGTAAGGCATGCCACTAAGATGGGGTTTTACATAAATGTATTCCATCTCCCTGTCTCAACAAAAATTTCAGGATGTGGCAATTTCATCTGATCCTGTCAGATAATAAGAACAGGTAATTTCTCGGATCCCTTTCCAGCAATTCTCAACTGAGGTTCCTCATCTGAATCACCAAACACAGGAAATTATTTCAGTGACTGTTTTCTCAACTGTTTCAAGAATGATACATAACTAAAACTGTCCTAAATGCACTGGAGCTAAAAGGTAGAATGCATTGCACACTACAGCACAATTCTCTCCACAAAGTCGGTTGAGAAAGGCTGCTATAAGTTCCTCAGAAAGTGTCACTGTACTACTAGGTCCCAGTCACCCAACCCCAACAGCACTAAAAGAACTATAGTGAGTGCACAAACCTAGAACTTAGATAAGAAAAAAGATAAATGCTTTATCTCCAACTTTAAGCAACTAGGTATTTTGACTTACTCATTTACTAGGACTAACATGGGGCTCAGCTGTCCTGTGCTCTGAATGGAATGCATTTACTTAACAAAATAAACCCATAGAAATATAATGCTTCTCAAAGGGAATTATCAACTCTTAGAAAATGAATTTTTAAAAATCAGCGTATTAAATAAATATTAACTATTAACTTGACAAGGCTTTTCCTATTCACCCTTCTTTAGCGAACTTAAATATTCATCTTTTGATAACTGCTAAATGCAAATTTTCACTTTAAAAAGATAAAGATAAATATTAAAAACCAGTTTGCCCTTCAATCTCACACTAATC
>NC_045441.1:51300389-51395328 GCF_002776525.5 Piliocolobus tephrosceles
GAGTGCACCTGTCTGATTCTTGCTTTGGAAGCTTCCTCTCAGGGGTGTACTCCACCCTGTGAGGTGTGGGGTGTCAGACTGCCCCTAGTGGGGGATGTCTCCCAGTTAGGCTACTCAGGGGTCAGTGACCCACTTGAGCAGGCAGACTGCCCCTTCTCAGATCTCAACCTCCGTGTTGGGAGATCCACTGCTCTCTTCAAAGCTGTCAGACAGAGTCGTTCGCGTCTGGACAGGCCTCTGCTGCTTTAGCTGAGCCCTGTCCCCAGAGGCGGAGTCTACAGAGACAGGCAGGTTTCCTTGAGCTGCTGTGAGCTCCACCCAGTTCGAGCTTCCCAGCGGCTTTATTTACCTACTTAAGCCTCAGGGATGGCGGGCGCCCCTCCCCCAGCCTCGCTGCTGCCTTGCGGTTAGATTGCCGCAGACTGCTGTGTTAGCAAGAAGGGAGGCTCCGTGGGCGTGGGACCCTCCCGGCCAGGTGTGGGATATAATCTCCGGTGTGCCGGTGTTACAGCGCAGTATTGGTGTGGGAGTTACCCGATTTTCCAGGTGTTGTGTGTCTCAGTTCCCCTGGCTAGGAAAAGGGACTCCCTTCCCCCTCGCACTTCCCAGGTGAGGCGATGCCTCGCCCTGCTTCAGCTCTCGCTGGTCGGGCTGCAGCAGCTGACCAGCACCGATTGTCCGGCACTCCCGAGTGAGATGACCCCAGTACCTCAGTTGAAAATGCAGAAATCACCGGTCTTCTGTGTCGCTCGCGCTGGGAGATGGAGACTGAAGCTGTTCCTATTCGGCCATCTTGCTCCGCCCCCCCTGCCTTCCAATTTCAAGTGATTCTCCTGCCTCAGCCTCCTGAGTAGCTGGCATCACAGGCGCCTGCCACCATGCCCAGCTAATTTTTGTATTTTTAGTAGAGATGGGGTTTCACCAGTTGGCCAGGCTGGTCTCAAACTCCTGACCTCGTGATCTGCCCGCGTTGGCCTCCCAAAGTGGTGGGATTACACGGCGCCTGGCCAATCACCAAAATATTAAAAATGGTTAGCTCTTAGAGGTGCTTGCTTTCCTTATCAAACTCTTTATTTTTTTATTTTTCTCCCAGTGATCTCACATTAGTTTTCCAGAATGTATAATGTTACTTTTAAAAAACCTCTGAGACATGAACATTCTGTTAGAAATTTTTTTGTTATTTTTCCTTTGTCTTTGAACTGTTGAAAATAGCTTGCAGATTGGAAACAATTGGTTAATTAAATCTTCTCTTGGTTAAAATGGTACTGCACACAGGTGCTATTATTCCATTATATTCCAGTTTTTATAATATATTTTATATATTTTATGAAGGAATAAATTCAAGGATCTAAATGAAATGAATTTTGAAATGTTTCTATAAATCTTTGTATTTTCCTATTAATACCATATTTTAATTATATACTTTTATATTGACTTAACAGTTACTGTTATTTATATTACAGAATCGGTTACCACATATGTAATATTTTTCTATATAGAAGCATAGTGTATAATTTTGAAGTGACTGATTCACAAGTGAAATGACCTAAATAAATTTGTCAGAGTTTATAATGTCTAAGGCAACCATCACAAAATCGTATTTTGGAAAGATCATTATGAAGAGAATGTGTTTTCCTCCATTATCTCTTTTTTTTAGTCTTTTTAAAGGTAGTCATAGGCTCCTGGTATTGCACATTCATGGGAATAATGAATTTATTTGGACTAGAGACTAAGACCTGCTGAAATGTCACCAGAGTAGAACCTCTTAATGAAGTTCAAAGCTGTGAAGGCATGTTTCTTCCAAACATGCTGTCATTTGTAAGCATTCATAAACATTTAATAATATGATTCACTTTTAAGAATTATTGTAAAATACTGTTGTTCACTTAAAAAAATTAGAACTGACTCACCTCAATGAGTACTTTACATTTTAAAGTAGTTTTCTGAGAAGGCTGTGTACTTACAAATTTGAGTATAAAGTTTGGAATTTGAGTATTAGCATATCCCATTGTAATGCAATCTTGACTATAAGTTAGTCTTCTATTTCAGAATGCAAAGATACAGAAAGATGTGTTTTGGAGTAGTTTCAATATATAAATTTTGAGGGTAGATTAAATAGTCAAATATCTATTTGTAATAGCTAATATAAATTTAATTATGCATACATATTTTAAAAATTTTAAATTGCATAGATATGCAATAATAGATTGATTTAGAAATATTACTTTTTTATATATGCTCATAGTTCATGAGTAGTATTAATAAAACTCTTCCTATGTATATTCTACATTGGTTTCTTTGTCAAAGAACCACTTTTGGAATCATCTAACAGCTTTCCAGGATACATAGTGGTCACTTCCATTTAAGATGTTTGCATTTCAGCACTTTTACAATTCAAGTACGGTGCTGTCCCTTGAGACTCTCATTCAGCGCCACATGTATCTCTTTTCATAACACTAACACTGTTGTTTTTTCTTTATTTCTTCAAATTTTTAACAACATGACTTACTATATTTTATGAATGAATTTTTAGACTTGTTTGTAACAACATTCAACTCTTGGGATATAAACTAAATCTATTTTCCTTACATATTTTTGCTGATTCCCTTAGTAAAAATAGAATTGATGAGGATGTTTGAGGGGCAATTATACTTTTTTGTATACGATGTAAAGGATTGGAGAAAATGCCTCATAAAATGAGAGGCTTAGCAATGATTCAGTCAGCTGGAAGGTGTGACCCTGTCTGAGTGGTGAAAATGATCACCTAAGTATGGTGTTAGTTACATTCCCAGTAGAACTGCTGGCCACCACCCTGCCAGTTCAGGTAAAACAGTCAGCAGGCTAGAGAGGGAATCAATCCCCATATTCATCAACTATTACCAACTGGTATACTCACACGGTGTCAGTCTGCCTGGAATACTCCATTTTTGCCAGTCCAGAAACCTAGGACAAATGATTACCAGCCGGTACAGGACTTGCGGGAAGTTAACAAACGGACAGTCACCGTCCATCTAACTGTCCCTAACCCTTATGCTTTACTCAGCCTGCTTCCGCCAGAACATACAGTATACACTGTCTGTGACTTAAAGGATGCTTTCTGTACTATTCTTCTGGCCCCCAAAAGCCAACCTATCTTTGCTTTTGAATGGACAGATCCTGGCTCAGGAGACACCACCCAATTAACCTGGACTCGGTTACCCCAGGGTTTTAAAAATTACCCCACCCTTTTTGGGGAAGTCCTCCAACAAGATCTTATACCATTCCGAGCCAGTCACCCTAACTGCACTCTTCTCCAGTACATAGACGACCTGTTATTGGCATTGAAACTACTGACAGCTGCCTGCAACACACTAGGGACCTACTTTACCTCCTTCAGGAACTCAGGTGTCAGGTCTCAGCCAAGAGGACCCAAACTCTTCCCAGAGTTTCCTACTTAGGGTATGAGCTAAACAAAGGAAAAGGGGCACTCACTAGTGCTCAGAAGGAAACCATCCTGCGGATCCCCACTCCCACCACCAAGAGACAGGTACGTGAATTCCTGGGGGCCATGGGATACTGTCGTTTATGGATATTGGCGTTGGCAGAAATCGCCAAGCCCCTGTACTCTGCTACCGGAGGAAATGGCCCGCTAGTTTGGACTGACAAAGAAGAGCAGGCTTTTCACAATCTAAAGAAGGCATTAACTGAGGCCCTTGCTCTTGCCCTCCCAAATATCTCAAAACCATTTCACCTTTTTGTTCATGAGAGCGAGGGATTTGCTAAAGGGGTACTTACTCAGACTTTGGGACCATGGCGACACCCAGTGGCCTATTTGTCTAAGAGACTGAACCCTGTGGCCTCTGGGTGGCCAAGTTGTCTGTGAGCCATAGTGGCAACAGCAAGCCTGATCCAGGAGGCTGATAAACTGACTGGGCCAGAATTTAACCCTTACAGCTCCTCATGCCACAGAGACTTTGCTATGAAGTGCTTCTGGCAGATGGATGTTGAATGCTCGCATCCTACAATATCAGAGTTTACTGTTAGATCAGCCTCGTTTAACTTTCTCTCCCACAAGGTGTTTAAATCTAGCTACCCTGCACCCTGATCCAGACCTTACCACACCTGTCCTTTACTGCCAAGAACTGTAAGAGATACAGAAACTGGCCGACCTGATCTCCAAGATGTGCCTCTAAAGGAGGTGGACGCCACCGTGTCTACAGAGAGTGGCAGCTTCCTTGAACAGGGAGTAC
The DNA here is from genome assembly GCF_002776525.5 of Piliocolobus tephrosceles. Lineage (NCBI taxonomy): Eukaryota > Metazoa > Chordata > Mammalia > Primates > Cercopithecidae > Piliocolobus > Piliocolobus tephrosceles. Next base: position 51,304,619 of record NC_045441.1, read on the forward strand.
GAAAGGCTGGTGCAGTCATTACTACGGAGATAGATGTACTGTGGGCCCAGTCACTGCCAGCAGGTACCTCGGCACAGAAGGCTGAATTGGTCGCCCTCATTCAGGCTCTCTGATGGGGTAAGGATAAACATATTAACATCTGCACTGACAGCAGGTGTGCTTCTGCTACTGTACATGTACACGGAGCCATCTATCAAGAGTGAGGGCTACTCACCTCAACAGGAAAGACTTAAAAACAAAGAAGAAGTTTTGACCCTGCTTGAAGCTGTTTGGCTTCTTCGGCAGGTGGCTGTAATTCACTGCAAGGGACATCAAAGAGAAGACTCGGCCGTTGTCCGTGGTAACCAAAGAACAGACTCTGCAGCTGGAGAGGCAGCTTGACTCCCAGTCACGCCTTTGACCCTGCTGCCCACTGTGTTCTTTCCGCAACCTGACTTGCCAGACCACCCAGAATACTCCCCAGAGGAAGAAAAACAAGCTTTGGATCTTCAGGCCAGTAAAAGTCAGGAAGGTTGGTGGATTCTTCTTGATTCCAGAATCTTCATGCCCTGAGCCCTCGGGAAAACTTTAATCAGTCGTCTGCATTGTACCACCCATTTGGGAGGAGTAAAACTGGCCTAGCTTCGAAGGAGCCATTTCAAGATCCCCCACCTTCAGGACTATCTAACCAAGCAGCACTCCGGTGTACGGCTTGTACTCAGGTAAACGCCAAACAAGGTCCCAAGCCCAGCCCAGGCCACCGCCCCTGGGGAGGCTCACCAGGAGAAAGGTGGGAAGTTGAATTTACAGAAATAAAACCGCACTGGGCAGGGTATAAATACCTCCTAGTGCTAGTAGACACCTTTTCCGGATGGACTGAGGCATTTGCCACCAAAAATGAAACTGCCACCACGGTAGTTAGGCTTTTACTCAATGAAGTCATCCCTCGACATGGGCTTCCTGTTGCCATAGGGTCTGATAATGGACCAGCCTTCACCTCAACCATAGCTCAGTTGGTCAGCAAGGCATTAAACATTCAATGGAAACTCCATTGTGCCTATCGACCCCAAAGCTCTGGACAGACAAAATGCATGAACCGCACCCTAAAAGGTATTCTTACTAAGTTAATCCTAGAGACTGGTGAGAATTGGGTAAAGCTCTTTCTTTTAGCCCTTCTTAGAGTAAGATGCACCGCTTACTGGGCTGGGTTTTCACCTTTTGAAGTCATGTATGGAAGGGCTCCGCCTATCTTACCTAAGCTAAGGGATACTCATTTAGCAGAAATCTCACAAGCTAATCTGTTACAGTACTTGCAGTCTTCTCCAACAGGTACAAGACATCATCCAGCCGCTTGTCCGGGGAGCACACTCCAATCCAGTTCCTGACAGGAGTGAGCCCTGCCACTCTTTCCAGCCGAGTGGCGTGGTGTATGTTAAAAAGTTCCAGAGAAAAGGATTCACTCCTGCCTGGAAAGGACCTCATACTGTCATCCTCACCATGCCAATGGCTCTGAAGGTGGACGGCGTTCCTGCTTGGATTCATCACTCTCGCATCAAAAAGGCCAACAGAGCCCAGCAGGAAACATGGGTCCCCAAGCTTGGGCCAGGCCCTTTAAAACTATGCCTAAGTCGAGTGAAGCCATCAAATTAATTCTTTTTATTTACCTCTTTTGTTTGTTTCCGCCTATTATGCCCTCTGCCCCATCCTACTCTTTTCTCCTCACTTCTTTCATGACAGGACTTGTGTTTGCAAACACTACTTGGAAGACAGGAACCTCCAAGGAAGTCTCTCTTGCAGTCAATTTATGTGCTTTGTTCCCAGAGCCTGCCCACACCCATGAAGAACAACGCAACCTGCCGGTCATGGGAGCAGGACACGTTGACCTGGCTGCAGGATGCGGACACACAGGAAGCTGGACTGGATGTGGGAGTTCTAGAGGTGCAGAAAAAGGATTCCAGAGCGTTGACTTTTACCTCTGTCCTGGAAATCACCCTGACTCTAGCTGTCGAGATTCTTATCAGTTTTTCTGCCCTCACTGGTCATGTGTAACCCTAGCCACTTTCCCTGGAGGATCAACCTGGTCCTCAACCCTCTCCATAACTTGCACTTCCCGTCCTAGACCATGTACTATGGGAAATTGTAACCCTCTTATTATAACTGTCCGTAACCCTGGTTCAGCTCAATGGTATTATGGCATGTCGTGGGGATTAAGGCTTTGTATCTCGGGATTTGATGTTGGAACTGTGTTCACCATTTAGGAAAAGGTCCTAGTCACATATAGCCCTCCTGAGCCAATTGGACATTTAATGATTTTGGTGACCCTATGTTCCAAAAGCACCAAGACAGAGTCTATTTAACTATCCCGCCACCACTCCTTGTTCCCAGATCTCCGTTACAATGACAACATCTCCAACCCAGCCTGATGTCCATTCTGGATGGGGTGCATCGCCTCCTTAATCTCACCCAGCCTAATTAGCCCGGGATTGTTGGTTGTGCCTAAATGCCAAACCCCCATATTATGTAGGATTAGGAGTAGAAGCCATGATTAAAATTGACTCTCTTTCTTGTCATACTCGGTCGGCCCCATGCCGTTACACTAGGAGATGTGTCAGGGAACGCCTCCTGTCTAATTAGCACCGGGTATAACTTATCTGCTTCTCCCTTTTAGGCTACCTGTAATCAGTCTCTACTTACTTCCTTAAACACCTCAGTCTCCTACCAGGCATCCAACAATACCTGGCTGGCCTGCACTTCAGGCCTGACTCGTTGCATCAATGGGACTGAACCTGGACCTCTCCTGTGCATGTTAGTTCATATACTGCCCCACGTTTACATGTACAACGGGCCAGAAGGGCAACTTCTCATCGCTCCCCCTGAATTACATTCCAGGTTTCACAGAGCTGCCCCACTCCTCATACCTCTTCTGGTCGGCCTTGGCATAGCTAGATCAGCAGCCATTGGCATGGCTGCCCTTGTTCAGGGAGAAACTGGACTAATGTCCCTGTCTCAGCAAGTAGATGCTGATTTAAGCAATCTCCAGTCAGCCATAGATATGCTACATACCCAGGTAGAGTCTCTAGCTGAAGTAGTACTTCAAAACCGCCAAGGCCTAGATCTGCTATTTCTCTCCCAAGGAGGGTTATGCGCACCTCTAGGAGAGAGTTTTTCTGTGCCTATCAGTCTGGGGTCATAAAGGATACTCTCCAAAAAGTTCGAGAAAATCTAGATCGATGTCAACAGGAATGGGAAAATAACACCCCATGGTACCAAAACATGTTTAACTGGAATCCATGGCTAACTAATCACTGGACTGGGGGTCCCCTTCTCCTCCTCTTGTTAGGTTTAGTCTTCGAGGCTTGTATATTGAATTGGTTTCTTAACTTTAGAAAGCAGCACATAGCTGCTATCAGACTTATGTGTCTTAAAACCCAATAAAACCCGCTTGTTATTACTGAAGAATCGATGATTTGATTCCCCAAAACATGAGTAGGGAATGTGATCGCCTACCCTGTTTTAACCTGAGTGACTCTCTTCGCTGAGAGAGGCGGAGAGACTCCATTTTAGCTTCTTCACATGCCCCTCTTATCCCCCTCCCTTAAGGGAATAACTCCCTTAAGGGAATAACTAGTGCAAGTTGACTCCAAGCACATCCAGGAATGCACTTACTGATAAGATATTGAGGCAAGCTGTACCAGCAGCTCCTGGGGATGTGCTCGGTGGATGGTACCCAAGCCCCTGCATTTATCTCTTTGTGATAGTTTAAGCCCCTGCACCTGGAACTGTTTTTTTTTTTTTTTTTTTTTCTGTAACTATCTCTGTAACCATTAATTTTTTTTTAATTTTAACATTTTGCCTGTTCTGCTTCTGTAAAAATTGCTTCAGCTAGGCTGTCCCTCCCCTAGTTAGACCACGGTATAAAAAGAAATCTAGCCCCTTCTTCGAAGCTGAGAGAATTTTGAGCTCTAGCCATCTCTTGGTCGCCAGCAATAAAAGGACACCTGAATTAGTCTCAGAGTGTGGAGTTTCTCTATAACTCCCTTGGTTACAACGTATCATCTATATATCAATCATCTATCAATTACCTATCTATATCAACTATCATCAATACATCAATCTATCAATCATCTATTATCTATCAATTATCTATATCAACTATCATCTATATATCCCTCTATCAGTCATCTAATTGCCTATCAATGATCTATATCAACTATTATCTATATATCCATCTATCAACCATCTATCATCGATTATATCAACTGTCTCATCTATGTATCCATATATTATCTAATTATCAATTATGTCAACTATCATCTGTCATCTCTCATCTATCATATCTATCATTATCTGTATCATCTCTCATCTATCTATCAATCATCTATCTAATCTGTCATCTATATTTTGAAAGGGCCGTAAACTTGTTAACATATATATACACAGGCATTTTAACAAGTGTTTTCCTTGGAGAAGTGAGGATAGAAACTAACCTGTAGGAAGAGTGCCCTCTGCTGCCACTTGTTCAAAATAGCTCTTCTGCCTGGCCATACCAAGGAAAACCTCCTAAAAGGTTCTTAGCCTTCTGGCTGCTGTCTATAACAAAAAATAAATAAGTAGCATCTTTGCCTCTTAAAATATCTTTAAGATTTCTTTTCTGTTTTGTTGACAGCCATGTTGCTACATTTTTCCATTTGGTTTTATTCTTTCCATGGCAACCATAAAGCAAACATAACTAAGAAACAGACATTGGATAATTATGCAGTACACAGAAAGCATTTCTTCCAAACTCTTAACTAAATAAACTCCTTTTCTAGGTGCACAAATCCATAGGTCAGAGTCAAGATTACCCCACCGGGAATAGCTCATCATTGTAGGCAGGAGGAAATGGCTTTATTTACTCCAGAGCACCCAGGAAAAGGTTCTGACCTTTACAACCTGCTCTGCTTGCTATTCCAGGGGAAAGCAGGAAGGGAGGGGCGGAAGGACAGATCCATAAATGTTCTATGACAATTACTTGGCAGCACTGTTTCAAAGAAAGAAGGGAAGTCTTTACTTGGCATTCTGTACTAAGCAGTGCATTGAAATGGGTTGGTTCCAGCTCTGGATGGCTCCCCCACACCTGGCCCCTCTGGGCATGCTAAACACAGACAGGAGTGACACCACTACCCCAGGTGTTAGCCTGGAAACTTCCCTCCCTTCCATGCATCATCCCTGCTTTCACCTCCGTAGTTGACAGATTCTCAGGGTCTGTTGTGTGGATTCCGGGATCAGCTTCTGAGCTCTTGCCCTTCTCTGGAACATCACTGTTGGCTCTCTCTTTAACTCAGGACTCTGCAGGGCTCTTGGTTCTGAAATACTTGCAACTTCAGGGAGAAGACACTCCCTTGGCCCGCTTCATCCCAGCGTCTAACTGGGGAAAGAAGATTGGACATGCTACATTTTTGGTCAAGGTATTTATCTTTTCCAAACCTATTTCCTGATCTATAAAATGGGAATGATAAAAGAACTCACATCGTCAAGATTTTGTGAGAATTACAACTGATAAAGGATAAACGTCAATTATTATAATATAGTAATAAAATATTATGGAATATTGTTGAAGCCTGCCTTCCTTCCTTCCTTTCCTTCCTTTCTTTCTTTCTTTCTTTTTCTCTTTCTTTCTTTCTTTCTTTCTTTCTTGTTTCTTTCCTCCTTTCTTTCTTTCCTTCCTTCCTTCTTTTTTTTTTTTTTTATTTGAGACAGAGTTCTGCTCTTGTTACTCAGGCTGTAGTGCAATGGCACGATCTCGGCTCCCTGCAACCTCCGCCTCCTCGATTCAAGCCATTCTCCTGCCTCAGCCTCCCAAGTAGCTGGGATTACAGGCGGCTGCCACCACACCCAGCTGAGTTTTTGTGTTTTTAGTAGAGATGGGGTTTCACCATGTTAGCCAGGCTGGTCTTGAGCTCCTGACCTCAGGTGATCTGCCCACCTTGGCCCCCCAAAGTGCTGGGATTACAGGCATGAGCCACCGTGCCCGGCCCTGGACAGAGGAAAAATATTAATATATGGGTATCTAGTGGCTGCGACCAGGCCAGAGAGAGGAAGATTAAAAAATTAAGGGAAGGAGTTTTGTCCCTAAGTTTAAAAATACATAACATTGAGACTGGAGATAAATAGACCAATACTAACAATGGTTATCTTTGGCTTTTTTGTTTTATTTTCAGCTTTAAGTTTTTATTTTTTGTGGATACATAATGGGCGAATATATTTATGGGTTACATGAGATATTTTCATACAGGCATGCAATGTATAATAGTCACATCAAGGAAAATAGGACATCCATCACCTGAAGTATTTATCCTTTGTCTTACAAACAATTCAGTTCTGTTGTTTTATTTTAAAATGTAAAATTAAATTATTTTTTACTATAGTCACCCTGTTGTGCTGTCAAATGTTAGGTCTTATTCATTATTTCTAACTTTTTTTTTTTTGAGACAGCCTCACCCTGTTACCCAGGCTGGAGTGCAGTAGCGTGATCTCGGCTCACTGCAACCTCTGCCTCCTGGGCTCAAGTGATTATCCTGCCTTAGTATCCCAAATAGCTGGGATTACAGGCACATGCTAGCATGCCTAGCTAATTTTTGTATTTTTAGTAGAGACATGGGTTTCACCACACTGGCCAGGCTGGTCTCGAACTCCTGGCTTCAAGTGATCACCTGCCTCAGCCTCCCAAAGTGCTGGGATTACAGATGTGAGTCACCACACCTGGCACTATTTTTCATACCCATTAACCATGCCCACTTCCCCCCAATCCCCAACTACCCTTCCCAGCCTGTGGTAACCACCATTCTACCTTCTGTCTCTGTGAGTTCAGTTTTAATTTTTAGCTCCCACACACACAAAAAATGAGAACACGCAAAGTTTTTCTTTCTGTGCTTTGTTTATTTCACTTAACATAATAAACTCCAATTCCACGACAATGGTTATCTTTGAGTGGGGAATTTATAGGTGATGATTTTTTTTTCTTCTATTTTTCAAATTTTCTGTAATGAGTACTTTTAAAATACTTTTTAAATAGAAAATATAAAATTTTGTTGTTAAGCCATCATTTGTTCTTTCTTTTCACTGACTTATATGATTAATACATGATCATATTCTCAATCTAAAGCTTACAAGCCAGAGGTAAAGCTAAAACCCCTCATGGACACACACAAAAACACTACCGCTGCCACAACAAACGCAGTCACTTCCCAGAGATAGTCTCTTCAGAGCTTGTCGAGTGGCAGGTAATCATCTCTTGCCGCTAGATGAAGAATAGGGCCATTCTAGAGGCTCTCTGATCAGTCATAGGTGATGGACACTTCCACATTTTCTTCCTTGTAATCCAGAGGGTCCATCTGGAAATTTTGAATACCCAGTGTAAGGTACATGGCAAACCGTCCTATGCCAGAGGGGAGAAAACTGAGCCTGAATCTGATCAAAACTGTAGATCACTGGTTTTCTTTTTTTTTTTTTTTTTTGAGACAGAGTCTCGCTCTGTCGCCCAAGCTGGAGTGCAGTGGCCGGGTCTCAGCTCACTGCAAGCTCTGCCTCCCGGGTTTACGCCATTCTCCTGCCTCAGCCTCCGGAGTAGCTGGGACTACAGGCGCCCGCCACCTCGCCCGGCTAGTTTTTTGTATTTTTTAGTAGAGACGGGGTTTCACTGTGTTAGCCAGGATGGTCTCGATCTCCTGACCTCGTGATCTGCCCGTCTCGGCCTCCCAAAGTGCTGGGATTACAGGCTTGAGCCACCGCGCCCGGCCAGATCACTGGTTTTCAATGTTGGTTGCCTACTGGGATCATCTGAGGTAGTTTAAAAAATTCCTGTGTATCAATTTCCCCCCAGAGTCTCTGGTATAATTGCTCTTGGATTTGCCTGGGCTTCAGGGATATTTATTTATTTATTTACTTACTTACTTACCCAGTCTCACTCTGTTGCCCAGGCTGGAGTGCAGAGGCGTGATCTTAGCTCAGTACAAATCTGCCTCCCGGGTTCAAATGATTCTCCTGCTTCAGCCTCCTAAATAGCTGGGACTACAGGCACCCACCAACACACCTGGCTAATGTTTGTGTTTTTAGTAGAGTTGGGGATTGACGATGTTGGCCCAGGCTGGTCTCGAACTCCTGAACTCAGGTGATCCGCCTGCCTCGGCCTCCCAAAGTGCTGAGATTATAGGTGTGAGCCACCGCGCCGGCTTCAGGGTTTTAAAGAGCTTCCCAGATAATTGTAGTGGGCTACCTTTGAGAATCACTTCTCTGGATTTAACATCCAATTTATAGAAAATACAGAGGTAAGGATAGAAGAACAGCATGGAGTGCAATAAGCAATAGCCACACTGGGACATGCTATAGGACAAACACTCAGTTTTTTAAATTTTCTTTTCTTTTCTTTTTATTGAGATGGAGTCTCGCTCTGTTGCCCAGGCTCGAGTGCAGTGACACTATCTCAGCTCACTGCAAGCTCCGCCTCCCGGGTTCAGGCCATTCTCCTGCCTCAGCCTCCAGAGTAGCTGGGACTACAGGCGCCTGCCACCATGCCCAGCTAATTTTTTGCATTTTTAGTAGAGACTGGGTTTCAATGTGTCAGCCAGCCTGGGCTCAATCTCCTGACCTCGTGATCCACCCACCTCCACCTCCCAAAGTGCTGGGATTACAGGTGTGAGCCACTGCACCCGGCAACACTCAGTTTCTTTACAAAAAGTTTTAAGAATAAAAGGTGAGGAGGAGAGAGGAACCTACAGGTTAAAAGTGACTAAATTAGTAATTGCAATGTGTAAAGAGATCTTTTTGGATCTTCAGGTGAACAAAGAAAACATATGAAAAGTTTTACACATCAAACAGGAATATTTGAACATTCAGTAGGTATTTGATATTAAGGGATTGTTTTTAATTTTGAGGTTATAATGTGGGTTTTTTTTATTTTTATTTTTTAAACTTTTATTTTAGGTTCATGGGTACATGTGCAGGTTTGTTACACAGGTAAACTCATATTATGGATGTCTGCTGTACAGACTGCTTTATCACCCAGGTACTAAGCCTAGTACCCAATAGTTATTTTTTTCTGCTCCTCTCCCTCCTCCCTACCTGAGGCCTCGTGTAGGCCTCAGTGTCTGTTGTTGTTTTACTTTTAAAACAGTTTTTATCTTTCAGAGACATGTTGAAATAACTGAATGAAATATCTCCAGATTATATATCTGAGATTTACGTGAAAAGAAGCCTATGAGAGGGAGGAGTGGGTGAGGGTGTAGAGTTAACAAAATGATTGGCCATGAGTTGATAATTGTTGAAGCTGGGCAATGGGTACATAGGCAACTCGGTATTCTGTTTCATCTATTTTTGTGTGCTTAAACATTTCCAGAATAAGAAGTTTTTTTTAGAATGCTCAGTCCAAGATATTAATTAACAATTTAGTGCTATTTATAGATAGAACATCTTTTTCCCACTACAGCGTGCAGTTCTTGGCTGTCTTCTTTTGGGGAGACAGGTGTGACCATCTGTCCTGCTCCTTGCCCATCCCCACCGCCTCTCCCTTGCTGACGGTTGCTTCCCAAGGCCAAGGCCAGAGGGCGGAGTAGACATAAGGGCATTAGACCATTAGACAGCTCTCATTTACTGAGTGGTCTTGGGCTCCCACCCTGGCTGGTTTTACAGCTGGCTTTTCCTGGGTTTGGTCACTTTGCTTGTGTTACGGATCAATTCTGTTCCCCAAAAAACCTTTTTTTGTTTTTGTTTTTGTTTTTGTTGTTTTTTGACAGAGTTTCGCTCTGTCGCCCAGGCTGGAGTTTAGTTGCATGATCTCAGCTCACTGCAACCTCCGCCTCCCAGGTTCAAGCGTTTCTCCTGTCTCACCCTCCTGAGTAGCTGGGATTACAGGCGCCCGCCACCATGCCCAGCTAATTTTTTAAATTTTAATAGAGACAGGGTTTCACTATGTTGGCCAGGCTGGTCTTGAACTCCTGACCTCAGGTAATCCGCCTGTCTCTGCCTCCCAAAGTGCTGGGATTACAGGCATGAGCCACTGCACCGGGCCCACTCTGATCTTTTCATATCCCAGGTCTATCTGAGGTGTTCGAGAGCCTAGGAGTAGGTGCTGACCTTTTCCTTTGTAAATTATTCATACGGGGTTGCCTCATAATCACTCTACTAACTGAATTACATGTCCCTAGAACTTGGTTAATTGTTTTGTGGGTTGTTCTCCTTTTTGGGGTTGTAAATAACATCATATCATATATACTAAAACTAACTTTTAAATTCTACAGTATGTCCTAAAGATCCTTCAATGACAGTACATATCATCTTATCTTACTATTATTATTTTTTTTTTTTTTTTTTTTGAGGTGAGGTCTCACTCTGTTGCCCAGGCTGGAGCGCACTGGTGGGATCATAGCTCACTATAGCCTCAAAATCCTGGGCTCAAGTGATCCTCTCACCTCAGCCTACCAGGTAGCTGGGACTACAGATGCACACCACTACACCCAACTAGTTTTTATTTTATTTTATTTTTTGTAGAGACGGGGTCTCACTGTCCTGGACTCAAGCAGTCCTTCCACCTTGACCTCCCAAAGTGCTGGAATTGCAAAGTGTGAGCCACTGTGCCTGGTCCTGCTTTCACATTTTAAAATTCTGCCAATTGCTCTCTAACATGGGTACCTCACCTTATATTCTCTCCCACTGGCAACCTGTTAGGGTGTTCTTTTCCTCTAGTCTCCCAACTCAAGGTATTCTTCTACTTCTCAATGCAATGTTCCAAATGGTTGTGGACTCATGTCAACTAACTCACTACAGTGCCCACAGATGAATTTCTTCACCTTGATATTATCAGCTGATACTCAGTATTCATTGCCTCTTCGTTTTAGTGCACCTTCCAGTATGGCAGAAATTAGAAAGTTTTACAACACATAAGCAACTATATTTTGATACTTTCCTGCAGGTAAGGTTCTGGAGGCAAATTAGGTCCTGCCAACGAGATGCTTCATTGGAAACTGGAAGGTAGAAATGAGATTATGGCATTTTTCTCTTGCTCTCTTGACTGTTTTATGATGTCAGATATGGCCAGAGGATGGAGTTCCTCACACCGCCCCGAAGTGGTACGGTGTCCAGTTTCTCCAGATTTGTGGGTGGTAAGGGGCATTTGCTGTGGTGCCAGTGATTCCCAGATGCCAGCTACTTGATCTTGGATCTTATTTGCACTAGCATTACCTTGGACTATGATCTTGGGCTCAGTCATTCCAGGGGCAATCTCTTGATATTCAAGTTCCCTGGTTGGGACAGTTGTAATAGCTTCTCTGATGAGACAGTTCTGCAGTGTTCTGGGCATAATTCCTGGAAACCTAGCCTACAGCCTAGTTCTGCCAAGTTTATAAACATCCAATTCGCTGTATTAAATCCCATTCTGCATAAAATCCCTAGGGTGGTATCTGCTTCCTGCAATTGAACCCTAACTGATACAGGCTTGCTATATGGCTTCTAATTTTACTTCTCAATTATAGGCAATGGCCCTGCTTAGCCACAATTGATGGCCTCAGCTCCCTTATTGGTAGACCAGGAAGAGAAAATCTTGGTGTTCAGCAAAATGGATTTCCCCAAAAAAGTATTTAGCTGAGCCTTAGGTACTGGAACTGACATATGAAAGAGACAATGTAATGTTGTGAGTAAACAGAACTCCAGGCTTAAATTCTGTATCCCATGTTCTGTTTGTGAATGTGTCCCTTACCAGCAAAATGACCTTCATTAAATCCCTTACTATGTCCGGGACTGAGTCTCCTTGACTTTAAAATAAGGGGTTCCAGGCTGGGCACAGTAGTTCACACCTGTAATCTCAGTGTTTTTGAAAGGCTGAAACAGGTGAATCGCTTGAGGTCAGGAGTTCGAAGCTACAGTAAGCTATGATCTCGCCACTGCACTCCAGCCTGGGAAACAGAGCAAGACTGTGTCTCTAAAAAAAAGAAAGCTAAAATAAAATAAGGGGTTTCAGATGACTTTTAAGGTCTATTTTAGCTCAAAGATTTTATGGTCCTATGAAATCATTATTACAAACCTGAGCATAAAATGGTTAAATGTTGTTCACTAAACCCTAAAACCCTTGCAAATGACAGGTTCTTTCCTCTTCCTCCTTGCTTTGCCAGTCTGTCTTGAGGCGTTAAGGTTTCTCCTGTTCTGTCTGCTTGCTTTTGTTCCATCGTCCATTAATAGTAAATTGACGTAAAATTGCAGTTCCAGAGAAGTAGAGGTGTTGCTATGGAAACAGCTTTGATTCATTGATGTAAACATTAAGCTGTGGTTGCTCATCCCTGAAGTGCTGGCAAAAAGAAAAAAATACAAAATAAACGTTATAGTAAGAATGACTTTTTGTTTTCAGAGAAGGTGAACCACACTCTGAAGGCTTGCTCTGAAGGTATATGTAGCACATTCTTACCAGGATTCAGATCTACCCCAGGTGTAATGATGCTCCCTGACTCAGTGTCTGATGTGATGCAGGAAGACTGAACTGTGGTATTAGTCCGGTCCCCCTGCACTGTGTTACAAGGAAATCCCAGAACTCATCATGATTAACGTCAAATAAAAATACCTCCCCTTTAGGCAGATTGGTTGTGGCTCAAAATTGTCCCCTTTTGGGGCTTAATGAAATTTTATTTTTTCCCTTCAAACTGAATATCTCATTTACTTTCAGAAAGAAGATTTCCTAATTTTGGCCCTTTCTTTTTTCTTTGAGTGGGGGGAGTGTTTAAAACTGTTTGTTTTTTAAACAAACATTGGGCATTCCAATAATTAAAATCATTTTAAACACAAAAAAATAATGGCACTCTGACTAAATGGCATTTAGTAGCCAGCGGGACACCTTAGGCCAGGTTGGTTTTACTCTAGATTTCATTGTCATCCCACCCCACTTCTTCCTTCACCAACATGCACGCTCTTTTCCTGTCATGACAACCAGATAGGCAGAGGCAGGTGCAGCCCTCATCATCAGTGGTTCTCAATTCCTTGATGTGAACAGGACAGCACAGGCATTAAGCTTGATCTGGCCTCTTTGCATTGTACAAAGTTAAACAGCTAAACGAAGTAAAATACAAAGGCAATACCTGTGGAATGCATACCGCACGTTGGCGGGCATGCCTCATTGCAATTTGCCTGCTTGTTTCTATTCTGTCATTTCTTTGGAAGGCAGCAGATTTTTCTCTTGCATTTCTGTATTCTTTAATTTCAATTTACTGAATTTCTTGATCTCAGCCACGTCGGGTTTGTCAGGCATAGAGGAAGTGGAGTGAGGCACGAGAGTAAATGGAATCTTTTCTATTTCTCTCTCTCTCTCTTCCCCTCCCCCTTCTCCTCCGCCTCCCTCCCTCCCTCCCTCCCTCCCTCCCTCCCTCCCTTCCTTCTCTCTCTTTCCCCTCCTCCTACCTTCTTCCTTCCTTCCTCTCTCCCTTCTTTCTTTCTTTCTTTTGTTCCTTAGTTTTATTTAAGTATAATGTATATACAATAAAATTCACTCACTTTAAGAGTGCTGTTTGGTGAATTTTGATGATTCTACGCAGTATTTAACCTCCACGAACACTGAGATACAGAACGGTTTCATCATGCTAAAAAGAATCCTCTTATCCCTTTGCAGTTGATCCCCTTCACCCTCATCCCTAGTACCAGGTAACCACACATCTATCTCTGTCACTATGGTTTTACCTTAGTAGAATTTCATGTAAATGGAATCATATAGTATGTAATCTTCGTGTTTCACTTCTTTCACTTAAAATTAATGTCTTTGATATTCATCCCTAATGTTGTATAAATGATTTCATTCTTTTTTCTTGCTATATGATATTCTGTAATATGAATACACCACAATTTGTTTATTCATTCACCAGTTGATAGAAATTTGGCTTGTTAGCAGTTTTTGGCTATTGTAAATAATGCTGCTACATACAAGTCTTTGTATGGACATGTGTGGTTGTTTCTCTTGAGTAACTACCTTGAAGTTGGATTGTTGGGTTGTATGGTAAGTGCATAAAGTTTCATAACTGTCTAAGAGTCTGCCATGCTGTTTCCAAAGTGGCTGTACCAATTTGCATTCCCACCTGCAATGTATGAGGGTTCCAGTTGCTTCACATCCTTGCCAACACTGGGTATGTTCTCCCAGTTGCTGTACTAATTTCTTGGTGGACTAGCACCAATCTGTAGACTATACTTCATGCAGGACTACTCCAACCCATTCATAGGAATATGTCCACGGTCGTAAATGTCATGGAATAAAAAACCAGGCATTCTGGTTATTGCCGACCAGAACAACAGATTCTAATGCAATACTCCCCCCAGATCAAGAAAATAAATATGATACAAGTTTAGCTCTGTAGCTTTTTTATGGATTCTACTTTAATAAACACTGGGGTATACATTTTGTTTGGGAAGCACTTTAAGTTTTCTTTCTTTCTTAAATAATAGAAAAGAAATGTAATATCTATTTTAAAAAAATGAATACAAATCTAGCTCTGACATATCTTGTAGCATTGACAGCATGTCCATTGGCATCGTTTCTGGCCTCTTTAGCAGTGCCTGGATTGAGCGTGGTTGAGCCAGCCTATAATGGGTTGACACACAGCCAGGCTCAGGAGCAGAGGCAGTGACACATGTATTGGATGGGGTGGATGGAGTCAAGGAGATATATCTTGAGCTAGAGTAGGAAAAAAAGGCCAAGATGAACACTAATTAGGAGCCATGGAGAATGGAACATATTGCCGGAGGGAATAGCTGCAGCAACTTTTCTAACTGAGGTAAGTTTTTCAAAATCTGGTGATAGGAAGGAAGAAAAACCATTGATCTGAGATGTCAGGATAGCCTGTTAGCTTTTCAATTTTCTGCCCCTTTAGAGACACACTTGAGTCACTGCACAGCCAGATGAATAAAGTGTCACACAATTACGTGTGTAGATTAAAATCTGGATGCAACAGCCCCAAGGGCAAGTTGACTCAGCTGCTTATTTGTGACTAGAGAGCACATTAGCATAGAATATTCAGAAATGCACAGAACACACTTATAGAGGGTAGGTTGGAACTGAGTGAGATTATTTTGCTGAATGGTACAGAAGAAATTCTATTAAAAGATTAATTCTGCTGCGCGTGTTGGCTCACACCTGTAATGCTAGACTTTGGGAGGCCGAGGCGGGTGGATCACCTAAGGTCAGGAGTTTGAGACCAGCCTGGCCAACATGGTGAAACCCCATCTCTACTAAAAATACAAATATTAGCCAGCAGGTGCCTGTAATCCCAACTACTCGGGAGGGTGAGGCAGGAGAATCACTTGAACCCGGGAGGCAGAGGTTGTAGTGAGCCGAGATCGCACCATTGCCCTCCAGTCTGGGCAACATAGTGAGACTCTGTCTCCAAAAATAAAAAAGATCAATTCGCTAAGGAGAAATGGCACTAGACTCAGAATAAAAGTAGCCATAAAGTGTGGGAGATCCTGTTGAAATAACACTGCCACCTTGCTAGTGGGTTATTTTCAGTAACATATTCTGGAATGGGATACAGTTATTGGAGACACATGAAGACCTGCATTAGAACAGGACACACATTTTTTCACAAAAAAACAAGTTTGGGGAAAATGTATGTTAAAGAGTTATTTTGGGTAAGAGAGGGCTACAAAAAGTAAAGTATTATCATTTAGACTTTTGAAACTTCTGTTTTCCCCTGCAGTGTAATTAGCTTTAAGGGCATTTATGGTGGCTACAAGAATTAAAATGTATTTACCTTTTTTTGGGGGACCGAGGTGGGTGGATCAGTTGAGGTCAGGAGTTTGAGATCAGCCTGACCAACATGGTGAAACCCCGTCTCTACTAAAACTACAAAAATTAGCCAAGTATAGTGGCAGATACCTGTAGTCCCAGCTACTTGGAAAGGGCTGAGGCAGGAGAATCGCTTGAACCCGGGAGGCGGAGGTTGCAGTCAGCCGAGATGGCGCCATTGCACTACAGCCTGGGCAACAGAGGGAGACACTGTCTCAAAAAAAAGAAAAAAGAGAAAAAAGAAAAAAAAGGGACTTATCTTTAAGGCATAAAATACCAGTTAAAACTATCCACGTTTATGAATAGGGAAGCAAAGCATTGTCAGATGCTTTATATAGTTTATATACATTAAAATTTATTGCATACTCATTGCATCAGCAAGTATGAGGACTTCTCTAAAGGACTGATTTAAATGTAGTAAATCATTTAAGTATGAAAATAATTAGTGGACATCTGGGTTAAGGGGGCTGGGCTGCTAGACAGAGAGATGCCTGACTCATCTCCTTGCTCCTCAACATGCATGCTTTCCAAAACGATTCATCAAAGCTTTTCATAGAATCAGCTGCCAATTGCAACTGCCCAGGCAGGAAACACATTAGTCAACTACCTGTCACACACCAGGAGAAGTTTTATTAGCCTGTGTCTAAGGGGCTGCTGTCCCAGGTTGAAGAAGAGGTTTCCACATACCCCGAGAGCCCAGAGATTGGAGCCTTCGTTGTTGAGCAACTGTCGGTTATCTCTCCATTGCACAGGGACAGCTCTAGGAGGTAGCCCTGGTTGTTTCACCCCAAATCAATACCTGCCTCTCTTCTTCTGCTCCAGGGCTGGAATGGACTGCAATGCACTTGGAGGAGGACAGGGTTGATCAGGAGCTCACTGTAGCCAGGAACAGGAAGGTAATACAGGTACAAAACCAGGAAAGGTGTGGGGACTAATTGTCGCCAGAGGTTTTAGTTTTTCTAGATGCTTTTTCTAACAGGCAATGAACTGTAAAGTGCTTCAGATTATTCGGGAAAAACCCTCTAACTGACCCAACAATTAGGTACCAGACCTTAGTAGATGTAATAATTTAGTATCTTAATAGGTGGTTAACCATTTGGGAGAAAGTAATTTAGATCTTCATCCCATATCATACATCAACATAAATTCCAAATGAACTGAAGAATTAGATGTAAATGATTAAGCTATAAAATAAGGAAGAATAAGTAGCTGACTGAGTTTGGGATAGGGAAAGGACTTTTCAGGCATACAAATCAATACAATATTACAAAAGAAAAATTTGTAATAGATTTGGCTACATAAAGCATTTATTACATCTGCATATGTATATTAAAACCACAACCAACAGAATAAAAATAAAAATATAAAAATGAGTAAATATTTACAAATATTTATAGAAGTGAGTTCATGGCCTTATTATAGAAAGATTCCCTTCCCTCAATTTAAATTTAAATTAACAAAGCCTAGGAAAACATAATTCATAAATTTAATATTTTATGAAAATAGTAAATAACATTATGACCACTCTCCCTAGGAACTAAACAAATCTAAATGAAAACAAGATTGTTTCTTTTTAATTATCAAAGAACAATGATTTTTTTAGAACAATAATACACAAATATAACTAGATTAAGACCCTGTAGTTATTAGGTAGGGAAATTTGGCCATATTTGTTTAAATTTATTTTACTTTAGGAAATTTTTGTCTACATCCTAATGAACTAGTCAAACATTCAAGAATTTATATATAAAATATTCATCCATTAATTTATCAAAAGCTTGAAATCACTCAAATGCCCAACATAAGATAAATCTTTACTACAGGCATGTGCTACCATGCCCAACTAATTTTTGTATTTTTTGTAGAGATGGGTTTCGCCATGTTGCCCAGGCTGGACTCAAACTCCTGGGCTCAAGCGATCCTCTCGCCTCGATAAATCTTATATAAACTACAGCACAGACACATATAAAATACAATTTTTAACTATTTTTAATTTATTTAATTTTAAATTTCATTTTTTCAAATGTTAATAGTTATTTGAAATGATACTTAAATGATGTGAGCAATGTTCAGGGTGCACTTTGTGGAGCATCATAAATACTTTATTTCACAATGAAAAGAATTCCTCATGTCTTTGATAATGCAATTAGAATGTAAAAATAAAATTTAAAAAGTAATACAGAAAGCGCAAAGGAAAAAGTAAAAATTAACCAAAACATCATCTCTAAGTGATAAAAGATGTTAAATTATTGAATAGCCTTTTGTATAGTTTTCTGTGCATATATGTAGCACACATGCTCATGTACAAATTTACGAAGTATTATTTTTATGAACTAGAGCATACTCATCCTGAATTTAACTAATTTCTTTTCCTTCAAGATATTTATTTATATCTTTTAATGTGAAAATTATACATCCTCATCGTCATTTATAATGACTGCACAGTATGCTATTGTATGTATATTTGTTCCAAAATTCAGTTAACTAGCTTTCCATTGATGGATATATTTAATAAGTAAACAGGACCAGGGAAATGCAGCTGGACGGAGAGCTCAGTTTTAAGAGAGTCTCTGTTCCCCTGCTAGTCTCTTTTCTAAAGCTGCAAATACGACGACAATCTTGTTTGTAGTTAATAAGCTCTGAGCACACAAGGACCAGGCACGCAAACATGTTCCACACCACCTGTGCAAGAAATTGTCTGACCCCGTCAACTGTAAGCTCCTGGCAACCCTTTAAGAAATAGGATTCAAGCTGCAAGGGTGAGGGGAGACTTGATCCTTTGAGAAGCTGAGTCTTTCTGGTTCCAGTCCACCCATTCCAGGCAACTAGAGCACATAGTCATTGACTGAATAATCCTGCCCATCTCTCTCCCCAAGAACATTGTCCTGAAGACTCACTCAGAGGAAGATCACACCTCTAATAAAAACCCACTTTTGGAAAAATTTAAAATGTTAGCTACTGAAAGGCCCCCCTGGGGCTAGAGGCTGAACTTGTCTGGTTTCTTCATTTTCAATCTGGAGTTTCTTTACAATAAACTCATTGGTCTATTCCATGGGCTTGGCTCAGCCTTGCTTGCAAATTACTTCCTGCAAAATCCTACTTTGCATATTCGAAGCTTATCCTTAACTCTTCCCCCTTGCACTTCTGCTATGACAATCCTAATTCTTCCCAGTCCCTGCCCACAATACCTACCTAACTAGGGAGAACGTGGCATAATGCAGAAACACACAAAGCAAAGCACATGAATATTTTCTAAAATATTTTTCTTAAGGCATCCACACTTAAGTTCACATCCTTCAAAAAATAAATTTGCAATTTTTAAGTGATTGGTTTTTTTTTTTTTTTTGAGACGGCGTCTCGCTCTGTGGCCCAGGCTGGAGTGCAGTGGCCGGATCTCAGCTCACTGCAAGCTCCGCCTCCCAGGTTTATGCCATTCTCCTGCCTCAGCCTCCCGAGTAGCTGGGACTACAGGTGCCCGCCACCTCGCCCGGCTAGTTTTTGTATTTTTAGTAGAGACGGGGTTTCACCGTGTTAGCCAGGATGGTCTCGATCTCCTGACCTCGTGATCCGCCCGTCTCGGCCTCCCAAAGTGCTGGAAGTACAGGTTTGAGCCACCACGCCCGGCCAAGTGATTGGTATTGTTAACACCAAGTATAAGATCCAATTGTCAGAGGTGTTTGAACCAGAGCAACTCCATCTTGAATAAGGGCTGGGTAAAAATGAGGCTGAGACCTACTGGGCTGTATTCCCAGATGGTTAAGACATTCTAAGTCACAGGATGACATAGGAGTTCTGCACAGCATACAGGTCATAAAGACCTTGCTGATGAAACAGGGTGCAGTAGAGAAGCCAGTTAAAACCCACTCAAACCAAGATGGTGACAAGAGTGACCTCTGGTCATTCTCACTGCTACACTCCCACTAGTGCCATGACAGTTTACAAATGCCATGGCAACATCAGGAAGTTACCCTATATGGTCTGAAAAGGGGAGGCATGAATAATCCACCCCTTGTTTAGCATATAATCAAGAAATAATCATAAAAATAGGCAACGAGCAGCCCTTGTCTCTGTCTATGGAGTAGCCATTCTTTTATTGTTTTACTTTCCTAACAAAGTTGCTTTCACTTTACTCTGTGGACTTGCCCTGAATTCTTTCTTGCATGAGATCCAAGAACCCTCTCTTAGGGTCTGGATTGAGACCCCTTTCCAGTAACACAGCTACACCCTGCTTTAAAAATTGTAATGGCGTCTCAAGGCCAACAGTGTGAGAGACTAAGCTCTTATCCTGTGTGGTATAAAAGACTTCATAATCGGACCCAGGTACCTCTCTTTCCTCGTTTTCCACCATCCCTTATTATGTTCGCTATAGAAAACAGTTACGGTAACTAACTTGTCATCAATTCCCTCAAATGGCTAATGGTATTTTATCACTCTGTGACTCAGCTCAGATTTCTGCTTTTCCCTACGGCTTCTTAATCCTACTGGCTCATCAGAATCACCTGGTGACATTTTTTAAATTTTTACTTGTTTATATTTCAAAAATTTTTTAATTTTGAAATTGTTTTAGATTTACAAAAGAGTTGTAAAGATAGCACATAGAGTTCCTGTCTATTCTTCTTTAGCTTCCCCTAATGTTAACATTTTACCTTAACTGTGGTACATTTATCAAAACTAAGAAATCGGCATTGGCATTTTAATAACTCTACTATAGACTTCCTTTGGATTTTGCCAGTTTTTCCACCAATGTCCCTTGTTCAAAGATCCAAACTAGGAATTCATATTTGTATTTTCTCTACGTGTTTCCTTAGACTTCTCCAATCTGTGAAAAATTCTGGGTTTTTTTCCTTGTTTTTCAAGATCTTGGCACTTTGAAAGAGCACTATTCAGGCATTTTGTAGAATGTCCCTCAGGTATGTCTGATACTTTCTTATGATCAAGCTGAGGTCATGGATTTGTAGAAAGAATACCACAGAGGTATGTGCCCTTCTCTCTGCATTCTTTCGGGGGCACGTGATATCACCAGGAGTTATCACTGGTCATATTAACCTTGATCACTTGGTCAAGGTGGTTTCTGCCAGGTTTCTCCAGTGCAAAGTTACATTTTTCCCTTTCCATATGTATTAGTCAACAAATCACTAAGTCCAGCCCACACTCAAGGGCAAAGAAATAAAGTCTCACCTTTTGGAGGAAGAAGTATCTATCTATAAAAATAACTGTGACATGTGTTAAAACTACCACAGTAACTAAAAATATCATGAAGGAGATACTTTGAGGCTATGCAACTCTCCTGTTTTTTTTTTTAAAGTTTTGCCCACAAATTTTAATATTTAATGTGTTAATTATTATACTGGTGTTCTAAAGGTGATTTCTTTGTTTCCCCCGTTTCTTCTACATTCATTAATTGGAATTCCTTCTGTATTTTTACTACACAGTTCTATGGGTTTTGACAAACTCATACAGCCATGAACCCATCACCACAATCAAGATGTAGAATATTTACATTGTCCCTTAATGTTCCCTCAAGTCCCTTTGTAGCAACCTGATCTATTTGCTGTCTATACAGTCTTACTCTTTCAGAATATTATCTAAATGGAATCATACGTTACATAGCCTTTGAGTCTGGCTTCTTTCACTTAGCATAATGCATGAGAATCATCCATGTTGCTGCATATATCAATAGTTCATTCATATTTAGCAAAGTAGTATTCCAGGTATAGATAAAGTTTTTGTAAAAAAATATATTCTCCAATGGATGCACATTTGGGTTGTTTCCAGTTTTTGACAATACCACATAATGATGCTATAAATATTCACAGGTGTGTTTTCATTTGAACATAAATTTCCTCTTTTTTGGACAAATTGCACTTGCTTAGGATTGCTGGGTATGAGAGTAATAATGGCCCCCAAGATGTCTACATTTTCATTTTCTAATTGCCAAGACCCATGAAGATGTTACCTTACATGGCAAAGGGGAATTGAGTTTGAGGATAGAGTTAAGGTAGTTAATCAGCTGACCTTAAAATAGGGAGATTATCCTGGATTATTTGGTGTGCCCAATTTAATCACATGGGTCCTTCCTTAAAAGCACAGAAGTCCGAGGGATACAGTGAGTATTCCTAGGTTATATCATGAGTTAATTTTCTCACATTTTGGAAGTCAGAATCCTAAAATCAAGGTGTTGGCAAGGCTCCATTCCTCCTTCAGGCTGCAGAGGAGAACCTGTTTTCATGCTTTTTCCAGCTTCTACACGTGCTCACGTTCCTTGGGCTGTGGCCTCTTCCTCCGTCGTCAAAATGCATCATCACTCCAACCTCTGTTCCATAGCCATTGCCTTCCCTCTACCTGCCTCCATCATCCCATTGCCTTCTGTCTTTGACTCTAAGGCTCCCTGTGATCACATTGAGCCCACCAAGATAATGCAGGGTAATCTCATCTCAGGATCCTTAACTTATCTGCATAGTCCCTTTTGCCATAGAAGATAATGTGTTCACAGTTTTCAGAGGTTACAACATGGGCATTTTAGAGGGCCATTGTTCAGTCTAACACAATAGCATTAAAAAAAAAAAAGTAAAAACCCAAAAAGCACAGACTATTAGGATAATCATCTCATTCTGGTTTGCCTGAAACTTTTGAGTTTTTAGCATTGGAAGTCTTGCATCCCTCAGTCCTGGGCACAGTAATGGTTGCTCACCCTACCTGGTAGACACAATAAAAGTTTAATAAAATGAACAAATAAACAGCAAATAGATTATGAACTTGCTAACCTAGAAATAATCTTAGCATGTCATTTTGGATAGCAGTTTTTGCTTTCACTAGGTAAATGCTAACATTACCAAAGATTCTCCAGCAGTCATATCGATTCATTATCCGAGGCCTGAGGAATCCCAGAATAGGGAGAAGGGATTTCAGGTTATTTGGAGCAAAAAGGACATGCATTTCCCTTGCTCCTCTGGTGGCACAAATGTATTAGACCCAGGCGACTTCATCTTTGACATGAAAGGGAGTGGTTTGAGAATATAATTTTAAAAATATGAGACCTAAAACACATGTTTGAGGGTTGAAGAAAGTGAAAAAAGTACATAAGAGGAATGTAGGCTTCTGGCACAGCCTAGGGTTTCCTTTGAAGGTGATAACCTTAGAAGTCTGGACCTCGGTTTCCTCATCTGTTATATGGGGTTAGGCCTGCCCATCCTTAACTCACAGAGTTGCCAAGAAGAACAAATGAGATCCCACATTAAGAACACTCTGACAGGGGTGAGAGCCTGGAGTAAGACAATTTATTCTTTTTGCCTCAGTTTTCCAACCCATCAATGACGTTTCATTCATTCAACAGATATTTATTGAGCATCTTCTATGTGCCAGCATTCATTTTGCACTAGAATACAGCAGTGAATAAAACGCAAAATCCCTGTTCTTCCAACAGTTATATTCTGGGACTGGAAACAAATAAATATATATTGGGATGATAAGTGCTAAGAATAAGAAAAAAATAAACTAGGAAGAAAGAGAGTCAACGGGAGAGTGCGTGGTGTGTTTTTTTGTTTGTTTGTTTGTTTGTTTTTTGTTTGTTTGTTTGATTTTTGTTTTTCAGACAGAGTCTCACCCTGTTGCTGAGGCTGGAGTGCAGTAGCACAATTCTGGCTTGCTACAACCTCTACCTCCTAGGATGAAGTAATTTTCCTGTCTCAGCCTCCCAAGTAGCTGGCATTACAGGCCTGTGCCACCATACCTGGTCAATTTTTGTATTTTTAATAGAAATGCGATTTCATCATGTTGGCCAGGCTGGTCTCGAACGCCTGACCTCAAGTGATCTGCCCACCTCAGCCTCCCAAAGTGCTGGGATTACAGGTATGAGCTACTGTGCCAGGCTGGGAGAGTGTTATTTTAAAGAAGGTAGTCAGGAAAGGTGACATTTGAGTATAGACTTGAGTGAAATGAGGGCAAGAACCATGAAGATGTCTGGGACAAGAGGGTTTCAGATAGAGGGAAGAGCAAAGTGTGTGCAAAGGCCCTGTGGTATGGAGTGGTTGTATTCAAGAAGCGGTAAGAAGGCCTGCGTTGCTGATGCACCAAGTGAAGAAGGAGGCAGGTGATGAAATCAGAGAGGAAGACAGAGGTAGGGTAATGGTGATGGCTGCATAGGCTGTGGAAAGAAGGACTTTGAATTTTAACTTAGCCACATGAAAGTCTACCAGAGGGTTCTGAGCGGAGGAGAAATATGATTTAACTTTTCTTTTAAAAGGATCGCTCCAGCTGATATCAGAAGATAGACATCAAGGACAAAGGTAGGAGCAAAGAGATCAGTTGGGAGCCTCTTGAAATAATGTTAGGGTGGATGTGGTGGTGGTGAAAGTGGTTACATTCAGGTTGTATTTTGGAGATACAGAGAACTTTCTGATTGACTGAATGTGGGCAGGGATGCCAGATAAAATAAAGCACCTGTTTTCTACTTTTATTTGATAACTCTGACAACCCTAGGTGTGGGGGCAGAGAAGAGAGGAATCAAGAATGGCTCCCATGTTTTCGGCCTGAATAACCGGAAGAATGGGGTTACCCATTTTTGAGAGGGAGACAATTTAGTGGTGAGGGGGTGTAGTTGAAGGGTTTGATTTTAGACATACTAAGTTTGAGATCCATTTGGTAATCATAGATGACATTTAAGGCTATAAGACCGGATGAGATCCCCTAGAAGGTGAGTATAACTACCAAAGAGAAGAGGCCCAGGAGTCTGCCAGTATTTAGAGGAAACCGCCAAGGAGATGGAACTCACAGGCTTTCATTCATACAACTGTTGAGCAATAAATGAATAAATACATGTAAAGTACTTACAACAAGCACATAGGAACCATTTAATTAATGGGATCCAGCCTTCTTTCCTTTTCTCTTTCTTTGTTTGACTTTTTAAGGTTTTGAGTGAGAAATAAAGCAGTGCATAATTACAAGATATACTAATTTAACAAACACATTGAGCATCTACTGTCTGCTAAATACTGTGCTGGGTACTGGGGAAATGGCCGTGACAAAATGGACAGAATTATCTGCCCCCATGGAACTTACACTCTAGGAGAGAGGGGACAGACAATCAACAAGATAATAAGTCAGTTACATGGTATAGCAGATGGAGATGAGAACTGCAGCTGCAAACAAAGTGCTGGGGCAGCAGGTAAGGAGGAACCATTTTAAATCTGATGTTCATGAGAGGAATTACTGAGATGCAAAGGTGAGGGAGAAGATCACATGGGGGACTAGAATTCCCGGCTGGGGGAAGAGCAAGTGCAAAGACCCTGGGGTGGAAGGCTGCCTGGGGTGTCCAAGGCAGAGCAAGTAGGAGAGTGACTTGATTAGGGAGAGTGGAGCGGAAGAGCAGCAGGCAATGGGGTCAGAGTGATAGCCACACAGATCCTATGTGGCCTTGTAGGCATTGTCATGACTTTGGCTTTTACTCCCAGGGAGATGGGAGCCAGTGGAGGCTGACTGACCTTTATCCAATTCTCATTTTATAAGAATTTTTGTTGGTGGGGCACGGTGGCTCACGCCTGTAATCCCAGCACTTTGAGAGGCTGAGGTGGGCGGATCACTTGAGGTCAGGAGTTCGAGACAAGCCTGGCCAACATGGTGAACCCCATCTCTACAAAAAAAAAAAAAAAAAAGAATGACTAGGGCATGGTGACATGTACCTATAATCCCAGCTACTCAGGAGACTGAGGCAGGAGAATCGCTTGAACCCGGGAGGCAGAGGTTGCAGTGAGCCGAGATCGCGCCACTGCACTCCAGCCAGGGCAACAGCGAGACGCTGCCAAAAAAAAAAAAAAAAGAATTTTTGTCATCTGCCAAACTTACTTGTGAGAAAACACTAAAAGCAGAAAGAATACTAGTTATATTCAAGGTCACTAAAAACAAACACTGGAGAACAATTTGGAATGACTCAGCATTAGGAATTTAAAAATTCATTCATTTCTTCATTCAACAGGCATTTATTGCCCAGGAAACAAAAACAGGTCTTACAACATTGTCTAAGAAAAGTAACTGGCACCAAGATTAAATGCTTAATATTTATGTGACAATTACAATGCTATGCTCTGGATTAATGTCAACTTACAGAAATACTGCCCAAATAGGCATTCCAGAGTTCAATTTACAGATGAGGAAACTGAGGCCAGAAATAGTAGACAACTTCCTCGAGATCAATGGTGGAGAAAGTGGTGCTAGTGTCTCCGTTGCCACGGAGGGAATCTATAGACCATGGAATACCTCTCTTTCTTTTTGTACCTCCATTAGCACCTGATACAGTGTTGGGTAAAATAATATGGCTGAACTAAAAAAGTACAGGCAGATTCCCACAATGTTCTGCTACTCAGAGAAAAGCTCATGTGACTAGGCCATACCCTCCCTTCTTCCCTGTGTATCCAAATGCAGAAAGTGGTCTCTGCGGGAATTCAACACCATTGTCATTGCTCCACTGACCCGTTCAGCTGCCTGGGTCTGTGCAACTCAAGGAGTGTCCCACTCAGCTGCCAATATTATGGAAAAGCTGCTCAGCCTGGGACAATGGATTTAACTCCCTGGCCTCATGTTTTATATCCTGAAAATGAGAAGCTTAAAATGAATACATGATCTCTGAGGATCTTTTCAGCTTGGAAATGTTAGGATTCTGATGAGATAGTTGCTTGGTATTTAGTGCACAAAAGAGAAAGAGGTGAAAAAAAATTGGCCTCTCTCTGTTTTCACGTTATTTGCTGTGTGGCTAAAGCCGGTACCTGAAATGTAAATACTCTGTGTCTCCTGACCCTTTAAAAAAATCTCTCTCTCTTTTCTTTAACCTCTCTCCTTTTTAATGTCTTTTGTTTTCTCTGATTCATAGTCAACTTTGGGTTTCTATTAAACTTTTGAAAGGCTTGAGCCAACCTTTCTTGTAAATTGTGGTGGCCAGGGGGCAGCGTGGGAAGAAAGAAGAGAAAAGTTTTTGTTTCCACATGAATCACCACGGAGCAGCATCTGTCCTCAATTTTGACAAAGCAATTGAAAGGGGAAAAGAGTTCTTATTCACTGGGAGAAAACAGAGACAGCAAAGCCCAGAAGCTTCGCTTTGGTCAGCCTTGTAATTGTATTTTCCCCTCTTTTTTGTCCTCCCAAGGGCTAGACATCCAACACTCCTACCGAGGTTCTCATGACATTGACAGTTTAGCTGGAAACCCAAGACCCACTCCTACTTTCCTGTGGGATTTCTCACTGCCTTCCCATGAACTGTCCATCCTGCAGCCCATGAGGGCATGTCAGACCCAGAGAGAATAAGAGAAGGCCATGCAGCAGGTGCTAAGCAACATGTCTGCTCCCAGTGGCCCCCAGGGGCCAGGCTTGGCCAGCCAGGCTCTGAAATCAGAGACAGCTCAGCCCTCCAGAGCACAGAGACTCCTGGCCACTCTGACTTCATTATCATGCAACTAGGGCACCAGGGCCTTGCCAGGGGCTGCTGTAAGCAAGTTTGCTCAGGGAGACAGCTGGGAAGATGGATATCATGGGCTTCTTGGTTCTCTTTGTTTCCTTTCATTTTGTCTTCTTTCTCAGCATCTCTTTCTGTCTTTTTCCCCTTCCTCACTTTTATCTTATCTTCCTTTTTCTCTGCATTTCCCCTTCTCTTTCTTCCTCCAACCTACCACTCTCTCACTTCTCTCCCTCTACATTCTCTCCATCTCTCCCTTCTCTCTCTATTCCCTCTTCCCTTTCTCTTTCTTTCTCTCTCTTACCTTTTCCTTACATGGAGGATTTACCAAAGAGTTGCTCAAGGATTTATTAATCAGTTGCTGATGCACCAGGTGACCAGGTAGATGAACCCATCTCAATGAATTTTCAACATGGACACTTAGCAATCATTGCCTGGAAGATTGAAGGAGATGCAAAACATTTTCTTGATGTTTGTTCCTGCAAAAGACATTAAAAATAATAACTCAGCTGAACTCATGAGTCAGCTGAATTATTGTCTTTGGGTTGTCTCTCTGTCATTGTCTGTTTGTCTCTATTAATCTTTTTCTCTCAACTTCTCTCTAAGCATCATTTCAAGTGTCAGTTAATCTGAAGTGAAGCATTATGGGATTATCAGTAAACCAGGACTGAATTTCACTGGGATTTAGAAAAAGGAAGTTACCCTATAACCTTCATTTCATTACATATCAAAGTGTTTTCTACTTCGGTAGAAGAGAAGTGACCTCTCTCTTCACTCAGGTAGGGAGTCCCAGAAGACCAGAGCCCTAATGAAGTCCATCTAGAAGGAATTTTTCACACGACCAACAGATAAATTTTCTTTCCAAGTAAAGCCAAGTGCTAGGTCCAGAGTGCTAGGCTATCAACACAAGCACAAAGAGGAAGACTTCTCTTCTCCTCAAAGTGGGAAAGAGGACAGCCATAAATATGTCCTGTGGGGTCTGACAGGGCCCCTGTGAGGCTGGATGGGAGAAAGAACCCTTTCTGTGCCTCCCAGGGCCTGGTTGGCAGCTGCACAAAAGGCTACTTCTCCTCAGGACCACAGAGAGAGAGGCCCTGAGGCAAAAGGTTTTGAGAGACCTTCACGGCAACCTGGAAGTTCATAGAATCCATTATTAACCTCTTTCTTACACTCAGGCCAGGCCTCTGGTCCAGTGATTCTCACATTTAGTTCGAAAACCACTAGACTCCACTTGCACATCTGGGTGAGGATCTTCCAAAGGAACCTCTGGTTTTGTTTATGTGGATTTACACGAGAGACTTCTGTTGTCTAAGTTTAATAAACTTCAATGCTATTTCATCTAAAGCAGCCTATCTTTTTTTGGTTATTTTATGGTAAATGTTGGCATTTAATTGGCTTTAATAATCTCAAAAACCACAATGGTGGAGGTGGTATTTTCTTTTCACCGTTGATGGAAAAAAGAGCTGAACACAGCTGGGCGTGGTGGCTTATACCTGTAATCCCAGCACTTTGGGAGGCCAAGGCAGGTGGATCACCTGAGGTCAGGAGTTCAAGACCAGCCTGGCCAAGATGGCAGAACCCCATCTCTACTAAAAATACAAAAAATTAGCTGGGCATCATGGCGGGCACCTGTAATCCCAGCTACTCAGGAGGCTGAGGCAGGAGAATCGCTTGAATCTGGGAGGGAGAGGTTGCAGTGAGCCAACATCGTGCCACTGCACTCCAGCCTGGTCAATAGAGTGAGACTCCATCTCTCCAAAAAAAAAAAAAGCTGAACACAATTCTGGGACCAGAAATGTGACACTCTTTCCACTTAAAAAATGAAGAAATAGGGAGATACTGTATTTATTATAAACAGATGTGGATCTTATACATTTTGTCAATTTTAACTGTGGAAATAGAAGTCCATCTATCTAAAACATGCACTACTGTCCAACTTTAAATTTATGAAACCTTTCTCTTACATCATTTCTGAACATCTTGGCATCTACTCAAAATCATGAAAAAGTATTACGCCTACTAAATTCTGGTGTCCAGATTGTACAAACTGCATCTCTGTAGCTTTCTAGTTTCCTTCGTGTGTGTTTTGGAAAGAGTACTATTAATAACTTTGGAGCGAGGGTTAGAATCCCAGTCCCACTCATTACTTCATCCCTCGGTGCCTCACTCTAGGGAGGTTACAATATGTGAGGATTAAACAAGATCATGACAAAGCGCTTTGCAGGGCACAGGGACTGCCACGCCATGGCAGAACAATGTATTTACAAAACCAAACATCACCTTCCTCTGTGCGGTCGATGAGCTGGGCTGCAGACCATACTCTAGCAAACCGTTAGGTGGCACTAATTTGGGGAGTCCTCACTTTGCCACCTAAAAGCATCCCGGAATTTACCACCATTCCATCTCCTCATCGCTTGCCTAAGTGTTGGTGACTCAATCTGTGGATTCCACTCCTAATGGCTTAAGCCCAGTAATTTTGGGATGAATAATTGGCACTGCCATTACTCTAGCAACAAGGCACACATTCCATCTAGACCTGCACGATAAGTAATACGGAATGTAGTACGTGGAAAGAGACAGGTACAAAGAAGAGGAAAGAGACAAGGAGAGTGAAAGAGAAGCAAAAAAGGAAGGATCCCTCTGAAGAGAGAGACTGAGTGATGGTCAGAGAAGGACAGAATAAAAGCATGATGGGGAAAAGGAAAGGGAAAGTGGGTTAATATTCAACTAAAAAAGGAGGGCTTTATTTTCATTTCTCATGCTAAGGAGCAAACAAACAAAAACACTGAAAGAGAGACTGCCTTTCCTTTGCAAGCCAAGAGGCTTTGAGGGCTGCGTCCACAGAGCAGGTGAAGGCCGCCCAGCTTGTGAATGCCAGAGATAAACAAACCACACCCATTTGCCTTTCAACTATCCAAGATACCGCCTCCTCCCTGTGTTGTGGAGGTGGGATGACTGAGAACACAGCCTAGGGTCACTAAAAGGTCTGGAGTATGAGGGAAGATACTCGTCCTTATTGTTCTTCATTCTGAAAATGCTGAGGCAGAAGCGATTCACGGGACATGAGAACTTTGTAGGCTCAAGGTTAATTCTTCAAGATAGTGAACTGTTTGTCTCTGGGAGGATACGGACCAAGGATACGACTGCCTGTTAGAATTCCAGGGGAGGAAGGGTGCCCTGAACTGAGCAAGAGGGTCTCCCAGACCATCAGGGTCCTTTCTGAAGCTACCTTGTTTCCTAAAAATGTGAAAAACAGGCCCAGCTGTGACAAGCTTCCTGACCGTCTTTACCCACACCCCATCTACTTGGTGGTCTGAATTCGGGGCTGCAGGTAGGTACAGGGAGAAGAGGCTGTGGTCACTTAAGGTATGAAATAAACATTCCTACCTCTTAAGCCAACACCTGCAGATTTTACCTCCTCTTTTATCTCCTCTGGGGTGGAGAGGAGAGGTTAGGCATTCACTGCATGGGCCACAGAGGGCAAAAACTGAAAAGAAGTCAACCTTCTGAGAACTTGCCACTTTGAGAATATGATACCCTTGCAACCACCTAACTAAATATCTGCAATTAACTCAGTCTGAAAGCATGAAGTACCATATTCTCCTGAGATTGGGGGAAAATATGCCTCACCGTACCAGTGCATGAATAATCAAAGTGCTCCTTTCCTTCCTCATTATTCTCCCCATTCTATTGATGTTATTGTTTTCGTGTGTATTCATTGTCTCAAAAGCCTGATAACTCATTGTTTTAGAACGTTTGTTAAGGATCCAGAAACTAAACAGTCTAGGTCTGAATATTAACCTCGTGGCTTTGGGTAACTGACAATCTCTCCTAAATTCAGTTCCTTCATCTGTTAGGTGGAGCCAAGTTAGGTACGCACCTCAGAAAGCACCTGTATAAAAGAGGTGAGATCATACAAAGAGCTTAGTCCAGGGCGTGACACCATGCTATTAGTGATACAATTATGATATAAAAAACTTCTTTTGCATTTCTGCAATAATTCAGGCGGAGCCTGGCCTATGGACATGTGAATTAGTTCGTGTGCTTTCTTGTAGAGGTCAATTTACTATAAGTTTTGAAGAGCAATTTGCAAAACCAATATGAGAAATTGTTCAGTGTGATAAAAACTGACTCAAGACCTGCAAAAAGTGCTTAGTGAGTTGGAAGCTGAAGCACACACAAGAAAAGAAACAATTGCCAGCTCATAGTCACAGTCACCAGCAAAGCCTGAGGCATGCAAGTTTGCTTTACAGTTGCCCTATGCTAAGTAGCCAAGCTCTCCAAGAAAAGACATACTCAGCAGGAACTCTGATACCCCATATCACAGTAGCCTGGGACGAACTGAAAAGATCTCACACAGATTGCCAGTCAGATAATTCTTTGAAGAAAATGACCAAACTTTAAGTACATTTTTGCACTAGTTCCCACATTAAAATATAATCTCATTTTAGAAGGCTTTAGATGATGCTTTGTAAGTTGATTTGGAAACGGAGTTCATGTTTCCTTTTCTGGTTCAACCGAAGACAACTCCAGAAAATACTTGCTGGTGGCCAACCTTCAGTTGGTTCACGCTCCTTCAAACTTATTGAAGATATTCCCCACGCTGTCAAGACAAGCAGAACCCATTTTATTTTTAGTGTGCAGAAATTCTTTCACTGTCAAAATGTTTCATGGACACCAACATGACATGTGCGGTTTTCTAGCAACTCTAGTTGTAGTTTTCCAGCAACTCTAGTTCTCTTGACAGAACCACTTCTTTCCCCCATGTTAGTGTGGGTCCTTTGAGGGAACAGGACCCATGAAACTGGGCAAGGCCAATCACCAATCCTATTCCTCTGGTCACAATGATTGACCCAGAGATGGCCAAATGAGCTGTTCGTAACCACGGAGACAGAATGAGACTTTGCTGAGAAGCCTGGGAAAGAGTCAGGCTGCCTTCTGATGCCCAGGTGATAGAGATGAGAGCTGGAAGTGTCTGCAACCTGTCTCTAAACCTAGAAAGGAATTGCTCTGTGGAAGCTGAGCTGAGAGATGGAGAAAGTTCTCGCTGCATCACTAGAGCCATGTCTTTCCCTAGACTTTTCATTTAAATGAAATAGTCACCTTTTCATGTGTGAATCCAGTTTGCGTTGGGGGTTCTACCACTTGTCACGGAGATATCAACACCTACCGCACAGGATTGTTGTGTAGATGTAATGAAAGAATCCACAGGCCGGGCGCGGTGGCTCACGCCTGTAATCCCAGCACTTTGGGAGGCCGAGGCGGGCGGATCACAAGGTCAGGAGATCGAGACCATCCTGGCTAAGACGGTGAAACCCCGTCTCTGCTAAAAATACAAAAAATTAGCCGGGCGCGTTGGCAGGCCCCTGTAGTCCCCGCTACTCGGGAGGCTGAGACAGGAGAATGGCGTGAACCCGGGAGGCGGAGCTTGCAGTGAGCTGAGATCGCGCCACTGCACTCCAGCCTGGGTGATGAGCAAGACTCCATCTCAAAAAAAAAAAAAGAATCCACAAACACCTAGCACAGCACCTGGTGTAGGAATGTGCTATGAGCCCCACCCATCTGTGCCAGCAGCAGCAGCCCCGGGAGCAGCCTCACTAGGATGTGAGCTAGGATGCTCAAGGAAAAGCACCAAGCTAGGTCTGAAGGTCTGAAGGTTTGGGAAGGGCATAGAGACATGCGGAAGAGGAGAAAAAAGGGATGGTAGTTTCAGGCATGAATGTATAATGCACACTTAGGGTACACTGAATAGACAGACCAATGACTAGAATGAGGACTCATGGACAGGAAAATGGTCAACCAGCTGACCAGGCTGAGATCTGGATTACTACAGATCTAGGGTGCAGCTAAAGACCTTGGACTTTTCCCGTAAGACACAGAGAAATATTGCTGCCTGACTTGACCTGACGTATCAGCATTAATCTGACACTTCCCTGGCTGCACTCAATGACTTGTCAGAGAGGACATTTCCGAGGCTCCTGCAGTGATGAAGGCCAGACATAGCCCAGGCCTGACCCAGAGAGAGGGCAGCGGATAGAGGGCGAGGCCAGCCTTGGTGCAAATGCCGTGTTTTCACACGGTGCACGTAGTTCGGCTCATGACCTCTTCTGTGCAGGGGATGAAATACTAGCCTTGAAACACCAGATCCCTTATTAGCCTTTGTCCCTGTGCAAGAAGAATGGAGATTCTGGGGCATTTGCTTTGTTTGGCTTGTTGAGTGATTATCAGTTTTCTGTTTCTGTTCTCTCACCACACCCTCTGACTCACCCTGTGTGCTATAGGCGTGAACTTCTTTTCAGAGCTTTGTAGCAAATTTCTTTTTCTTCTGCAAATACCTCTTTTTAAATAATGCATTCAACATAATTGTAAAAACACTCTTCTGATATGAAAAATTCTCCACATATGCAGATAAGAAGGGCTTATTTTGAAAAGAAGTCCAAAGCTAGGAACATAAAGGCAAGTGTTTTGAATTATAAGAATTGATATGATTAATTTTATGTGTCAACTTGGCTGGGCCATAGTACCTGGATCTTTGCTCAAACGTCACAGGTGTTTCTACACAGGTATTTTTTGGATGGGACTTTGAGTAAAGCAGATTACCATCCATAATGTGGCTGTACTTTATCCAGTCAGTTGAAGGTCTTAAGAAAAAAGATTGACCTCCTGCTGAAAGGAGAGAATTTTGTCAGCAGATTGCTTTTGGATTTAAGCTACAGCTCTTCCCTGGGTCTTCTGCCTGCCAGCTCATGCTGCAGAATTTGGAATTATCAGCTGCCATGCTCATGTAAACCAATTCTTTAAAATAAATCTCTTTATCCCTGCATATTTATACACACACATACATGCTATTGATTCTCTTTCTCTGGAAAACCCTGACTAATACAAGGATAAATTTTTAGAAATCCCTGCAAGCATTTTGGTTGGGAAATCAATGACTCAAACAGCCTTACCCCCACCAAAAAGTAGGAATAACAGAATAGAGAATTCTCTTTGCCATCCTTCGTTGTGATTTTTGCTTTCTTTTTGACACTTGTTATGTAAGAGATTTTTGTCAATTTCCAAGAATAGCTTTTCAAATTTAAAACTTATTTCCTTATTTATAATTTTCTAGTATTAGAGAATGTAGACTGCATGCTTTCTGCTTTACAAAAATTTTAAGAATTTTTCTTGTGGACTCATAGAAGTCTCACTGTTACCACAATTTTTGTAATGTCTCATAAATATTTGAATGAACAGTATATTCTCTCTTTGTAGAGTAGGGAGTTTGATAGGATAGAAAATTTTATACATCTACTAGATTATTGAAATACTCAATAACCTTTTATTATTTATCTAGTAAACTGTCAAATATGGAAAGTGATATAGTGAAATATCCTCCGTAATAGTCATCCTCCAATTTCTCATGTATATGAACTATTTGGCTTTATACATGTTGATACTGTATGAAGATACAGATAAAGTATCTATAGATAAAGATGCTTGGATACAGAGGCATATTTTTCTATAATATAATATAATTGAATAATATTAATAAGACCCTACCTCATGTATTTTTTACATTTAATTCAGTTTTATTTAGAATTAATATAACCTCCTCCATGTGGTTAACTTTGTTCTCTAAAAACTTTGCTTTCTTTATTTTCATTTTGTTTCAAACCTCTTATAAGCAGTAACTGTGATTGCATTTTAAAAGTCTTTGTTATTTAACTCTCAGACTTTAATCCATGTAACTTATTCTTGCAATTAGTATGATTCGTTTTATTTCTGTCTTTTTTATGCTTTTTGTTATTTAGACTTCTTTACTCTTTATCGTTGTTTTTCTATATAAACTGTATTTTGTTTTAATATATAAATTAACATTGAAAAATTCTAGTAGTTTTAGCAATATTATTAAATCCATAGTTTTTTGAATCATTAATTCCATTTGAAATGATGTTTTTGACACCATCTCTATTGAGACACACCATTTTGTACCTTTCTACTTCACTATACCTTCTCCCTCATGTTTTCTGTGTTTATATGATTGGCCTCTCACCCCAAGCCACTGTGTATGTGCACCTTGTGTTCCAACCCTGGGGAGTGCCCTTGGGATGCTTTCCACTCCTGTTCTCCATCTACTCCATCAATGGGCACCTCTTACTTTCCTTCATAGCATTTATCACAGTATTTTAAAATTACACATCAATTTGATTAATATTTATATATCCTATGAGGGCAGATACCATGTCTGAATTGCTTACCATGGTAACTCCAGGTTTAGGCAGAGTAGCAGGCACATCAGACACCAAATAAATATTGGGTTCATGAATAAAGAAATGAGTGAATAACTGCTTATGGAAGCATACATTGGTCAACATCCTGAAAAACTACACAGCACAATGTATCAGGAACCTTAAAGATTGCATATTTCTGCACACAAAATCATACTCTTAGGAGTCTGTCATGGCAAAATCATCAGAAACTGGCACAAAGATTTATATAAAGTTGTTTCTGAAAATGTTTTAAAAATCATTATTGCTTTTTTGTGTGCCTTCAAAAGTAATCATGCTCACTATAAAACATTCAAATAGGGCTGAGCATGGTGGTTTACGCCTGTAATCCCAGTGCTTTGGGAGGCCAAGGTGGAAAGATTGCTTGAGTCCAGGAGTCTGAGACCAGCTTGAGTAATGTAGCAAGATCCTGTCTCTACAATTTTTTTTTTGTAAAACTTAGTGAAACATGGCGGCACACACCTGTAGTTCTAGCTACTTGGGAGGCTGAAGCAGGAGGATCACTTGAGCCCAGGAGTTCCAGGTTGCAGTGAGCTGAAAGCAGTTGCAGTAGGGAGCACAAACCCTCATTGGCCAAGAGTGAACAATTAATTGAACCTGCTCTGCTGGTCTCCTTGACTAAGAGTGTAGAGCAGTACAGACTTTGGGGGAAATATATCATGGTATACTGACATGGATTTATATGTATGTAGGATAATATTTGAGAGACCAACAGAGCAGGTTCAGTTGTTCACTCCTGGCCAGTTAGGGTTTGTGTTTCCTACTGCAACTGCTTTCAGCCAGTGAAATCTCCAGAGGTCTATCAGAATTTTTCCATAAGATATGTAATTTACATTCCTGTGGCTTCTCTTTCTTTAATTACTTTTAAATTCTGGCAGAAAGCGTTCCTTTCTATTGACTAGCAAAGGGTTTATGGGTGATTGTGCTGCATCTGGCCCAAAGAAATAGACGAGAATCATGCTGGATGTTGGAAATGTTACAAACATTCAAGGTACTTTAATGAAAATGGTAGGGGAAACAGAGGATAGAGATTAACAGACAATTAGTGATTGTGGAAATTCTTTGACATTATGAAGGGCATCATAAACAACACATTAGCCTGGAAGGATGGACCTATAATTTTTTAAGCTGTAACTGAAATCACGCCATGATTTCATGGAATTTAAGGAGCAGGAAAAAGGAAAAAGCAACTTCCCAGGTAGAATGTAAAAACTGCAGCTCCTTCAAGGCAGGGCTTTAACAACTTGTATAAGCAGCTTACTCAGCCAGAGCCACATTTCCAGAAACTAATCAATCCCCCATATTCAATGGAGTATATGTGTACAGTACAAAGTATCTGTATTATCCTTTTAATTTTTATCTTTACAATATATCGATATATTCTGGACATGTTTCCATGTTAGCATGTGTATTTTCTATCTAATTGTTTCTAAAGACTCCATAATATTCCTTTGTATTAGTTTACCATAGTTTATCAGATCCCCATTAATGGACATTTGGGTTGTTTCTAATTTTCTATATTAGAAGCAATGCTGCAATTGCCATATTAATATACACTTCTATCCAGTTTTTGAGACTGTTTGTTTTTGCATGTCCTCACCAACATGAGGAATCATCAAATGTTTTAAAGATTTTGTAACTTACAAGTGAAAATAATGATTTTTCTTGTTTAATTTGCAGTTCTTCAATATTAATACATTTGCACTTGTAGGACATTTATGGTTCAAATTCTATGAGCTCCTGGTTCGTGTTATTTGCCCATGTTTCCTGTGGGTATATTTATACCAAGAACTTGGAAATAACCCATATGTTTAATCAATTTCATACAATAAAATGTTATGTAGTCATTATAAATTATATTTTCAAAGAATCTTTAATGAAGGAAAGATTCACTATATGATAAATGAAAGAACCTGTCAGGGATGGGAGGCTAGGTGAGGGATAGTATTAGGAGAAATACTTAATGTAGATGATGGGTCGATGGGTGCAGCAAACCACCATGGCGTGTGTATACCTATGTAACAAATTTGCATGTTCTGTACATGTACCACAGAACTTAAAGTATAATGAAAAAAGAAAGAAAAACAGAATATAAAATTACATGTCATATATCATGCTGGCTTTGTTTTTTTAAAAGGCATAGAAAAAAAGCCTGGAAGAAAATGCACAAATATATTAATAGGAGATTAAATTTGGGAGATGAAATTATAGGTAATTTCAAAACTTTATTCATAAATTTTAACATTTTTCCAAAACTACTACAAAGCATATTTACTTATGTGATCAGAAAGCACAAAATGCTCTAGTTTTATAGTTATGGCTGATCTCAAACTTGCACTGTTCTGTTGTGCAAGAACTCTGGTGCTCAGGACCAAAGGTTTCTCATCTCAGTGGCCCCTTAAGTACAGGTGGAACCATGTAAAATGATGGGGCGAGTAGAAGGAGGCAACTAGTCATCCACATAAAGCCCAAATGTGGTCCACGCTGCACCGCTAGACCATGACAGTCCTCTGATGGCCACTGACCAAGAAAAACAAAATCAAGTTTTGAGTTGTATGAAATTGATTAAACATATAGATTATTTCCAAGTTTTTAGTAATATAAATATACCCACAAGAAACATGGGCAAATAATATGAACCAGGAACTCATAGAATTTGAACCATAAATGTCCTATAAATCCAAATGTGTTAATATTGAAGAACTGCAAATTAAATAAGAAAAATCATTATTTTCATTTGTAAGTTATAAAAGCTTTAAAACCTCTTATGATTCCTCCTGTTGGTGAGGACATGGCGAAACAGTCTCAAAAACTACATAGAAGTGTATATTAATATGGCAATTGCAGTGTTCTTTGTAATATAGAAAATTAGAAACAACCCAAATGTTGATTAATAGGTGATCTGATAAATTATGATTTTGTTTATCTTGATTTGAGTTTTTGTACTTGTGGAAAATGTGTAGTTCCAAGGATTTTCTTTGTTATGTAAGGCTTCAGTTATGTACAACAGGTAACCTCCTAAATAAATTAAGGTTTATTACAATTTGGTGTTTATAATTAAAATTGGACTTATTTTTAGGGCAACCCAGGTTTCCCCACATTTTCCAGCCTTTCAAGTCCCACTCAAGTGCTCCAGCCCTCACTTCACACCATCTTATCTTCTTAAGCACTTCCAGTTATTTCCCAGCTGCTCTTACTTTGCTCAGTTGCTCTGATTTCCAGTTGGTTACCTTCAGTGGTCTTGCAGTTGAACATCTCTTTCCCCAGCCCCTTCCTAAGTCCCTAGGGATTACTAAGCATGGCTGCTGATGAAATAAACATGACCGAAGATTGGAGCTTGCATGGGGCTTCACAGTGCAGAAAAGGAAAGCATGAGACTATCAAAGACACTGCCTCTCCCTGGCGGCTGGCCAGCCTTTTTGCAAACTATTGGCTCCCTGCAGTCCAGTTTCTATTCCCATCTTCACTCCTTACCGATCCTTGGGATTCCAGCAATTTGGGCGCGCATTCTTTGTGAGCATCATGCCATCTTGAGGTGACTGTACTTTCTGATTGAAACTTTTGCTTTTGATCGATATGTTAATGTTTAGTTTGTTGTAGGTACTGTAGTTCACTCAATAATGGGAGGAAGTAAAATTTTTTTGTCAGTGATATTTGGGGTCTATCTTATTCCTATATGTAGATTTTTGAGACACATGGGTAGTGTTTCATGTAAGAATCATCTAATCCTCTATTGTTAGAGTACTTGGATAGATGCACAATTGTTCCCCTTCCTATTTGTTTATACAAAACACTCCATTGTTTTCATTGAATTCCTTTCCAAAACAGTGCAGAAGTATATGGGCTAAATTGGTGGGCATCTTTCACAAAGTCTAACAAGTGTGAGAGATGTGGAGACAGTGATATTAAAACTATTTAGCAATTGGTATACACAGGAGCCAATTAGCTGGACGGGCTCTGAATGTTAAGATAAAGGCAGGTCCTCGAGACCCCCTTTGGGGCAGATATTGTCTCTCTAGTTGCTGGATCCTGGGAAATAGAGGGATGCGGTGGGGTTCACACTGGCTGTTTACCAACCACTATGGAAATATCTTAGCATTTTAGCAGCCAATAAAGTCATACCAGTGCATACCCACTAAATGTCAGTCCTGAATGTAGAGATACAGAATTATCTGGGGACTGCTACCCCCCAGATGCTCTGTGACTGATGAGTGATTCAATGAGGGAATGAACCAACCCTCACTGCTACATACATGACAAGTTGTCACCTGGCCTTTCCTGATCATCTCAAGTGATAGGAAGTTCATTATCATGCAACGCTGCTGCTGATTTTGTTTGTGGATCCCTCTTACTTTTCTGTAGGACTGTATGACTTCAAGTACTTTTAATCTTTTATTTTCTGCTAAGCATTTATAGCAAATGACTGGCTCTCTCAATGTATCTCCACATGTTGGAATATTTAATATATGCTAGCATATTGTCTATTATATATATTGTTCTGATTTCTGCCTTTTTTCAGGCAACCTCCTCTTCCCATCACAACTCCTTAGCCTCAAAATGTTCTATTCTTTATGCTTTAGCAACAGCTGATAAGGAATCAATAGCGGGGAGGCAGTGATATGAATGCAAGAAAAGTGGAGACAGAGAGAAAGGGCCTAGACAAGCACCAAGCCCTCCTTCCTTTGACCTTAAGCTAAGATCAGCTTTTCTTTTTTTTTTTTTTTTTTGAGACGGAGTCTTGCTCTGTTGCCCAGGCTGGAGTGCAGTGGCCGGATCTCAGCTCACCGCAACCTCCGTCTCCTGGGTTCACGCCATTCTCCTGCCTCAGCCTCCTGAGTGGCTGGGACCACAGGCGCCCACCACCTCGCCCGGCTAATTTTTTGTATTTTTAGTAGAGACGGGGTTTCACCGTGTTAGCCAGGAGGGTCTCGATCTCCTGACCTCGTGATCCGCCCGTCTCGGCCTCCCAAAGTGCTGGGATTACAGGCTTGAGCCACCGCGCCCGGCCGCTAGATCAGCTTTTCTATAGAGCAATTTACATGGACCTTGAACACCAGAGCTCTGCAGAGGGTGGGGAGCAATCAGTGCTCCTGGAACTGCTGATGGCTTTGACAGCCTGGAGTGATTAGCACACAAGCATGCTGAAGAGAGTGCTGTTTGTCCTGCTAATGGCCCAAGCACATCAAAAAGGGTCTACAGAGAAGGCAGCCAGGCTGTATTTTTAAATCAACATGCCAGCATCTAGTGTGACTGTGGGAGGTGTTTATTTTTTTTAGATTGCCCTTGAATCCCTTTTGGGGATGAATTTGGTATGAGGATGAGTATAATTATTATTGTTCTTATTAATGATAATCAGAATAAAATACAAAGTACTTAATAAACATTTTTACTTTGCACAACACTGTGAGATAATCATTATTATTCTCATTTTACGGATGAAGATCACACAGAAAATCAGCAGAGCTAGGTAATAAGTCGATCTAAATTCTACATGCCCCTTCCTCTTTCCATGGATTCATGCCAAGTGACAGGAAAAGCCACGGCCAGCTCCTGAGAAGGGCAGGACTGTAGGCTCACATTCTTCCCGACACCAGAAAGGTAGAGGAGGTTTGGAGTTTTTAATTTCCTTCTACTTTAAAAAATAGGAAGATTAGCATTTTCTCATTTCAACCATATTGAAAAGAAATAGGGGCTTTGAGGGGCTCAAGAAAAGGTGCAGTTCTAAGAATCTTTAAGTAAGAAGAATGGACACTTTACAGCTGTCTAACCACCCAAAGCACGCAGGGGTACCTAAATGTTCAACCTGCTAGGTACGGATAACATGCTCTTGTTACATTTTAGAAATGACACTGTGGCTACAGTCACAACTGCCAACAACACTGGACCAAACTTATTTAGTCATCAGAGAAATGCCACATGAATGCATATATGCATATATGTATGCATATAGTACTTGTGTTCAATCCTTCTTATTTGTGGATTCCATATTTGCAAATTTACTAACTTATTAAAATTTATTCCAATTCTGTACTCAGGATACTTTGGTAGTCACAGACATATGCAGAGTAGTGAAAAATTCAAATCACCTCACGGGCACATAGATTCCCAGGCAAGGTTATGCCTTCTTGTTTCAGCTCTCATACTATAAACAAGTATCCTTTTCCACTATTTAGTGCCATGTTACTCCCATTTTGTGCTTTTTGTTGTGATTTTGCTGTTTCAAATGGCCCCCAAGCATAGTGCTGAAGTGCCAGCTAGCATTCCTAAGAACAAGAAGGT
The DNA here is from genome assembly GCF_002776525.5 of Piliocolobus tephrosceles. NCBI lineage: Eukaryota > Metazoa > Chordata > Mammalia > Primates > Cercopithecidae > Piliocolobus > Piliocolobus tephrosceles. Next base: position 51,346,371 of record NC_045441.1, read on the forward strand.
TATGACATACCCTACAGAGAAAATGCATGTTAGATAAGCTTCATTCAAGCATGTGTCATAGTGTTGTTGGCCATGAGTTCAACGTTAATGAATAAATAATACATATTAAGTAAGGTGACTTTAAACAGAAACGCATGTAAAACAAAGTTATGTACTATTCAGTTGACAAATATTGTGACAAGAGGTACATAAGGGCCGGGCGCTGTGGCTCATACCTGTAATCCCAGCACTTTGGGAGGCCAAGGTAGGTGGGTCACCTGAGGTCAGGAGTTCAAGACCAGCCTGGCCAACATGGTGAAACCCCCTCTACTAAAAAATACAAAAGTTAGACAAGCATGGTGGCGGGCACCTGTATTCACAGCTACTGGGGAGGCCGAGGCAGGGAGAATTGCTTGAACCCAGGAGGCAGAGGTTGCAGTGAGCCATTGCGCTCCAGCCTTGGTGACAGAGTGGGACTCCGTCTTAAAAAAAAAAAGAAAAAAAGAGGCACACAGGAACCTAACCTCTATTTCCCCTGGGAGCAATAGTTCAGTATTTACTAATTAAGTAAATCAGTGAATTAGTAAAACATGACTTTATAAAACATGACTACTGTGACTAACAAGAATCAACTGTATGTTTATATGTATGGTATGAGTGTGTATACATATATGTGTGTGTATTTGTGCAATGCCTTATCCTAATACAGTGAGGCCCTGAAAACTTAATTCTATATTATTCAGTGATAAATGATACCTGGAGAAAGCTATTATCATTCAATATCAAGTGCATTTTTCTTCATTAGGGCTTAAAGTTCCTATAAGTGATCTTTTCTTCACTAGCAATATTTTTGAACAGTAATAATTTGATTGCATCAACATGAAAATGTTACTTAACTAATTCTTGGAAGAGTGGGAGTATGCAGGCTAGAATGGTTTGTGAATGTTACTGCAAAATATTTACTTGGAATACAACTACATTCCAAGCAACATTTTCACTCCAGAAATCTGTCTAAGAGTTTGTTATCTAGTTAATAAATGGACTTTTGAACATCATGTCCTGACCAAATCTCCTTGGTCATGTACCTTTTAGCAACTTAGTAATACCATTAAACACCAACTCAAACTGACGAGTCAGACCCTCTTAAAGACTAATGCTACCTTCACTATGGAGGCCAAATATGAATCCTCCCAAACCTACTCCCTTCCCTGCTACCACGTGAGGGTGGAACAGGACACTTGTTAGTTTCATGTAATTTTGTTGTAGCAGTTCCAGCAGCTTTCCGGCATCTTCCTATTCTCCATGTTTGCCCAACTCCACAGTTTCAACATATCTTAAATCTGGGATAGAAATCAACTTTGAAGAAGCAATAAAAAGTAATACAAAGTTTTCATTTCTTATTTGATCATCTTCATAATTCCATTATTTTATAAAAAGCAGCATGTGTTGTGGAAAGAACCCTTGACTGGGAAACAGTATCATTTTCATCTATGATATTAATTAACTATGTTACTAGGCAAATGACTCAAGTAGGCCTGGATATTCTTCTCTGTAAAGGTTGAGGTTGGATAGAGTATACTTTTTAAAAAATTATTTTTATTTCAATAGCTTTAGGGGTACAAGTAGTTTTTTATTAGATAGATAAGTTGTATAGTGGTGAAGTTTGGGCTTCTAGTATACTCATCACCCAAACAGTATGCAGTGTACCAAATAGGTGATTTTTTTAAATCCCTAACTCCCTCTCATCCTCCCCACTTCTGAGTCTTCAATGTATATGATACCACTCTGTCTGCCTTTGCATACCCATAGCTTAGCTCCCACTCATAAGTGAGAACATGTGGTATTTGGATTTCCAGTCCTTTGTTACTTCACTCAGGATTATGGCCTCCAGTTCCATCCAAGTTGTTGCAAAAGACATTATTTTGTTCTTTTTCATGGCTGAGTAGTATTCCATAGTGTGTGTATATATATATATATATATACACACACACACACACACACACACACACACACACACGCACGTATTTTCTTTATACAAAAGTATTCTTTAGAGTCCATTTCAGGTGAAGAAATTCTAGATTCTGTGCTTCTACCTGGACTACTTGGGATAATCTTGAGATTTTTCCAGGCGCTCTTGACATTCAGAAGATTTCTAATATGCTGTAGACCCTGCAAAATTTCTAAAACAATATAATACACATCTTATTGGATTTGGCAATAGTCTCATCCAATACTGTTTGGCTGAAGAATATGTTAGTTTTTCTCCACGTTATCCTCAGACATCATAGGTATTGACAATCTGTTAATTCATGCATTCAGTGACTATCATTGAGCCCCTATTATGGTATAGGCACATCGCAAAAAAGACAGGGTCCCTATCCTTAAGCAACACCAAGATATGTGGGTGCGCTGAGTTCGATACTAATTTGGTACTCAAAGTAGATGAATAATTTAATATCCTATGAAATTATAGTCTTTAAAATATGCTCGATATTTTTTAAAAAGAGAAAGATCAGTACCAAAGAGAAATGTTTTTAAATAACTCAAAGGTATAGAGCTAAGTTTTATTTTACCAACTATATGAGGAATTGTGTTAACTCAGGACAGTCTGAGTTAATTGACATTGTATTTTTAAGATTTATCCTAGAATTGTTTTTAGAGATCATTGAAAACTGCCTCCCTGTCAAGCAGCTACTCTAGCCTCTCCCTGTTTGCCTGCCCTGGCAGTTATAGCCTTTTATTTTCCCTTTCAGTAATATTCAAGCAAAAGATATCAGAAAGTACTTATTAAGTAGCTTACTATGATAATTTTTGCCCTTAGTGCCTAAATATTGACTTTTTTCTTTTGCAATTTGTATAAGCTCTTCAACACCTTTTTTTTTTCTTCCCTCCTCCAAGACAGAGTTTCACTCTTGTTGCCCAGGCTGGAGTACAATGGCAGATCTCAGCTCACTGCAACCTCCACCTCCCGAGTTCAGGCAATTCTCCTGCCTCAACCTCCAGAGTAGCTGGGATTACAGGTGCCCGCCACCATACCTGTCTAGTTTTTGCATTTTTAGTATATACGGGGTTTCACCATGTTGGTCAGGCTGGTCTCGAACTCCTGACCTCAGGCGATCCACCCACCCTGGCCTCCCAAAGTGCAGGGATTACAAGCTTGAGTCACCAACAACAGGCCAACACTTTTATGATACAAGATGAAAATAAACTATTAGCTTAATTAACTTTGTAATATTTCTGTGTTTTGACTTAGCTAAAGTCATTTCATGTCTGTTTATATTCTGTCCTGACTAAATTTTGTTTTTTGGAGAGGGCAAAATCTTCTAGACATACAATCTGCTATATAAAGAATTATGTAATTCCTTTTATTAGATTTTATACCATTTCCTATATAAATCAATGTTTGACAAAGCAAATCATATTTTCCCATTAGCTTACATTATAATGGTAAAGCATTTTTGTTTACTTATAAATTTATCTACAATTTGGGGCCTCATTATCCTCGTTTTGGGGCCTTTTCCATCATGTATCCTCTGCACCTGCAAACACTATGATAATTCCAAATCCAAGATTATTTTTGGTGAATCTTTTTTGAGTTAAAGAATGTTTTGGTAATAAAAAATAATTTCTGTCCCTAAGTGATCTGTTCTGTACATTCAGATTTTTCTTACAGTTTGTTAATTTAGGGGCATTCCTATAAATATATGGATTTAATAAGTAATGTTTCCTGGGAGTCTTGAAATGTAGAAGTTATGATTTTACAATAAAAATATTATAACTACTTAGGATGCCAGGTGTGGAAGAACAAGACCTCACATCTGTATAATCTTGCTTCATAGAATCAAGTAAAATACAAATTTTCTTAATATTCAACATGTTATTCTTTTCTTACAAAATAAAATAAATACATTTTGTATAGAAATAGTGCTTCTTATAATTTTTTTTTTTTTTCATTTAGTTTGCTGACCTATGGAGTTCACTGTGAACCCAAAATCTACAATCCCTCCTTAGATCTAACTAAACAGAAGGAAAATTAATATTTCCTTTCAGGTTTTAATCCCCCAAAGAAAGAAAATTATTTGTCTATGTGTATTTCTAGAACTAGTCTAAGAAAGTAAGATTTTGCTAAACAATTTAGCTGATTTTTTCTGTCTCAGAAAGTTAAGATTTTAAATCAAAAGTCATTTAGTGTGATCTTGCATTATCTTAAACCTCAATTATAATTAACTTGCCTTTCTAAAGAAGAGAGAACTAGTCTTACAATGAGACCTTTGCCATTTAATGCTGTGTTCAAATGTAAGTTAGAGAATTAGAAAAGATAAGGATCCCTATTGCAAGCTATTCATCAACTAAGAATGTATCTGTTCTTGAGATTGTTAAGGTGTGGTTGAAGTTAAATGATTTCCTCACAGAAAGAAATTTTTAAATACATATGGTAATTTTTGAACTTTACTGAGTCAACTGAGTACAAGAGTAACTTCCATTCACTTTTTTTTTTCTCCTCAAGTGAAGCATCAGATAATCTGGGAAGAAAATATCACTCAGAAGTTCATGTCTACATGTGGATGCTAAATATATTATATTTTTGCTTTTTTTACTTGTTGTCTTATGATGATAAGTTATCAAAGAGAAGCAGCTGCATTTCACTTTGAGTTGATTACATGCTCAGAAATATAAATTTTGATGAAGAAAATGAGGAAGAATATTAAATAATAAAAACTACTATTTATTGCTGTCAACTAGATATCATGCTTAGCATTTTATGTAAACCATGAATGTATTCAATTACAATGATGGTGATGATAATCATAATGATAATAGCTAACATTTGTTAGGCAACCATTATGTGCCCAGAGGTGCTAGACACCTGAGATACAATAGTGAGGAGATGGGACATGGTCTCCGACCTTGAGGAGCTTCAGACTAGTGGTGAAGTGTAGACAAATCGACAGTTACATAATGTAATAAGGCAGTGATGAGAGGACTATAGGGTGCTGTAAAAGCATGTTGGGATGATGTCCAGATCTTACTGGGGCAGAAGGACAAGGTGTATATTACAAAAGGCCTCCTGGATGAATGGATATCAAAATAGAGCTAAAACGACGAGTTGGCCATACAAAGGGCAAGAGTATTCTCAGAAGAGGAGTGAGCATGAAGAAACATCTAGAAGGTAGAAATAGTATGGCATTTTTAAAGGACTGAAAACTTTTCAATGTGGTAGGAACAGAGAGTGCAAACATGAGAATAATGAGACACAAGCTTGGGAGGAAAGTTGGGGCTGCTCGTGAAAGTCACATGTGAGGAACTGAAACTTGGGATAAGAGATCATAGTGTCATGGTCAGATAGAAAGCTTAGAAAGATTACACACTGCTACTGTGTACATAAAGGCTGGGAGGGGGCAAGATTGGTAGCAAAAAAGCAAGTTAGTAAACTTAGAGTCTTTTGGCAAAAAACAAAAACAAAAGGATAATCTTACACTAGAGGAGACACCATGGAAATGGATAAAATATGATTTGATTCAACTGACTTTTAGGATGTGGACTTGATAGGACTTGATATTAGTCAAATGTGGGGGTGAGGAAGATGGAGGGAAAAAGATATTTGGCTTGGGTTCCTGGGGAGAAGAAATTGGCATTTAATGAAATTTGGAGCAGAGGATGAGGAACAGGTTTGAGGGTGAGGAAAAATAGAGTATTTAGTTTTGATGTGCTGAGTGTTAGGTGGCCATTGGATGATTGAGTATTCCAAGAGTTTGTACGTGAGGAAACCAAAACTTAAGGGGGTTAATAACTTGATCAAACTCTCACAGCCAGTATTTGAGACCAGGTAATCTGGCTCCAGATTTCTTGCTCTTATAGGCTGCACTATACTGCTCCTTAAATTTCTGGGCAGACTTCTCTCCAAAGACAAGATCTCAAAGATCTGTTTTCTCTCAATACCTCTTCTTATCTGATCTTATAGGACAACGTCAGGATTCTGGATTCTAATACAGCTGTGCTACTAACTGCTGACTCTGGGCAAATCATTACCCTTTCAAGTCACTGTCTCTAAAAGAAAAGAATTGGAATAGGTCAGTATTTCACCATGTTGGTCAGGCTTTGTGAGTAGGACTGGAAGGAGATTAGAAAGAGGCAAGCATGAGCAAATGGGGTTTATTCCAAGAATGCAAAGCTTGTTCAACATTCAAAAATTAGTCAACGTCGAGGCCGGGCGCGGTGGCTCAAGCCTGTAATCCCAGCACTTTGGGAGGCCGAGATGGGCGGATCACGAGGTCAGGAGATCGAGACCATCCTGGCTAACACGTTGAAACCCCGTCTCTACTAAAAAAAAATACAAAAAACTAGCCGGGCGACGTGGCCGGAGCCTGTAGTCCCAGCTACTTGGGAGGCTGAGCCAGGAGAATGGCCTAAGCCCGGGAGGCGGAGCTTGCAGTGAGCTGAGATCCGGCCACTGCACTCCAGTCTGGGCGACAGAGCCAGACTCCGTCTCAAAAAAAAAAAAAAAAAAAAAATTAGTCATTGTGGGCTATACTGAAATAAAACACCTAATCATATCAATAGATGCAGAAAAATCATTTGACAAATTCAATATGCACTTATGTTGAAAACTTTCAAAAAAACTAGGAACATAAGGGAACTTTCTTAATGTGATAAAAGGCATCTATTAAACTTACAGCTAAATCATATACAATGATGAAGATTGAACATTTTTGCTTTAAAATTGGAACAAGGTTCAAGATTAGAATAAGATTTTCATCACTCCTATTTAAGAGAATACAAGAAGTCCTAGTCAGCTCAATAAGGCAAGGGAAAGAAATAGAAGATATACAGATTAGAAAGGAAGTAATAAAACTGTCACTATTTGCAGACAATATGGTTTTCTACATAGAAAGTTCAAGTAACGTACCAAAGAAAAAAAATCTCCTAGAGCTAATAAGTGAATTCAACAAAGTCACAGGCTACAAGATCAATATTAAAAACTAAATCACATTTCTATATACTATTAATAAAAATTGAAGGTTGAAATAAAATACCATTTATAATAACTCTAAAAATAAAATACTTAGGTATACATATCACAGAATACTTACAGAGTCTGCATGTTGGAATACTGTTGAATAAATTCGAAGAACCAAATAAGAAACACATATTGTACTCATGCAATAGAAGACTAAACATTGTTAAAATGTTAATTCTCCCCAAATTGATAACTTTATTACAACCCCAGTAAAAATCCCAGCAGAATTCTCTTTAGTTATTGACAAAATGATTCAAAAATTTTTATGGAAAGTCAAAGAAACTAGAATACACAAAATAATTTGAAAAAGAAAAATGAAGCTGGGAGATTCATACTGCCTAACTTAAGACTTATGATAAAGTCACAGTGATCAAAACAGTGTGGCATTTGCAAAATGATAGACACATAGAATTGAGTCTAGAAGTAGACCTACACAAATGTGTCCAATTTATTTTTTGACAAAGGTGCAAAGATAATTCAATGGAGGAAGCATAGGTTTTTCAACAAATGGTGATAAAACAACTGAATAACAACTGAATATATATATAAAAATATTTTTTGAATATATATATGAAAATATTTTTTATATATATATTCAGTTGTTTTATGTATGTAAAAAAGTTGATTTTTGTAAAAAAAAGTTGTTTTTTATGTATATTAAAAAAGTTGTTTTTTATATATATATTCAGTTGTTCAGTATGTAATCCATACTTTTTAGTATATACAAAAATTAACTTAAAATGGTGCATAGGTCTAAGGGTAAAATATAACATTTAAAAACTGTTGGAAGAAAATGTAAGAGAACATCTTCAAAATCCTGAGTTTTGCAAAGAGTTTTTAGACATAACATCTAAAGCCTAATACATTAAAAAAATGCTAAATTGGAATGCACAAAATTAAAAACCTTTGCTCTGTAAAAGACACTGTGAAGAAAACAAAAGGCAAGCTAAAGACTGGGAGAAAATATCTGCAAATAATATATCTGACAAAAGAATATCTAGACTATGTAAGGAACTTTGAAAATTCAACAAGAAAACAAACTCTAAAACAATGAACAAAAGACTTAGAAACTTTACCAAGGAAGACATATGGATAGTAAGTAAGCACACAAAAAGATGCTCAACATTATTAATCACTATGGAAATGTGAATTAAAGTCACAACGAGATACTTTTATATGTCTCTTAAAATGGTTAATACAAAAACAAAACTGACAGTATCGAGTACTGGCAAAGACCTCTCATACATTAGTGGTGGAAACACAATATGGTAAAGACACTCTGGAAAATAGTTTGGCATTTTTAATAAATTTAAACATACCCTTGTCCTACATATTTACCATAGAGAAATGAAAATTTAGGTTCACCAAAAACGGGTATTCGAGAAATTGTAGCAGCACCATTCATAATTGCAAACACCTGGAAACAACCCAAATATTGCTCACTGGGCAGATGAATAAACAAGCAGTGGTACATCCATTAAATGAAATATTACTCAACAACAAAAAGGAAGAAACTAGTGATACTCTTGACAAAACTGATGGATTATGCTAATCAATGCATTATCATAAGTGAAAGAAACAAGGCTCAAAACGCTACAGATTGTAGGATTTCATTTATATGGCATTCTGCAAGAAAGAACCTTATAGGGATAAAGGTAATATCAGTGGATCATGGTTACTAAGACATACAGGTGGGGGAGGATTTGATTAAAAGGGGCCACTTGGAAGAAATTTTTGGAGAGAGGGGATCATCTGGTCTCCTGATTGGGGTGATTGTTATACCAGTCTATGAATTTGTCCAAACTCATAGAACTGTATACTACAAGGGATTTTTATCATATTAAAATTTAAAATATTTACAAAAATAATGGAAGATCACAAAATGGGAGATTCTTTAAAAAGGCTTAAAAATCCTCTGAAAAAATGATCAAAAATGCCTAGATGAAAACACAGGGAATTTTTCAAAAAGTGGGTGAGAAATTTGTGAACAATGATGAGGTCAATGGGCAGAGGATGACACTTAGTTTCCATACATGTTGTTCACAGCAAAAAACAAAACAAAACAAAACAAAAACCAAAAAACAAGAAACAAACAAACAAACATAAAAACAACCAGCAGCCCTTGTGTCCTTCAGGGTAGCATTCCTTCCAGCGACCACTAGAGGCAGCACAGAGAAGCTTAAAGCCCCTACGTAAGCCCAGAAGATAATCCCCAAAATGATAATAGCCTCCTCCTCTGCCTTTGGAAATTTTTCCGAGGGCACACTTGGCAGTTCTGGGCCACTTCCTCTGTTTAACTTACTTGGGTTGTGGGTGGCAGATAGAGCAGAGTGATGTGACAGCAGAAGCATTCCAAGTGGGTGCTTGAGGTGGTGTAAGTTTTGGGTATCTGCCTGAGCCCAGGAGACCCTGCATTGGCGAGTGGCCCGGGTTCCCAGGCCTCTCTTTAGGGTGACTGATGGGATGTGGGGCGGAACTTTCTGAGTGAGCAAGAGCCTCTGCTCAGGCTTCTTCCCCTCTCACTGGCGCCTGCAGATTGGAAAGCAGAACGTGGGATGGGACGGGAAGTCGGAACAGCACAAAATTGAACTTGCTTAGTGTGGCAGGTGCATGGGGGCCTGGGGGAGGCGGAGGGAAAGAAGGAAGAGAGGCTGCATGTGGACCGATGAGAACAAAGAGAAGGTCAAAGGGCCTGAGCAGACAGCAACCCATTTTTACCTCGTTGCTCATTTTTGTTTCATTTTTTTCTTCCTCTCTTCTTTCTTCTCCTCTCTTTGACATTCTCTACCCCACTCCAATCCCACCTTTTCCCTCTTCTCTTATGCTTTCTGTATGTCCTTCCTTCCTCTCCTCACCTCACAACAGTCAGCAGAATAATGTGTATTCACTTGATGTGATAGGGAGGGACCACAGGAGCTAAGGATGATGTATTTGTTTCCTGTGACTGCCAAAACAAATGATCACTAACTGGTGGCTTAAAAAAAAACACAGTTATTCACACAGTTCTGGAGGCCAAAAGTCTAAAATTAAGGTGTTAGCAGGGCCACGCTGCCTCTGGAGCATACAAGACAACAGCCTTCCTTGCCTCTTTCAGGTGCTGGGGGCTCCAGGTTCCTAATTCCAGTCTCTGCCCTTCCACTACACCTGGTCTTCTCCCCTTTGCTCTTTCTGTGTTTCCTCAGCAGTGGCAATTAGTTGACTGAGTGTATGTGAGTGATTATCCAGGATCCACCTAGGTAATCCAGGATGATCTCAAGATCCTTAACTTAATTATAACTGCAAAAACCTTTTTCCCAAATAAGGTCTTATTCATAGGTTCTGAAGGTTAGGACGTATCTTTTTTAGGTCCATTCCATCCACTGCAGATGAGATCCCAGTCTCCAGGTAACATTCAGTTCTTCTGTCCTCTGTCATTCAGTAAGCCAAAGAAGTACACATAATTTACTGGTCCTGTACTTAGGGAACTGAAAATCTGGTTGGAGATCCATAATAAATCCTTTCTCTCTCACACACACACACACACACACACACGCACACACACACATACACACGCACACACACACACAAACTTCCCAAAACCATATCATGAGAGTTGAAGAATATAATAATGCGATAATATCATAACATAAATGTGTTAAAAAGCAATCTAGTTGGATAAATAAGATTAGCATATGTCTCTTAATTAGAGACCAATTAAACCAATAACATGGTCAAAAAATGAACAAAGAATATCAACAGAGTTCACATAAAAATATATAGAAATGTTCCAAGAGATGCTGAAGCTCACTTATAATAGAAATGCAAATTAAAACTACTCTAAGATATATACCATTTTTTACCTATTAAATAGTTAAAATCCAAAAGTTTGAAAAGACTTTATTTGGCAAGGGTGTGAGGAAATAGCTCTTTCATACATTGCCTGTGAATGCTGTAAATGAGCACAACCCTTATAGATACAATGTGACAGTATCAATAAAATTTATCTTTAAAAATCTGTGGGTCAGGCACAGTGGCTAACGCCTGTAATTCCAGCACTTTGGGAGGCTGAGGCAGGCAGATCACTCGAGCCCAGGAGTTTGAGAACAGTCTAGGTTGTGAAGTAGAGATAGTGAAACCCCATTTCTACTAAAAATAGTAGAGGTGCAGAGGTGTTGGTGGTGTAGTGGTTAGCATAGCTGTCTTCCAAAAAGGACAAAAAGTAGCCAGAAATGCTAGTAAGGACCTGTAGTCACAGCTACTTGGGAGGCTGATTTGGGAGGACTGATTGAGCCTGAGAGGTTGAGACTGCAGTGAGTCATGCCACTGTACTCCAGCCTGGGTGACAGAGCAAGACTCTTGTCTCAAACAAACAAAGAAACAAAAAACTGTAAAATCTATACTCTTTGACCTAGGATGCCTTCTTCTAGAATTTAGTCTTACAGATACACTTATCAGATGCAAAATCTATGTTCAAATTATTCTATCTAGCATTGCCTTACAGAGCAGAATATTGGAAATAAACCAAAGGTTTTGCAATAGGAGGCTGGGGTTATGCCTGTTAGTAAAGGCACAGAGCTCCATGGGCTGGAGTACAAGGGAAGTCTTATGGAAATGATGAGTCCCAGGGCTCAAGCTTCCCCTTCATTGCCCTTGTCTGTCACTCTTCTCAAAAACAATCATCTTCCAACCCTATTGTGTGTCTCTACAGCCCTGATCTGTTCCTGACCTCAGCTTCTGCAATAGCCTTCAGCATATCATGGAAAGACTGAGAAATTCTCTCTGAGGTCTATCACTAAGGAACATATTGAAACACATGCCCACTCTTTCCCAGAGGCTATCCCCATCAGGCTGATACAAACATGCAAGCCCCAAATCCATCACAGCCAATAAAGCTATTCACTGCTCACAAGGGTCTGCATAAACAAACATGCAGTTACTTGGTAAGACTCAGTGGTGACCTTCCGGCATTTGGCATCAAAGAGCCTGATAAACCCTGAGTCTGTATCCTTCAGAGGAATATAGGTAAATGCTTGCACACACACACACACTCACACATTCATACACACACATTTGCAACACATTAACTCTAAAGTCCATTAGGAATCGATTTGCCAGAAAAGGCCTCATCATAAATTGCCCCATTTCAATGTCTTTGTGTTTCCAGGCTCTGAGTCGATCATTTTTGGAGCAGAATCAGAGGCTAATGAAAACAAAACAGAACAAAACAGGCCAGGAGCAGTGGGTAATGCCTGTGATCCCAGCACTTTGGGAGGCCAAAGAGGGCAGATCTCTTTGATGCCAGGAGTTCAAGACCAGCCTGACCAACATGGTGAAACCCAAGCTCTACTAAAAATACAAAAATTAACTGGACATGGTGGTTGTCACCTGTGGTCCCAGTTACTCGAGAGGCTGAGACATGAGAATCGTTTGAACCCCGGGAGGCAGAGGTTGCAGTGAGCTGAGGTTGTGCCACTGCACTCCAGCCAGGTGACAGAATGAGACCTTATCTCAAAAAACCCCAAAGAACAACAACAACAAAAAACCCCTCCAAAAATCAATAAAGGATTTGAATTCAGAAGACTCAAATTTTTAGGACTTACTAGCCATGAAACCTTGAGTAATCACTTAATTTCTTGGAGATTCCATATTTCATCAACAACATGCAGAGAAAAGTAGTATCTGCCAATTAAGTCAGATTTTGTTGCTTGACAAACCACCCCCCAAACTTAGTGGTTTAAAATGCCACCAGTTAATTTTGTGCACAATTATGCAAATCACCAATTTGGAGAGGGCTCAACTGGGTGGTTCTGGTCTCATCTAGATTCTCTCAAGCATCTTCAGTGAGTGCCCCGGTTGGTTGGTGGTGGACTAGTCTCAGGAGGCCTCAGAGGGACAGCTGATCTTGGCTTCATGTGGTCTCTGTCTTCCAGCGGGCTAGCCCAGACCCATCTAAAGTTGGAAGTAGGGTCCAAAGAGAGAGTGGAGGCTGACAAGACCATTTGAAGTCTGGATTTGGTGTTATAGACTGCATTGTGTCATCCCAAATATCCTATATTGAAGCCTTAACCCCCAAAGTGGCTGTATTTGGAGGTAGGGCCTGTAAGAAGATAATAAAGGTAAAATGAAGTCATAAAAATGGGGCCTTGATCAGATAGGACTAGTGGCCTTATAAGAAGAGGAAAAGTCATCAGGGATCTCTCAGCACACACAGAGAGGAAACACCATGCGAGGACACAGTGAGAGGGCAGCCATCTGCAAACCAGGAAGAGAGGTCTTACTAGAAATCAGCAATAATGGTACCTTGAACTTGGAATTCTAGCTTCTAGAACTGTGAGAAAATAAATGTCTGTTGTTTAAGCCACCCAGTCTGTGATATTTTGTTTTGGCAGCTCGAGCAGACTAATAGACTTGGAGTTGGCATAATATCACTTCTACAACATCTATTAGCCACAGCAAGTCATGAGACTAGCCCCACAGACAAAAGCGTAAGAAACAGACTCCACATTTTGCTGGAAGGAACTGCAAAGTCATGTAGCAAAGGGGTGTGGATTTAGGAATAATCATCAAATATGCCTGCCACAAACTTCTTGTATGGATCACATAAATCATGGGTATGAGAGTGCTTTCTAGATTGTAAAGCCCTACAGAATGTCAGCTATGATCAGCATTCTGGCCTGCTTGTCAGGAGTTGTGACTACTTCTCAGCTACTAGGCCAAGTGGAGTGGATTGTAGATGCTTCCGCATGGCACATTTTCCTCAGGGAGTTTTTGTAAATTGTTGCCTAATGAATGAAATCCTTTAATTCTTCTTATTAACCAGAGAGGTAGTTATGGTTAGGACAATGTATTAATGTATTTTCACACTGCTATAAAGAACTGCCCCAAACTGGGTAATTTATAAAGGGTAGAGGTTTAATTGACTCACAGTTCAGCATGACTGGGGATGCCTCAGAAAACTTATAATCATGGCAGAAGGCAAAGGGGAAGCAAGGCACCTTCTTCACAAGGTGGTAGGAAGGCTAATGAATGCAGGAGGAGATACCAAACACTTCACCCCTATGATCCAATTACCTCCACCTGGTCTCTCCCATGACACATGTGGATTATAGGGATTATAATTCAAGATGAGATTTGGGTGGGGACACAAAGGCTAAACATATCATTCCATGGCTCCTCCCAAATCCCATGTCCCTTTCACATTTCAAAACCAATCATGCTTTCTCAACAGTCCACCAAAGTCTTAATTCATTCCAACATTAACCCAAAAGTCCAAGTCCGAAGTCTCATCTGAGACAAGGCAAGTCCCTTCTGCCTAGGAGGCTGTAAAATCAAAAGTAAGTTAGTTACTTCCCAGATAAAACTGGGGTACAGGTATTGGGTAAACACACCCATTTCAAATGGAAGAAATTGGCCAAAATGAAGGGGATACAGGCCCCATGCAAGTCTGAAATCCAGCAGGGCAGTCAAATCTTAAAGCTCTGAAATAATCTCCTTTGACTCCATGTCTCACATCCAGGTCATACTGATGCAACAGGTGGGTTGCCATGGTCTTGGGCAGCTCTGCCACTGTGGCTTTACAGGGTACAGTCCCCCTCCTAGCTGTTTTCATGGGCTGGAATTGAGTGTCTGCAGCTTTTCTAGGTGTACGATGCTAACTGTCAGTGGATCTACCATGCTGGGGCCTGGAGGGCAGTGACCCTCTTCTCACAGCTCCACTAGGCAGTGCCACAGTAGGGACTTTGTGTGAGGGCTCTGACTCCATATTTCCCTTTCACACTGCTCTAGCAGAGGTTCTCCATGAGGGCTCCAGCTCTGGAGCAAACTTCTGCCTGGACATCCAGGCATTTCCATACATCCTGTGAAATCTAGGCAGAGGTTACCAAACCTCAATTCTTGACTTCTGTGAACCTGCAGGCCCACCACCACATATAAGCTGCCAAGCATTGGTGCCTGCACCCTCTGAAACAATGGCCTAAGCTATATTTTGGCCCCTTTTAGCCATGCCTGGGACACAGGGCACCAAGTCCTGAGACTGCACAAAACAGCAAGGCCTTGGGCCTGGCCCACAAAACCGTTTTCCCCTCCTAGGCTTCTGGGCCTGTGATGGGAGGGCCTGCCATGAAGCCTCTGACATGCCCTGGAGACATTTTTCCCATTGCCTTGGCAATTAACATTTTGCTCCTTGTTACTTATGCAAATTTCTACAGCCAGCTTGAATTTCTCCTCAGAAAATGGGTTTTTCTTTTCTATCACATCAGCAGGTTGCAAAATTTCCAAACTTTTATGCTCTGCTTCCCTTTGAAACATAAGTTTCAATTCCAAACCACCTCTTTGTGAATGCATAAAACTGAATGTTTTGAGAGCACCCAAGTCACAATTTGAATGCTTTGCTGCTTAGAAATTTCATCTGCCAGATACTCTAAGTTATCTCTCTCAAGTTCAAAGTTCCACAGATCTCTAGGGCAGGGACAAAATGTCACCATTCTGTTTGTGAAAGTCTAGCAAGAGTCACCTTTATTCCAGTTCCCAAGAAGTTCCTCATCTCCATCTGAGACCACCTTAGCTTGGACTTCATTGTTCATATCACTATCAGCATTTGGTCAAAGCCATTCAGCAAACCTCTAGGAAGTTCCAAACTTTTCCACATCTTCCTGTCTTCTTCTATGCCCTCCAAACTGTTCCAACCTCTGCCTGTTACCCATTTCCGAAGTCACTTCCACATTTTTGGGTATCTTTATACCAGTACCCCACTCTACTGGTACCAATTTACTGTATTAGTCCATTTTCACACTGCTATAAAGAACTGCTCCAAACTAGGTAATTTATAAAGGAAAGAGGTTTAATTGACTCACAGTTCAGCATAGCTGGGCACACCTCAGGAAACTTACAATCATGGCAGAAGGCAAACAGGAAGCAAGGCACCTTCTTTATAAGGTGGCAAGAAGGAGAATGAATGAAGAAGGAACTACCAAACACTTATAAAACCATCAGATCTCATGAGAACTCACTCATTATCACAAGAACAACATGGGGAAAATTGCCCCCACAATCCAATTACCTCCACCTGGTCTCTCCTTTGACATGTGGGTATTATGTGGATTATGGGAATTTAATTCAAGATGAGATTTGGGTGGGGAGAAAAAGCCTAATCATATCAAACAGCAAGCCTGCATTTTTATAGGTAGAAAATCCTAAAAATAAATATTTCAATGAGAATCTCACTCAATCAGTTTGAGAACAGGAAGTCTGATGGTCTGATGAATAGAAGAAAGGAAGGACGCAAATCAGATTGGATTTAGTGAACTTGTCATCCACACTTACCACTTCCCTGAGAGACTGAAAAGCAGGCTGCTGACTCAGGGGTGATCTGTGGCTACAGCCTTGGACTTTTTCCCATTGAAAGAGCTTCCCATGTGTCCTAAATCTGTGCCTAGGTTCACAAGCCTTCCTCTGCAATAGATTGATTGCCAGAGGAAGAGAACATTGTCATTCCCTGGTTATCTCCTGTCCTCACAGAACTTACAAGCAGAACCCTCACTGATAATCATTATAAAGAGAGGTAATGCTGTAGGAACAGATAGACTGGCCAGTTAGTGCCTCCGTCCCAACTGAGAACAAGTTAACTTGCACAGCACAGCACATTTCAGCATTCTCCCACTGGGGAGGCTAGACATGGCCTCTGGCTTTGGAATGGAAGCAACTTGTCCCCAGGAAGTGAATCTGTGTGCCTTGAGAACTCAAAGAGGTTGAGAAGATGAGAGGGTAAGGAATAGGGCTTGCGGAAGAGAAAAACACTAGTTTGACATGCCTTTAGGATCTCCAGGGAGATGTCCCACTCCATTTAGTGCTGCTTCAGACTCTGTGACTGCTCTTGAACTCTAAAAACTTGATTAGGTAAGGGGCAGAACATCACACTCTGATGGTCTCCTACCTGTTGACTCAGGTACGTGTTGGCCCAGAAACAAAGAGGGTGAGTTGCTCAGGATGTGGAACATCTTTAATGCCTCCAGGTAAATAACACTATCTGGTATGTAATTAATTAGCCAAAATATCTTGAAAGGCTCCTGAATGATCCAACACCAGTCTCCAAACTATTATTGTTTTTACTACACTGTATTACAGGGCAAACTTAAGATCCTATTTTCTTTCTGCACCTACAGTATAATTCATTGCCTAGGACCTAATAGGCACATTGAATAATTGGAAGAGTTAATAAACTCAATACATATTTGATGAATACATAAATAAATGAGTATTTCTTTATATGCCATTCATTTATATGAATGACATCACCAGGGCTTAAGCTTTTGAAGTATGTGAAGCAGTAATAACATCTCTGTCTTCATTTTTGGCTCCAAGGCCATCATACAAAGGCCTGTGTGTACTATGTACTTAATAAGTAATTGTTGAATTGCACTGAAATTATAAAGCCTGGAAATTAAATATTACAATGCAAAAATGAAGTGTTCCCACAATTAAAGAGTGCAATGGGTAAAATTCTACCCTTAACTCCTAAGAAGCCCTAGCTGTGTGTCCCTGTAGACTGAAAAGAATTGACTTCTTCCCTCCAAATAGTCCTGGGTCCTGTAGTCTTGGCTATACTAGAGTCTAGAGTCGGCAGTGGCCACAGCTTCCCTTTTCTGATTATATCCAACAAGGGAGTGTGTGGGATGCCATAGCACTTCCTTTCAGAACTCTCATGCCTTTTGGAACCCTCATTAGGCTACATCTCCTGCTCTGTGGTTGTCAAGGCTCCCCTGCCTCAAACTCTCCCTGTAATTCCTGAGAACTGTCCTTATAATAGAAGAAACTTAGAATACATCCCAGGGTGAAGATGTGAGCAGCTGCCTTCAATCAAAACACACTCTTCGGCAAACTCAGCTTGAGACAGACTTTCTGCAACAGATGGTTGGCCAAGGCTCTAGGCTTTAAAATGCCCCCAGGGACCTGCCAAGGAGCCACCTAAGGCCTATCTTAATTTCTCACCATCATTGCCTCTGTGAAGCCATCCTAACAAAAAGTTCCCATCCACTGTAGAAGTGAAGAGCTTGAGTAAACCATGTGGATTGTGAGAATGGAGCTGCTTTCTTGTCTTTCTTCTGTTTCTAGGATAAGAAATGCAGGGAGAATGGTGGTTCTTAGGTCTTTAGAGATTTTATTGTTGAGAAAGTGGTGTTCTTTTAAGTACCCTAAGTAATGCCTAAATATAGCTGAAACGCACCATGGCATTTCCCCATAAAGCCAATTGCCTCTTCATTTCTCTATTTCACCACCTCCTTGGAAATCTGGGAACACTTTAAATTCATTCACTAAACAATCTCAGGCTCAGGATTCATTCTTGGACATAAAGATGACAACATAGAGTCCCACTCTCCTTTTTTATCATCTCAGGAACTGAATGTGTAGTCCCCGCTTTTCCTCCATCTCCTAGACCTTCTCCTGTGTCAACTGTCCTTGATTTTTGGAACAAAGACATAATCACAGTTTTCTAAAAAGGAGACTTATTGAGATTCCTAGGAAGTGGATCCTCCAAATTCTAGATAGTTTTTAAATGAAAACATTGAAATAGTTCCTTCAGGCCAACTTTAACCCATTATTCAAGAGTAAGAATTTAAACAGCTATATTATTGAGGACTTTTAGTCTGTGTCATTTGTCTTTGAGAGATATGCTTTTATGTGCACTGAGGTCATACAAACACCATGAAGTGGTGTTTTCACATCCATTTACTAACAAGGGAAACAGAGCCAGAGAGGCTAGTTAACTCCGCTCAAGTTCTGTTTATATATGGTTGCTCAAGCAGCCGAAGTGTTCTGAAAATCACAGGAAGTCTGTGAAGAAAGAGCATATCTCAAGAGGCTCATCAGGCTCCTGAGCTCTTGGAAAACCTAAACCCCAGGAGGGTTTCTAAGTGGTAGAAGGAATATGTTCTAAGACCTGGAGGTAGAAGAGAGATGGTGGTTAATGAACTGAAATGAGCCTACTTTCACTTGAATGGAGAGTGGTTTGGAGAGATGGCAGGGGGAGAGAGAGAGAGAGAGAGAGAGAGCTGGAGAGAAATGGGCAGATGCTGAACCAAGTAGAGCCCTTCAAGAACTTTAAATGATCTTGAATTTTATTTTGAGGGGATTGTCTCATCAGAGTGTGTTAAATAGAAGGAGATGTCATAAAACTGATGCAACCTGGGCTACAGGAATACAAATTTCCTCCCCATACTGTATTAACTTAGTGATATTTCCTATGATATTTTTATCCATGAAGCTCAAAGCATTTAATGATTAGTGCTTTAGGACCTACTGGTATACAATAACCAGCAACTTTTGCTGGTGGGGCACCATGGCAACTTCTCAACCAATCAGTGGGTCATGGCCAAGTCACTTCCAATAAGATTTGAGGGTTTGGAGGGAAAAGGGGGGATCTTCTTTGAGCACTCTGTCTCAGTTCTAGGGGTAGTGGCTGCTCATTGGCATGAGCAATATATTCTTTAGGGTTCCCTTTACTTCTTAGCAATCAATCCTTGCTATATGTAATAGTTGTTTATATTAAATATACTTGTTCAAATTACTATGTGGCTTCTCTGTCCTGATTGGACTCTGACTGATTCACAACCCCCAGACATTTCTCTATCAGGCAGACATAACCTGCTTCCCCAGAGGAAAAAAGATTGTGGCCCTACTAAGAGCTACATGCTAGCTGCTTGTTCTATCTGAAGGGTCCATTTCCTTGTAGATTAACCAGGAGTTCATGAAAGTTCATAAGGAATGAACATTGTCTCCTGAATTTTCCTGAGCCCCATGACTAAAATGTGAGAGACATGAAATCATATTTATGTGCTATAGTTCCTGCTGGGGGATAACACAGGCTTGAATGTACTACTCATAGATGTGTGTCAACAGAGTGATCAGATCTGCTTGGGAGAAGGAGGCCCATAGCAGCTAAACAGAAAGAGCTGCTTGAATCTTGAAGGCTGATTGAGGATTTGCTAGGCAGGTGGTGGGGAAAGAACATGCCCAATAGAGGCAATAGGATTGACAGATGTTTGCAGACATAGCAAGGCACAACCATGCATCAAGGGTTGTCTGTCATGTGGAATAGTTGGACATGGTGAAGGGGTTTGACCTTATCCTGCAGGATTTCAAACAAAGTATGGAGAATAGTGAAGAAACAGTTGTCTTCAGGCCCCTGTGCCTGGAGGGAATGAATTCCTGACCTAGGACATCAACGGGAACGGAAAAAATGAGTTTAAACAGAGTAGACAATCAGGCTGGTTGACAGAATTTTGGACCCTGAAGAGCTAGTTATGAGGAACAAATGAAGTAATAGACATGAAAGCACAGTTTTTGATGCCAATCGACCATAATAAGATATCTCTTCCACAATTTGATTCTGAAAATGAATAATGAGGCTTCATGTTCCTAGATAGCACGATTACCCCAATCATTAGGCCAAATGACAGTACAGTGGTGGTGGCATCCATAATGCAGTTTATGCTTCTCAGCCTTCCCTCCCATCACCCCACCTAACAATCAGTACTGGACAGCTGGTGCCTTTTTTTTCAAAGTAAACAATGAACATTGTATGGGTTTACTTTTACAACGAGTTGCTCAGAATAGGAGAATACTAAACCAGAGTTTTAGAGCAGGAATGTAAACTAATTCCCCAGTTTTACACAAGAGTAGACTAACACCCCTATCACCTAAGATTTACCTAAGAGCAAGTCAGAGAGAGGACTATATTCAGGTGTCTTGAAAACTGCAGTTTTCTGCTGCTATCCTTGTGAGGTATCAATCAAGGGGTATGCTTACTGACTGGCTGCTAGAAAGAAATGCCTAATTCAGTACATTTATAACTCAAGGAAAATTCCTTCTTTCTTTTTTTTTTTTTTTTTCTCTTTTTTTGAGACAGAGTGTCACTCTTGTTGCCCAGGCTGGAGTGCAATGGTACGATCTTGGCTCACTGCAACCTCCACCTCCTGGGTTCAAGCGATTCTCCTGTCTCAACCTCCTGAGTAGCTGGGATTACAGGTGTGCACCACCATGCTCAACTAATTTTTATATTATTAGTAGAGACGGGGTTTTACCATGTTAGCCAGGCTGGTCTCGAACTTCTGACCTCAGGTGATCCACCTGCCTTGGCCTCCCAAATTACTGGGATTACAGGCATGAGCCACTGCGCCCAGCCACAGGAAAATGTCTTCTTAAATGTCACATTGAGATCCAGCATTGGTCCCATAATCCCTACTCAACCAGCAGGTGCATCAGTGTCTGGTTCTTCTTAGGGTTAGGGATCTTCAGTTTCTTTAAAATGAACCTTCCTGATTTTAGGGCCATAAATTTTTATCTCCTGTGTAAACAGTCTTGTTCCATACCTCAGAAATAAAGACACTCCATTCATGGACCTTATTATTGTAGAAGATTATGCCAACAACTTTGACATGATAATTATGAGTCTATCATTTCATCATCTGTAGTACAATTTTGTTTGAAAGCACAGCTGATTTCCTTGCTTTGAATTCCCAGAAGGACGGCTTTTATTCCACTGCCCATCTTACTTATCATGTTTGACAGCTATTGCCATTTCTAAATAAATGGTCAACTGTCTTCTTCTAAGGCAAAGTCTGATAGTTTCCTTAATCCTATCTGCTTAGTGGTCATCTTCTCACCATGAACACTGTTCATCCCATGTTGCAAATCTGCATGGTCTTCTTCTAACAAAGTGACTGGCAACACACTGTGCCTGCAGGAGTCTGGGGAGGCCCATGGGCCTCCTAGCAGCCCCTCTTCTGTGTCCCTGGGACTCATGGGAATGCATGTGCAATGGCTTGGAGGCAAGGTAAGAATGGGGTCAGGGAGTACAAAGAACAGGTAAGAAGAAACATGCTGCAATGGGACAGCCAGCCCATCGGTGACAAACTTTGCTGTGGGTTCCACACTTGTTTCTAGTCTACGATATTTATTTTTTGTTTTGCTTTTTATTTTTGAGACAGGGTCTTGCTCTGTCACACAGGCTGGAATGGAGTGGCGCAATCTCGGCTCAGTGCAGACACGACCTCTGAGGCTTAAGCAATTCTCCTACCTTAGCCTCCCAAAGTGCTGAGATTACAGGTGTGAGCCATCACACCCAGCCTTAGACTATGGTATTTGTATGTTGACATCCAAATGTATAAAATATCTCTGGTCCCACTTTTTACTTGTCATGGAGGTAAACATGAATTTATCTCAACAAACAATCTCCCACATTTCTGTTATAATGAAACCCTCTAAAAATAAAACAGACTTGAAGAAACCTGTCTTCCTTACTATATCATGCTAGCCTTTTATGTGCTTGTTTTTAGTCTGATTGACACTTCTCAGCTGGGGAAAAAGAATATTCTTTCTTTTTTCATAAAAGGTATCTTGGGGTCACTGGATGTAAGTGTCCTTTCACTTATTTCTTTCAAGTTTACCTTTCCTTTGAAATTCTGTCTGCTCATTTTTAGTATTTGTTTCTTTCAAAGCACCCAAATATTCTTCTGCGCGTCTCGGGAAAAGCACTATTTTTGACAAAGCTTTTAGTCAATGCTCATTAGGTTTCTATTTCCCTTCTAAGGACTTGGCAGGACTAGAATTGCTGAGTTCATATAATGTTTCAAAGCAGCAAAAATATTTCCAGGTGTTATATACTAAAGCAGAACATCCTAATTGCATATGTAAAATCGGGTTTGTGCTTTTGAAATGCAAGTCAGAATGTGCTGAACAATAGAAGTACAGACACAAAGAGACGTTCAGGTGACCTGTAATATGAGTCACTGCCCAGCCACCAATTTTGCAAGGAGAGTCACTGGGGCAAAAACTACCCTTTGTATATAATTATAGTGGTTACAAAAGTATTTAGCAAATACACTGCTAGAGTTTTGTTCCTTTTTTTCCCATATCTTTGGAAGCATAGTGTTAAAATTTCTGAAATGGCTTCCAAATTTGTGAGTGAAATTTCATTTGTAAGGTAATTTAAAGAAAAGTCTGACTGTAAATTTAATTCAACTTTTTTTACTATAAATTATCTCAAGGTTTAAAAAATTTAAATCTGTATATATTATTGGAATGTAATTAAACATCTGTAAAGCACATAAATCCCAGCAAGACATACCAAGACTGATATTCTCTCATCTTCCTTATGATCTTTCTATCCCACCAATTTTGCTTGGTTTCTGATTTCACTAAGTTGGGATTAAATCAGTGTATTCCCCCCACTGCATAATTTAGGACTGCTTTAAAACGATGTAATTACAAACCTCAGTGGCAGATTGTGAATTGCATTCACTGTCATAACTGCATTAGCATGGTTTAAAATTCTCTCAGAACAGTGGGGTAAAGATGTTATGTTAATACGGTAATAAGTTCTATTGCTCTACTGTATGTCTGCTATTGATTATCTGCAGCAATTGTAGATTTGGATGGGATCCAAAATTAAACACAGAACCTTGAAACTTGCCAATGTTTTGTTCATCTACGGTAATTTTAAAGAAAAAACTTCTTTAAAACAATAAAACTGGATGAAAAGGTTAGTATAGGATTTTAAACTTATGTAATTGCAGACTCAATTTTATAAATTACCTGTAGAGTCCTGATCTATCGGTCTTCCTGAAGCAAAGAGAGAACATTTTGGGTAGTTACCTACTCTAATTTTGATTACTTTCTACAGAGTGAAATTAAAATACTTCTTGAGCATTTTCCAAAGCCTTATTTGACAACATTTCCTATATTCACTCCCATTGCTCTGCCAACCCACAATTCTGTCCCTTATCATGAATTCCTTTTTCATGCCAAGTCTCAATTCCCTCTTCTTTTTCTGAATCTAAAGATAGCAGGCCCATTTAAACTGAATATAGTCTTCCTCATCCAGGAAGCCCACCTGGATGAGATTTTGGTCACATACTTTCCAGTTTTAAGTATACAATGAAAATGTCTTTTCATGCTTAAAAAAGCCCTCTTACATACTTTCTCTGTTAATTTAAGGTGCTCATAACTTCTAGATAAACACTTTCCTTCAGTGTAAGGCCTTTGGTATGTGGAAATTCATGTATCAAAATTAGCTCTATTATTCTGCTGGTACTGAAGCTTGATTCATTAATTTAAATTCATTTCAGCCATCTTCACCAAATTTCTTTAATTTCTTTGAACAATTGACATGTTTTGCTACTTTATAAATTACTAATTTGGGAGAAACAAAAAAATAGCTTGTCTACATATAAAAATCGAGAAGCTATAATTAAGTTCCTGCTTGTCATTATCTACAAAGATATACACTTTGATCAATATAATTTCCCTGCCGTGCATTTCTGGGTGTTTATAAATGAACTGCATTGTGGTGGGAAAAGATCCCAGTGCCTCTTAACGACTACAATAACTCTCTTGTAATTTTCTCAAAGGAAATGGTATTCGTTTACTCTTTTTCTTGAAGTTCATAATACAAGCAAACAGATTTTTGTTAAGAATCTTCAGGTTGGTAGATCTAAAGGGTCTGAAACTAGATAAATGCATACTTTAAAGAAATAAGCTTTTAAAGCAAAGGGGTGGGGGAAAATCCCCCACCTCTTTAGCTGCACAGAGTTCAGTCTTTCTTTTTTTTTTTTTTGAGATGGAGTCTCGCTCAGTTGCCCAGGCTGGAGTGCAGTGGCACGATCTCAACTCACTGCAACCTCCACCTCCCAGGTTCAAGCAATTCTCCTGTCTCAGCCTCCCAAGTAGCTGGGACTACAGGTGCCTGCCACCATGCCCGGCTAATTTTTGTATTTTTAGTAGCGACAGGGTTTCACCTTGTTGGTCAGGCTGGTCTTCAACTCCTGACCTCAGTTGATCCACCTGCCTAGGCCTCCCAAAGTGCTGGGATTACAGGCGTGAGCCACCGCACCTGGCCTTGTTTTTTAATTTTAGACAATCGTAACTTGAACAATAGATACCGAAAGGGATGTATTACTAGCATTGTAACTTACCACAGTCTATGAAAATGCACTGAATTTAGGAATAATGAATTGGTACCTCTCTCCCTTCCTTGAATTTGGCTGATAAGTAGGGATATCTGGCTAACAGGTTCCAGTCCGGGTGTTGCTGGTTTCCAGAAATATTCTCTTCCCCGCCGCTTTCCAATAATCACTGTTATGTTGTGTGGCAAATGATTAACTCTCACCTCGGACTTTGCATGCCTGCTTTTAAGTACGATGGGTTTCAGTCTTGGAATGGAAAAAACAGAAAAGTCACCTTAAGTCTTACAGTGCAAGGGTTTTAATAGTCCACGCTAAAATAGACGGTACAGTTTTGTAGTTTAACATTAAAAGCAATCCTGCCTTACCTTAAAATGCTTCTACTTAAGAATGTTTTTTCCTCCCCCACTCCTTCACTTAAGGTATACGTCTATGGAGGTACCCCTAAAGTGCATTTCTCAGGCATTAAAAACAGCACTGTGATTTGCTTTCCACAGAGTCTTAAATAACAGCCACCTTCTTCATTTGAGAGGCTACAGAGTTCAAGCTGAGTTGTGACAGGAGCCAGGGGGCCAGGGTCCCACAATAGCTTTTTGAAAAAAATAATTATGCCACAGGTATCTTCTCTTACCACAAATAAATATTTAATGCATCCTTGGAATCATGCAATATTGAGAACCCAATTGACGCTTCAATTTCCAGAAAAATAAAATCATGAAGGCATTGTGTAAATATTCTGAATTTGGTGGAATGAGACAACACGTAAGGGGGCGGGCCTGAAGTCTCGGGTTTGGAACTGGGGGCTTGGGGTAGTGCTGGGTAGACAGTCTTGGAGCGCGAAGGCTATTGGGGCTATTGCTTGTCCTCGTGGGGGTCACCAGGGAAGTCCGCCTCCTCCGGGGACCTGCCCGCCTCCGGGAGCAGCGTGGCGCGCACTTTCCTCTTCTCCTTAAAGCGGCCGGAGCGCGAGATCTTCAAATTGCGGCGGCTGCTGCCGGATTTGTCCCCGTATAACTTGTCTGGTTTGGGGGGCTCGCCGGCGCCCCCGAGGAGATTGGGGTGCTGATTCTCCCGGGAGCTGCTGGTGCAGTCCGGGCTGGGCGGCGCAGGTGGCGTGGGCTCCCCCGGAGCGGGCTGGGCGGGAGGCTGCACCCCCACTGCAGCTTCCTTGCTTTTCTTTCTGCTGTTCGTGAGCGATTTCCACCAGGGGCCCGAGCTGCCCGCACTGCCGCTGTCCGCCATGGCCGGAGGGCCTAGGGGCTCCCGGCACCCAGATGGAAGGGCCAAGGCGGCCCCTCCCTCCACGTGGTCTCCGGCCGTTCACTCCACCCCTTCCCCGGCTTGCCACACGTGGGCTGCGGGGTGGATGCTGAGGCAGCGGCCTGTGCTGGGGAAGAAAACAAAACTTGGTTACTGCGTTGGTTGAAGTCATGTGCCCCCCAGTCCCATTTCCTCTCCCTTGTGCTGTCTGGCACCGGATCGGCTAGGGTGGAGAGACCCAATCCCGTAGCCACGTAGCCCACATTAGAGTTAAGACGCCACGGCGCCCCGTAGGGTGCTGGCGGAAGTGTCTTTCAGGGCACCATCATCTGGTCTCCAGGCTGAGCCTTGAACTCTTTGGCTTCAACCTTTGCCTTGCCTTCAGGGGAAGTGCAGTGCAGTGGTCAGCGTGCACGGGGGACCCAGGGGAGGTACCCAGCCCTCTGGATCAACCCGTCTCGAGAGGGAAAATGACCTGCCCTGTCCACACTGCTTGACTGTAGATGGATGCCCAACGGTGACCCATCCGGCCCAGGGCGGCCTCCCTTCGGATGAGCACCTGGGAGGAGGGCGCTGGAAACCAAGTGCATCCTCTCTACAGGTGAACGGTGAGTATTAGTTAATCCATTGTCAAACAGTCAAATTTCCCTGCAAGATTTGCTCCCGTCGACTTTCGTCCCAGGCCTTTTCGATGAGATACTTAGGAGAATTTATATCCCAGTAGGAGAGAAGGACAAGCTTATGATATTTTTGTTTTGGTTCTTTTAAATTCTGCTTTTGACCACTTCTGCCTTGTGACTTTCAAAGAAGCATGTCTAGACTTAACTTCCCTTGAAAACCGCCATCCTTTCTTTTATTCCCCAGAGCCCAATCTTGCGTCTTTTTGAAGTCATCCCCCGGCTGACGGTTGAGATGAAGCCAAGCGGCATCAAATGGCCTCTTCCCTTAGTTTTGTATTAAAATATGCAGAGAGTCTGTACGACGCAGCTCAACTCGGGAGAATTCCAGTTACAAAGTAAAGGCTTCTCTTCTTTTCCTTGTGCAATTCCCTCCTCCCAAGGAGAAAGAACGCAACCAGGAACTCCGAAACAACGTGCTTCTTCCCCACGCTCCTAAGACGCCCCAAGCCCCGCTCTGCGAAGCGAAAGGCCGCTTCTGAGCACTTAGGTGCTGGTACAGCAAGCAAGACTCTCAGCCCACTTTCTGTGCGGGGTCTCTTGGGCGCTGCCACCAGCAACGCGCAGGATTCGCCTGCGCCGCGGCTCACTTCCAGGTTTCCGCTCGGCTCCTTCCCAGCCCACGCGCCGGGCGCTCCTGGGATTGGCGAATGCGCTGGAGAGGGAAACTTCGGCGGTGTTTGTTGTAGGAGGTTCTCCTCCCGGAACCGCCAGGGAGAGGAAGTCTGATCGCCTACGGGAGGCGGCGGGGCGGCCTCGGCTGCGCCCCGAAACCGCTGCACCAGCTCCTCCCCAGGATGCCCTGAGGACACACTCGGGCAGCGACTTGAAAACAATACGAGAAAAATCGGCCAAAAGTTCTTTCGGTACAAAAGGCACCCACGCCCTCAGGCACAATTAGCAACTGCGTCTGCAAACATCCCATTCCCTCCTACTTTGCAGATCGGAAAAGCAACCCCTACCCCCAAGTCATTTACTAACAGTGGTGGTAAGGTGTCCTGATGCTGCTTTCTCTCCTCTAACCTACAATTTCTTCTTCACAATTATCAACTTTGTGAGCACGGAAGGGCTTTGTACGAATTGCGCAAGGAAAAGATGGCAAATTACACAAAAGCACAGAAAACGGAGTTCTGGAGCGTCCGTGGTTTTCAGCCTCTCTTAGGGCGCCGGGAGGCGGGTACCTGGGAGGTACCAGGCAGCACCCCAGGGTGACCCCCGGCGCCAGGCTCTCTCTCGGCGGACGCCGAACCACCCCCAGTCGCTCACCTGCTCGGGCTTCACAGGACCCCGAGGCCCCGCGCGGTGAACTCGGCCGACAGCACCCAGGGGGCGCGCTTGGATTAACCTGGAAGCCGGGGCTGGAGTCCCTGGGCGCAGACTTGGAGAGGTCAGGCTTCTGGAAAGTGTACAGGTCGGAATTCCCGCAGCCCAGCTAAATCAAGTGCTGCTGCTGGTCTCCTCCGGCACCTCCAATTTCTGTGCGTTGCGGCGGAAGCTCGGGGCTCGCAGCGCAGTCTGTTCAGGTCGGAGGGGGCGGCGGCGAGGGGCTGCCAGACTCGCTGCCCGGGGTGAAGGTCCAGGCCGGCTTTCCGGGCTAGTAGTGTTTCATTCGCCGGCGCGTCCCTTTTCCCTGCTAGCACCGCCCGGGAGCCGGCTGAGAGATGGGACCCTGGCTGTTCACTCTGGCGCATCGAACTTGCCTGCGCGTCCGTAGGAACGCAGAAAAGACATCTGCCCACCTGCTGGTTATTTACCAAGTGATTCGGGAAACCAGGAGGCTGGAGCAGCTGGGGGAGAAAAGAAAATAACCCAGGAGGCGGTCACCGCTGCCACAGGTGCAGGTAGGAACTTCGCGTTCCCGCCCTCCAGGGGAGGAGATTGGATCAGGCTGGCCAATCTTGCCTGGATCAGGCCAGCCTTGAGGTGTTTGATTGGAGAAAAGCTGTGCAGCGCCGCTCCCCCGACCGACTCCTTGAGAAGAAACGGCGGAGACCTGAGGCCGAGGCGGTAGGTGGGCTCTGCTGGGTGAAAGTTGCCGCAGCAGCTCTTCCTTGGCCCCTTCCCGGTTTATTTTCCCCCTTGTTTTCCGGGTCCCGGGATCCCAAGTTTTGTAACTCACGGGAGCGAATCCACACCCGAGCAAAATGTTCGTTTCAGGCGCTCTTAGTTGAAAGGCTGTAAAGTTATTAACAAGTCCGCTGTGTGCCAGCCAGGCGCCGTTGCAGGCTCTTTCTGTGGATTAAGTCATTTATTTCTCACAGCAACCCTAGGAGGTAGGTGGTATTATTATTATTATTATTATTATTATTATTATTATTATTATTCTCACTCGACAGGCGAGGAAACCCTAACACGGGAAAATGGTTGCTCAGGGTTGCCTGTCTGGTACGTGGCAGAGCAGGGTTGGAACCCAGGGGGTCTGACTCTAGCTTTCACGGTCTTACCCACCACAACCTGCCCGTCTGGAACTCTTAACACGACTCAGTGAGGATGTGAATTTCCTTCTTTCAGGCCTGGAAGCCCATGGACAGCCACCCCACGAGGGCAGTGTAAATCCAGCCCTGAGCTACTGCAGGAAGTGAACCAGGGGATTGCACTCCTGGTCACATAACAGTACTTCTTATTAGTTTGACATAAAGATATTGGCACAGGGCATTTTCACTAATGAAGGCAGAGGTGCAGCTTGCTTCATCTTCCAGGATGTTCTTCTCTTTCAAAAAACTATTTTGACGTTCCTTGAGCTCATATACAAGCATAACTCCTCTGAAGGACTGGGTGTGCAGCAACTGAGCATCTTTGTTGTGAAAACTTTTTGCAGTATAAAAGCAGTGAAAGACAGCCGGGCAAGATGGCTCAAGCCTGTAACCCTAGTGCTTTGGAGGCCAAGGCGAGTGGATCACATGAGGCCAGGAGTTTGAGATCAGCCTGGCCAACATGACAAAACACTGTCTCTACTTAAAATAAAAAAAAAAAAAAAAAAAAAAAAAAAAAGGTGGTGTAGTGATGCACGCCTGCATTCCCAGCTATTGGGGAGGCTGAGGCACGAGAATCACTTGAACCTGGGAGGTAGAGGTTGCAGTGAGCCGAGATCCTGCCACTGCACTCCAGCCTGGGTGACAGTGAGACTCTGTTAAAAAAAAAAAAAAAAAAATAGTGACATACTGCCTAACTCAAATAATTTGCAATATAGAATTAGTAGAAAAAATTTTATAGTATTTCAATTTGGGAAAGATAAAAATATGAATATATGATTTACTTTTTAGTTTGCGATTCTTTGAATTTTTTATGATATGCACAGCACGGGGTATTTGGAAGTCATGCATTTTTATATGTTTCTCGGGATTAGTTTTAGAGCATAAACATTCAATCACAGCACCAGGATTGAACAAAGGCAGAACTTTGAGGGGAGAATGGGATAAGTCATCATAGTGCCATTACTTTACAGATGAAATTGAATCATGGAGGAATGCCCTTGTCTGAGGAGTCATCACCACTAGGAAGCTATGGAGCTGGGTTTTTCCATTGTTTATTGAACATGTGGGTGAAAGAATAAAAAATTTAGGAAAAGAAAATAAGTTCTGCCAGTTGGCTCCTCAAGTTTGATTTGAACAAAAGGGCGAACATTTTAGTAATAAACAAACCTCTACTAACTGCTGAAATTAACAAAAAACATTGATTATTTTACATGCCCTTTCTCATTTATATTCAGCAACTTTGAACTTAGTAACAACATCTTACAAATAACCCTTGTGTACAGGGAGGGCGTTTAAGGAGAGACATGAAAACTGAGGAGAGATTAGCTGAGATGCAGAATGGGTGAGCATTTCAGATGGAGGAAATAGCATGTGCAACAACTTGGAGATGTGAGGAAACTGAGGTTTCTTGAGAGGTAAAGAGCAGGCGCCTGTGATCTCAGTAAGGAGAGGGAGCTGAAGCTGGAGAGGTGGGTGTGACCAGACCATTCAGGACCACAATCCACTAAAGAGGAAGAACCTGGTAAGATTCGTAGTTAAATGTGGTGCCACGGTGTATAAGGAATGAATGGGGCTGGGCGCGGTGGCTCACGCCTGTAATCCCAGCACTTTGGGAGGCCTAGGTGGGTGGATCACGAGGTCAAGAAATCGAGATCATCCTAGCCAACATGGTTAAACCCTTTCTCTACTAAAAATACAAAAATTAGCTAGGTGTGGTGGCGTCCTTCTGTAGTCCCAGTTACTCGGGAGGCTGAGGCAGGACAATTGCTTGAACCCGGGAGGTGAAGGTTGCAGTGAGCCGAGATCGCACCACTGCATTCCAGCCTGGTGACAGAGCTAGACTCTATCTCAAAAAAGAATGGGCCAGGCGCAGTAGCTCACATTTGTAATCCCAGCACTTTGGGAGGCCGAAGTGGGAGGATTGCTTGAGCCTGGGTATTTGAGACCCGCCTGGGAAACATGGTGAAACCCCCATCTCTACAAAAAATAGAAGAAATTAGCTAGGTGTTGTGGTATGAGCCTGTAGTCACAGCTGCTTGGGTGGTGAGGTGGGAGGATCACTTGGGCCCAGGAGTTCCAGGCTGCGGTGAGCTATGATTGCATCACTGCACTCTAGCCTGGGCAACAGAGAAAGACTCTCTCAAAAAAAAAAAAAAAAGAAAAAAGAGGGGGACAAAATGGAGCAATCAGGAAACCAGCTAGGAACTGCTGGGAGACTTCAGGTGGATATTCTGAAGCCTGTAGTACAGTGGTGGGAGTTGAAGTGGTGGGGGATGAAGATAATTATGCGGATGCAATAGGAATGTTGGAGATAGAATCAACAGCACACTTAAATTTAATTCCTACAAATAAGGAGATTGAGTTTGACTAGAAGCTGAGAAGGGAAATACTTTCACAGCCTTTCCTGTGACTAGGAGTGGCCATGTGATTCAGTTTTGGCCTATGGGGCCGTAAGAAAGACTTCTGGAAATGCTTTTTCTCCAGATAAAGGACAGAACCTTCTGAGAGAACATCTTTTGCCACACCCTTGATGCTTGCATTTAAGCACAGCATGAGGATGTGACACCTGGTGTGGCAGCAGCCAGTGAGGCAGCAGGCATAGGAATAGGAGCCGCCATGCTAAGGATGACGGCATGGGAGTGTGGAAGTGTCTGGGTCCTTGATTACACCATCCATTCCCTGAAGGAACCCTGGAACCACCTACCTGTGGACTTTTAGTTCAGTGAGATCGTACATATCCCTGTGGTTTAACCACAGATCTAAACACAGTTTTCTGTGTCTTGCAGCCAAACCCATTCCTACTTGGTAGGGACTACTTTAGTTAGAGGAAGAGATGATATTGTCCAAAAGGGAAAAAAGGTAATATTGTCACATTTTTTGGACTAATATGAAAAGTTCTTCCCAGAAGGAGGATTTAGTGAAATGTTAAAGTGATGGGCAAGTTTTTAGAGGCAGAGAATGCATCTGTGAAATTTTGAGTTAAGGGAATGAGTAGATAAACGCATGTGTAGTGCATGGATGAGTAAACTGGCGGTAAGACCAACAGGTGAGGTTCATCAGATTTTCTGAGCTATCAATGTAATTTGACTTTTAAACACAGCCTTAAACAATTAAGACTTATTTTTCTCCATTTTTGCATCTAGAACTGTTTTAATCTCGCCCACCAACACACACACACACACACACACACACACACACACACACGGTTAGTATTACACATATAGTTGTGTTCTGTAACTATTGATCCAGGAATCATATTGTTTGGTTCTATAAGGAGGACATGGTCTGGCCCTACAGCTCTGTATTTTTAAGCTAGACATCTTACATGATAGACGCATTTAAAAATTGACTCATCTATTTAGTTAATAGTAGATGACTTTTAATGTTATAATATTGACATGCTTTAACTGGACAAAGCTTACATTTCTTAATTTATCTTGTCATTTTTCAAAAATGTGTTGATGATTTGGGTAAGGACACGTTTTTTATTTTTCTTTTAAAAAATTAGCACAGGGTGTGGTGGCTCATGCCTGTAATCCCAGCACTTTGGGAGGCCGAGGCAGGCAGATCACCTGAGGTCGGAAGTTCAGGACCAGCCTGACCAACATGGAGAAATCCCATCTCTACTAAAAATACTAGCTGGGTATGGTGGTGCATACCTGTAATCCCAGCTACTTGGGAGGCTGAGGCAGGAGAATCACTTGAACCTGGGAGGCAGAGGTTGTGGTGATCAAGATAGCACTATATATAGCACTCCAGCCTGGGCAACAGAGCAAAACTCTGTCTCAAAAAAAAAAAAAATTGCTTCTTTTAAAAAAATAAATTGAATCTTTAAGTGCAATAAATATTTATACTCAAAGACAATAGAGAATGAA
This sequence comes from Piliocolobus tephrosceles, assembly GCF_002776525.5. NCBI lineage: Eukaryota > Metazoa > Chordata > Mammalia > Primates > Cercopithecidae > Piliocolobus > Piliocolobus tephrosceles. Next base: position 51,379,590 of record NC_045441.1, read on the forward strand.
TTATTAGAGGGCAAGCATTACACTAGCAATTAAAATCAGATTTTTACAGGTTAACACAGCATCTGCTATCCTAGCAAATCTGGCATTGAATGGTAGGTTGAGAAATGTATTATCTTCCTTTTAAGCATCTGTATTGGGAACTAGGCAAAGAGAAAAACAGGATGAGAAATTTAAAGAAATATCGAAATCTAGCTAATCAAAATGAAGAAAATAAGAATCACCTACATTCTTTTCATTCAAGGATGACCCTGGTTAATGTTTTGGTATTATTCCTTTTGAGCTTTTTGCCACTTATTTTCATGTTTACTCTTCATTTTTTTCTTTCCCTGCCTTTCTTCATTCCTTTCTTCTGTGGACTCCTCCATCTTTTGGAAATTAGGCATGAATCTCTCCTGTCCTTTTCCTTTATAGTCATCAATGTATGAGTAGTTTATGATTTCTTTTTTTCTTTCTGTTTATATGCATCAGTGTTGTGGATTTAGAGAGTGGGGATTTTACCCATGCATGAAATTGGAATCCACTTTTTATAGCATCTCATCCTGTACCTTGTCAGGTTAACACAAATGCACATCTAGAGGTTCAAAAATGATAGTCACAAAACATTACTAATTATTTCAGTTCTACACATTTTCCCTGAGTGCTACTTGACCTAAGCAAGTCTGATTTATTTGCCCAATGCCACCTTTCTCTGCAGTTCAACACCAGCTGACTCTTTCTGACCCCACTCCTAGTCCCTGTGTCTCACGAGCCCTTCCCTGAATCATAGGTCTGCAAGTCATCAGCCTCCCTGTTCACCCGTCTTAACAAATGGTCATCCAGTGTCTGTGATCAGTGCTGGGAATGAGGAACTCACTATCTGCTGAGTCAGCTGTTCCACAGAAGAGCATTGGGAGATATCTGTTGGTGCCTCTTTCTTAGAGTAACAGACCTCCTTGACCCTTCTCCATAGGAACCTATTGATATTTTTGTTTTCCTTTTGTTAGTTCAACTCCCAGATGTGTCTTCTATACTTACTGTCTCCATTTTCTCACCCTAACTCCAGTATGGCATCTGCACGCCTCTCCCTCTAACATGGTTTCTCTAGGGTCCCTGGGCTTATAGGACATTTATCAGTCCTCATCTTTTTGACCTATCTGTAGCATCAACACTGCTGGCTCTTCCTGAAAACATTCGCTGTTATGTCTTTTCTTCTTTTTCTCTCTGCCTGCTGCTTTGTCTCCTTTCCCAGTCTATCCTCTCCTTTCGTGTCATATTATGAATAAAGCTAAGCTTTGGAGCTGTTACCATGAGACAGATACCATGGTAGATGCTCTCCATGTATTACCTCATATAATCCTCCTAGCAACCACCAGCTATTTTACAGAGGATGTCAGTGGTACTCAGAGAGGGCAAAACAGCCTGTGGTTAGTAGAGCCAGGATTCAAAGGCAGCCTGACTCCAGAGCTCAAGCTTCTCAACACTTCAGGATGTTAGAGTTCTTGAGGTTCAGTCCTAAGTCCTTTTCTGGTCATCATTGCTATGCCCATGGCTTCAGGTGGTATTTCTGTGAAGATGACTCTTGAATTTATATCTTTAGCTTGAGCTTCTCTGAATTCCAGGTCTAAGTATTTAACTAGTTCTTTGACATTTCTGCTTGACTGTCTTAAAGGCACATCAAGCTAAATAAGTATAAAATAGGATGTCCCAACATTTTCTCCTTTTCTGCTATGTGCCCTTATTGCAGGTCTAAGTGACTGGTACCACATCTAGCCAGTAATGCAAACCAGAAACTAAGGTGTCTGTCTTGTCCATTTGGGCTGTTATAGCAAAACACCAAACACTGGCTGGTTTACCAACATTAGAAATTTGTTTCTCACAGTTCTGGAGGCTGGGAATTAAGATACCACCAGATTTGGTGTCGGGTGAAGACCCATGTTCTGATTCATAGATGGCTGCCTTCTTGCTTCGTCTTCACAAAGTGAAAAGGGTGAGGGAGCTCTTTGGGGTCTCCTTTATAAGGATACTAATCCCATTCATGAAGGCTCAGCTTTCATGATCTAATCTCCTCCCAAAGGCCTCGCCTCCAAATACCATTGCATTGGGGATTGGGTTTCAACGTAGGAATTTTGGGTGGACATAACCATTCAGTCTATAGCAGTGTCCTTCTTGGTTTCTCCCTCTGCTGAGTCTCACATCCAGTGTGTCCTAAAGCCTGTCAACTCTATTTCTTAAATGCTTCTTGCATCCAACTACCACCCTCCATTTCCATTGCTGCTCTGTAATCTAAACTGTCATCTTCTCACAACAACCTAACTTGAAACCCTCTATCCACTTTTGCCCTGCTTCATCCTATATCTTATGGTACCCAGAGTAACCATTTAACCTTATCTCCCTGCTTATAACCCCACAACGGTGTCCCCTTGCAAGTGAGATAAGAACTGACATGACTCATAAAGTCCTATATAATTATATATGGCCTATATAACCTAATTCTTCAGCCCCACCTCATTCCTCTCTTCCCCTCCAGCCACACTGACCTCTGCCACCCTCAGTGAAACATTCCTTGACAATCTCCTCAACCCCAACCAAACCATATGGTACTTCCATAGCATAATTATTTAATGAAGATTGCTGTTCTTTATTCAGGGGTTTACATTTATTCTATTTTTGCTGTTTATTCCTTCTAGTATTTCATAGTTTCTGTCTGAGAATACTTCTCTCTGAAATACAGCCTTTAGATTTTCTTTAAGTGAGGATGGGCTGGTGGTGAGCTCTTTTTAGCTGTTTTCTGATATTTCATCCTAATTCTGGTATGATATTTTTGTTGTGTATAGAATTTTAGGTTGGCAGTTATTTTCTTTAGTACATTGAATATACATTATTTCACTGTCTTTAGGCTTACATTATTTCTGCTGAGAGGTCAGCTGTTAATTTGTCCCTCTTTTGAAGGTGACTGGTACTTTCCCTCTGCTGCTATTAAGATGTTTTTTCTCCTTGCCTTGGGTTTTCTTTAGTATCACTGTAATGTGTCTAAGTACGGATTTCTTTTTATATTGTTCGGGATTATATGCTGCTTTTTTTTCTCTTCAGAATTTAAGACTTTATCTTCTTCTTCAATTTAAAGTAGAAGTACATTATAATGTAGATCAGTTTCTTTTGCAAAATTACAAATTTCGAGAATCTTCCACTTCTTTATACTTTCTTTAAAAAAAAGACACAGGTGTCTTGTTGTGTTGCCCATCTGGTCTTGAACTCCTGGCCTCAAGTAATCCTCCCACTTTGGCCTCTCAAAGTGTTGGGATTACAGGAATGAGCTACTGTACCTGGTCTACTTTTTAATATTTTTCATGTTTTTAAAAATACATATGTTGCAATTAGGATTAAGTTTGGCTATTAAAGTGTGACTTAAGAGAGTGGGTCATTTCTCTCTCACGTAAGAGAAGGCCAGAGGTAAGCAGTGGCAATGTCTTTTCTGCCTGAGCAGCAGCAGTAGTCACAGGTTTAGAATGGCATTGACACTCACAGGACCCAGTAAGCCTTGTGGCATCCAATCTGACACCCTGTTCACTTAACTTTGAAAGATACAGAACAACATGGCAGCATGAGGCTTATTTCAGCAGGAGGCTTTACTCTAGCCTGCCAAGTGTCAGCTCAAATATAAGGCAACAAGATCATCCAGTGGGTGCAGAAGCCACCTGGCTTAGAAGCTTCATGCTCCATGAGAACTAATACCTGTTGAGATAGCCCATGACTGTAATTTCCAGGAATCTTTGCAATAAAGAACACTACACTTAAGGAATCTCAAAACTCATGGTTTTCGATGGGCACTTATAGTACGTGTCAGAGTCCTTTTGGTCCAGATACAGTTTACCAATAAGGGATCATCTTTAATCATAAAGATGATCCAGTATTGCCTAGTATCACAGCTGACATTCCATTATTACCTTGCCTAGTAGGCTTCCAGAGAAATGATGATAAAGGCAAAGGCATTTTACCAGGGAAGAGAAAGGACTTTACTCAGAGCAGTCCAGGGCAGTCTCGCATAATCCGGACCCAATCTTCTATCCTGCTGCTCTGCCAATCAAGGGTTTATTTCCAAGGTTACTTTAAAGTCCAAGAATCCTGCTGGAGTTCTAGCCACCACATCCATGTTCTAGTAGGAAGAAAGGGAAGATGAGTCTATCTGCTTCCTCTTATGCCTTTAAGTTTAAGAAAACTTTCTGGAAGCATCACTCAACACCTCTTATTTTTTTCTTGAGACAGGGTCTCACTCTGTTGCCCAGGCTGGAGTGCAGTGGTGTGATCACAGCTCACTGCAGCCTCAACCTCCCAGGCTCAAACAATCCTCCTACCTTAGCCTCCAGAATAGCTGGAACTACAGGCGTGCCCTACTATGCCTGGCTAATTTTTGTATTTTTTGTAGAGACAGGGTTTCGACATGTTCCCTAAGCTGGTCATGGACTTCTGAGCTCAAGTGATTTGCTCATCTTGACCTCACAAACTGTTGAGATTACAGGTGTGAGCCATTGGGTCTGGCCCAACACTTCCAATTCCATGTCAGTGGCCAGAACTTAGTCATATGACCACATGAATCTATGGGGAAAGTGGGCACATTGCTAGTCTGAATAAGTTTTGGGATTCTGTTACAAACAGAAACAGGGAGAACAGATAATTGAGTCAGGCAGTTAGCAGGCTCTGCTATACATATATATGGTGGGAACAATAGCTTCTTATTAAATGCTGACATTAGGCTGGGCAAAGTGGCTCAAGCTTGTAATCCCAGAGCTTTGGGAGGCTGAGGTGGGAGGATTGCTTAGGGCCAGGAGTTCAAGACTAGCTTGGGCAACATAGTAAGACCCTGTCTCTACATAAAAAAAAAAAAAGAAGAAGAAGAAAAGATTAGTTGGCATGATGGCATGCACCTGTAGTTCCCAGTGACTCGAAAGGCTAAAGCAGGAAGACTGCTTGAATCCAAGAGTTCCAGGCTTCAGTGAGCTATGATGGCACCACTGCACTCCAGCCTAGGTGACACAGTGAGCCCATGTCTCAAAAAAAAAAAAAAAAAAAAAAAATTGCTGATATGGTTTGGCTATGTCCTCACCCAAATCTCATCTTGAATTTTATCTCCTATAATCCCCACCTATTGTGGGAGGGACCTGGTGGGAGGTAATTGAATTATACAGTGGATTTTTCCTGTGCTGTTCTTATGATTGTGAATAAGCCTCATGAGATCTGATGGTTTTATAAAGGGCAGTTCCTATACACATGGTCTCTTGCCTGCTGCCATGTAAGATATGCCTTTGTTCCTCCTTCACCTTCCACCATGATTGTGAGGCCTCCCCAGCCATGTGGAACTGTGAATCCATTACAGCTCTTTTTCTTTATAAATTACCCAGTCTCAGGTTATGTCTTTATTCGTAGTGTGAGAATGGATTAATACGAAAGCTGAGACTAAAAACGTCATATAAAACCTGGGAATATATATGTGTTTATGATTTGAAAATGCTTTTTTATCAAGATAAGTTGTTTTCCAATTAAATACGAGACTTTTTGAAGAAAAAAATTCCTCCTCCAGAACGTTAGTTCTCTAACCCGTTAAAATAGTTACATCTCCATCAATTGTGAGATGTGATTAATGTGAGGTGTGTTTTAACTATTAATTTCACCTAGGCTAAACTAGGTGAAATTGCTGTTTTTTTTTGTAGTCAGATACAAATATTGACAATTTCATACAGCTCAACCTATAACAAAGTATCTATATTTGTGAATAATTTACTTAAAAAATACAAATTATCATAGATTTAAGTTACTGCCCTAATGAAATCATGATTACAGTTGAATTCCAGCAATCTTGCTCAAGTGAAAAAAGTGAATTGACAGCTGGAATTTAGGAATTGTACCTCTTTATCTTTAAGCACTTCAAAATTCTTTTTCTGTTTCTAGATAAAATACATATTGTAGTAGACTGAAAAATGGTCTCCCAAAAGATTTCCATGCCCCAGTCCCTAGTTTTATGCCTGTATATGCTAAATTACACAGCAAAAGAGACTTTGCAGATGGAATTAAGGTTATAGACCTTAAAATAGAGAAATTATTCAAGTGGGCCCAATGTAATCATAATCAAATGGACCTTTAAAAGTGGAATAGAAGACAAAAGGGTAGGTCAGAGACAGGTATGATGAGGAAATAACAGGAAAGGGGACATGACCCACCATTGCTAGCTCTGAAGGAAAGGAGACCATGAGCCAAGGAATGCAGGCAGCCTCTGGAAGGTAGAAATGGCCCTCCACTGACAGACAGCAGGGAAACAAGACTTTGATTCTTCAACTGTAAAGAACTGAATTCTGCCACAACTGAATAAGCAAGGAAATGGATTTATGGCCCCCTACCCTGCCCCCAGCCTCCATAAAGGAATGCAGTCCTGCCAGCATCTTGAATTTAGCTCAGTTAAGACTGGTGTCAGATTTCTGACCTACAAAACTATGATGATACGTTTTGTTGTTTTCAGCCATGGAGTTTGCGGTCATTTGTAACAGCTACAATAGAAAACTTATGTACTTACCTTAGTAAAACCTTGAATTTAAAGGACTCATCAGAGAACTGTCCCTAAAGTCATTTAAGCTGAGTTTAAAAAAATTCATGTCTGGTCCTGAGTGATTCTGGTAAAATAAGCTGTGATATGACTGGATATGTGTGTATAGCCAACAAAACACAATAAAATAGTGAACAACTGAAAGCTATACAGCTGATTATTTTTATATAAGAACACTAGAAAGCTCATAATGAGTTATGAGAAACATTTCATCTAGGAGTGATTTCTAAGGCAGCATCTTGAGTTTCTATAAACACAGAAACTTCTGTCTCAGAAGGGATGTCATGAAGAGGACCAGAACCTCTATGTCCACATGCAGCGGCTTCTCCTGTTCACAACTCAGGTTTGAACTGTCTTTCATTTGAATCTTCCTTCCAGTTCCAAAGGTTTATCTGAAGCCAAAGCTATCATTTCTTCATCTTCATTTTTATGTAGAAAGCTACAAATCATGTTGGGTCTAGAGGAGAAATCCTTATCCTTGATTTGCAGCCATTCCACCCCACCTGTTTTCTCCTCCTTCCTTCTCTGTTGGAAGAGTTCTTGTCATGCTGACTTCTTCCCTGTATGGCACTTGTATTTTAGCACTGTGTACCCCTTGCCCTCTCTATCCACATGTTCAACATTTTCTTCAAATATAACACAGGTCCTAAGAGTGTCTTCAGACTCCCCAGCCAAGACATAGCTGTCCACTTGCAGAAAGGGCCTCTTGGTGTCAGTTCTCAAAATTTTGCATTTTTCACATTTCGAGAGAAAGTCTGAATCAATAATTCCTGACAATTCCATGAGAACCAACTGTTCTCCCTCCTCCTTCTTCCTCTTCTCCATCCTCTGGATTCTGTTCCTCTGCTACTCCATGGTCCCACAGCTCTGGATTATAGGCTTCTTATTTCAGTTTTAGAAAATTTTCAACTATTATCTCTTCAAACATATTCTCCGCCCCATTCTTTTTTTTTTTTTTTTTTTTTTTGAGACAGAGTCTCACTCCTTCACCCAGGCTGGAGTGTAGTGGCGCGATCACAGCTCACTGCAGCCTCAACCTCCTGGGCTCAGGCAATCTTCCCACCTCAGCCTCCCGAGTAGCTGGGACTACAGGCACAAGGCGCCAAACCTGGCTAATTTTTTGTACTTTTTGTAGAGACAGGTTTTGCCATGTTGCCCAGGCTATACTTGATCTCCTGGGACCAAGCAATCTGCTAGCCTTGGTATCCCAGAGTGCTAGGATTACAGGTGTGAGCCACCCAGCCTGGCCCTCTTTCATTCCTTTTTCTGGAATCCCAATTAGACATTTGTTGCACCTTCTCAGTCTACCCCACCATGCTTCTTAACCTACTCTTTTTTATGTTTTGCCTTCTCTGGTGCATTCTAGATAATTTTTTCTGGTCTATGTGATAGTTCATTAACTCTGTCTCCTGTTGCATCTAAACATCTGTTAAATTCCTTCATTAATTTATACATTTTAACCTTTTCTTTTCTAAATGTTCTATCTAGTGTTATTTCAAATATGTTAGAACACTATACTTTTCTATTCCTTGAAGATATTTTTAAACTTGTATTTTTAAACTTTAAACATACTGAACACAGTTATTTTATAATCTTTGGCTGATAATTCAAAAATCTGAAGTCTTTGAAGGTGTTTCTTTGGTCTGTTTTTCTTTTTTCTGCCAGTTTCCAGTCATAGGGTTTCGTTTCTTGATATTCTTAGATATTACTGTGTGTTCCTCATTCTACTTTAAAAATTACTTTTGGAAAATTTAAGGCCTAAGACAAAGGTGACTTACTCTAGAAGGGATTTTCAAGAGGTTAGGGGAGTTACCAGACATGAACACTGAGTTCGTGGCTTGAGATTTCTCGGGCAAAACAACTGATCTGTAGGAGCACTGCTAGCCCATAGTCACACCCTCCCAGGGATCAGTCTGTTCATTTTTCCCTCCCCTACAACATCCAGATCTTTTTTGTGCCAAAGTAACTTAACTGTCCGTGCAGTCCTGTGGGTGGATATGGGTATGGTTTACTTCTGGTTTGCCCATACCCTGATTTAGAAGAATCTCCTATTAATCTATTTTTGGTTAACCTTGGATTTAATTGGTCCCTTTTGCTCCAGGGACTGTCAAAACTGGAGTTGTTTCTGCGCCCAGTTGTTCTCAGCAGGAGAACTCATCCAAATAACCTAGCCTGCCACTGACAGAAATGAGTGTGTTTTAATTACATTGTAAATGGTTTGCTTGGTGTTTGTCCCATTGACTGTAATTTTCTTATTTATTTGTTTATTATGAGACTCCCTCCCTAGAAAGTGAGTTTCATTTTTAATGATCATTTACATGATGTTTCCTATGTATCAGGTACAGCTCCATGATAAACTGTAAACATAAAACATAATGTAAATATTATCTCATTTAATGTTCCTAAAAGCCTTCTGAAACAGAGACTATTATAATAGGTGAGGAAACCAAGACGTTAAGAACTTACTTTACGTTCCTAAGGCCACATGGCTAGGAAGCTTAAAGGACCAGCATTTGACTCCAGAAAGACTGGCTTCTGAGTCCTGGGACCTAACTAATCACTGTGCTGTGTGTTTCTCCATGAGTGCTAAGACATCTCACTAATGAATCTTCAGCACCTGGTGTGGCACCCAGCAATAATGGTTTTCAGTATTGTTGAATGAGTTACTATAGAATTCTTACAAATGAATGCTTCATTGATTATAACACTACTGACTTGTAAAAGGAAATGTAAAAAAATGGCAAAGAAATACAATTCCGATTTGTCGTTATTTGTAATAATAGCTTGATTTTCTTTAATTCTGAAATGTGACTACAGCAGGTAGATGAAAGTATCTGATACATTTTTGCTTTTGTTGTTACCACATTGGAAGAATATTATATTGTAATACCTTTGAAGGAGATAAAGTTGGGTGATAGGATACAGATGGGGCAGAATAATGAAATATCAGAGACTGGCCACTGAGATTTTCTTAAATATTGCACTTAGGGAATAAATGAACGATTTGGAGGGCATGAAATCCTGGAATAAGACTTCACAAAGTGTCCACATTCTCTTAGAAAATGAAGATAATTCAACTTTGTTATTTGTTAGAAAATCATTGATGTGAGTAGAAGTCATGTGTTACCCTCCAAGGCAGTGTCCCCTAGATGATCACCTGGTTCCAGGTCAAAGCTGGGGGAGCCTAACTCCTTTAGAAGCTCACCTGCTATCTGCTGTTGTTAATATCCCTTTTCAAAGCACTGATTTGGTTATGCTCCATTTGCCAGGTCTTATTTTCTCTCTTGTGGTTTGTCGATGTGTCAGCACATTACGTCACAGGTGCACAGGTAGAAGGTAGATATCTGATGGAAGGGTAACATGATGCAGGAAGTGAATCTTTTGGTTTCCTAACCTGTATCAAGGCCAATGTCAGATGGACATTGTTGGCAGGCCTTAAAATATGGCTGCTTTCCTAAGTCACAGGCTGTGAGGGGAGGCTCAGCCAAGTTTTGGGAGCTCATCTTTGCTCAGTGCTACCACACGTGAATCTCATACTGTGCACTCACACTTAGCATCAGGCTCATGCATTTGGTGTAATTGTGCTTACCTAGGGAGAGGAGCTGCTTTGGCTGCTCTGATAGACCTTTTATTATAATAGCACATTTTGAATTTTTACGATGGGCTTCCCACTTCTAATGGCCAGAGCTACCATAAGAAATAGGAACTACCAGTCCTACAGTTTTATCTGTGAAAGTGGAAGCAATTTGTTTATGGTTAAAGGACCAGAAGAGGTGGAGTTATGTTGGTTAGGTTTGTGTTACTCTGCCCCTGATATGGTGTTCTTCTCGTATGGATATTTAAATCTCATGCTGGCATTTAGTTAATCACCACATTAATAAACATTTGTTAGTATGAAGGCTATTACATCAAAGGAAATAGCATTTTAAAAAATCTAGTAGATCATTGTCTTCTAAGTTTCTTATTGAAAATAATGCTAAGTCATATGTGGCTGCTTAAGTATTAAGCCCTGTGGAATCATAGGGTACTCAAAACAAAGCTCAAATTAACTCTAGGAATTGTAATTACATACCTTTTTTGTGTGTGTGAAAAGACTTGATGGTTGGTTTGAATTACTAGCTGTGTGGCTTTGGGAAAATTACTTAATATCTTTAGGCTCTGGTTTCCTTATCTGTAAAGTGGGTATGATACCATCTACTTTTCTGAGTCGTTGCCAGAATGAAAGTACACAATGCATTTATTAAAGTCCCTAGCACAGTAGCTGACACATAATAGGCACCAGTAAATGTCCATTTCTCTTTGACTAATGTCTTTCATTAGCTGTGTGGGAAAAGTATGTGAACAAATTCTACACATCAATCCATTGTAAGTGCTTTTTGAAAGTAATGGTAGAAAGTCTTACAGAACACTGTCATTATTGTCGTTTGGGGCCAGTTCCTCCCCGACTCCCAATAACATAACGTTAAAAGTTACTGTAGAATATTCAATATACAACAACTTGCTATGAATCTGTTTTCAGCGACACAACAATTAAATCAAGTAGAAGTTTTCTGTATGTGATTCAAGAATGCTCTTTATCCTTTCAGCACTAAAATTGCATTACCCGTAGCTAAAGGAGGAAGTGTGCTCAGTTAAGCTTGAAAGCAATGGTACAAGAAAAGGATTAGCAAATTGCAAGACAAAATCCTCAGAAGTAAGGTCACCACCAGACTGTAGCTGGGGCACAAGCCAGGGAATATGTTTAAGATGTGCCGCTCCATTAGTTCCTGGAATCTTAAAACATAACCTGCCTCACTGAATCACAGTAGAAGGGGGAAAGCAACAGGAGCATCATGTCTCAGCTTTCTCAGACAACATAGCACTGATTTATTTTCAAAAATTTTTTTAAATTAAAGTAACTTACGCACATAAGTTTAAAAGTCAAATGTTATTGAAGGTCTTGGAGCAAATTATGGGGGTTTCTCCTCATCCTTTCCCTCAGTCCTCTTCTGCCATTATTTCCAACAATCTTAGCTTTTTATTTCTGGCATTTACATATCTCCGTATTTCTAAATTACATGTGTGTCATGCTTTCTTTTGATTTATCAATATGAGCCATTCTGTAAACATTCTATAATGACATTTAAGAATTTAGTTTTCTCATACCATCACGACTTTTGCCTCCCTTCTCCCATAATCTCACTAGAGAATATTTTATTATAGCGTTTGCTTAATTGACTATTCCATGTTTATATTATTGTGCCCATGCAGATATTGCTCAGGCTCAGCACCGTAGTGTGCAGATGTATGTTTACTTTCTGTCGTTTTCTGAAGTTCATGATGTCTTTTTTTTTTCCTTTCAGTTTGCTTATCTTTGTCCCTATTTCTAATTCTTTCACACCTTACAATGGCTTCTTGGTGCTCTTTTTCTACAAGTTCAATCACATCGATAATATACATGCTGCATTTTGGTGTTCGTGGAAGCATCACCCCCAAACACCTCTCTTTGGCCTGCTGCACAGCCTCCTCCTGGGAATTCCTTGAGCTGGGTTCTTTATTTCCTGGATTTTGAGTGTTTGCTTGGTGGGCTTGCTTGTTCTGGTGGAGCATGTCATCAGATGATGCAGCAGCAGAAGACACAGTGGGGGCATCCTCAGTGTCTGTCTCTAGTCACACAGTGACTGGTCGGGACTGTTCACCCTCCATGCTTAAATAGCTACCCTTCTGGGATCTCCTTTTACCCTCATTCTCAAGAGTCCCTTTTTTTCCTCCCTGATCCTGAGTTTCTTTCTTTGTTTCTCACATCTCATGCTTTCCTGGCTTACTCCTTCTGTTATACTCTCCGTCTTGCTTTCTGGTTCTCTCAGATTTACCTCTTCAGTAAAGGCCTATCTTCTGTTTAATTGGTTCATTCAGTATCTAATTTCACTGACTTAAAAAAATTATACTCATTTTCAACTTCTGTTTTATGTTTTTATTCTTTTGTTATAGTTTCTATTCTTTGGTTTGTCTCTTTAACCATTTTGAATGTATTTATCTTACAATATTTTAAGATTATTGTTCATATAATTTCACTTAGTTGATGGCTAATTCTACTGTATTTACTTACTATATTTACTGTTACCTGCTTTTTCTTGATCATTTTTAAATTTATTTTTTATAGTTGATTTAAATTTTTTTATTTTTAACTTTTATGGGTACATAGTAGATATATATATTTATGGGGTACAGGAGATGTTTTGATACAGGCATGCAATATGTAATAATCACATCATGGAGAATAGGGTGATCCCCTCAAGCATTTATTTTATGTGTTACAAATAAGCCAATTATATTCTTTTACTTATTTTTAAATATACAATCAAGTTATTGACTATAGTCACCTTGTTGTGTTGTCAAATAGCAGGTCTTATTCTTTGTAACTATTTTTTTGTGCCCATTAAGCATCTTCACCTCCCCCTTGTCCCCCATCCACCCTACCCCTCCCATCCTCTGGCAATCTACCTCTCTCTGTCTATGAGTTCAATTGATTTGATTTTTAGATCCCACAAATAAATGAGAACATGTGATGTTTGTCTTTCTGTTCCTGGCTTGTTTTACTTAGCATAATGCCTTCCATTTCCATCCATGTTGTTGTAAATGACTGGATCTTATTCTTTTACATGGCCCAGTAGTACTTCATTGTGTGTAAGTACCACATTTTCTTTATCCATTCATCATGGGTCCTTAGGTTGCTTCCAAATCTTGGCTATTGTGAACAGTGCTGCAATAAACATGGGAGTGCAGAATATCTCTTCAATATATTGATTTCCTTTCTTTCGGGTATATAACGAGCAGTGGGATTGCTGGATTGTATGGTAGCTCAACTTTTAGTTCTTTGAGGAACCTCCAAACTGTTCTCCATAGTGGTTATACTAATTTACATTCCCACTCACAGTGTACAAGAGTTCCCTTTTCTCCACATCCTTGCCAGAATTTGTTATTGCCTGTCTTTGGGATAAAAATCATTTTAACTGGGATGAAATGATATCTCATTGTAGTTTTCATTTGCATTTCTCTGATCAGTCATGTTGAGCACCTTTTCATGTGCTTGTTTGCCACTTGTATGTCTTCTTTGAAAAACATCTGTTCAAATCTTTTGCCCATTTTTTGATTAGATTATTAGATTTTTTATAGAGTTGTTTGAGCTCTTTTTTTTTTTTTATAGAGTTGTTTGAGCTCTGGTTATTAATCCCTTGTCAGATGGGTAGTTTGCAAATATTTTCTCCCATTCTGTGGGTTGTCTCTTTGTTGATAGTTTCCTTTGCTGTGAAGACATTTTAAAAAACTTGATATGATCCCATTTGTCCATTTTTGCCTTGGTTGCCTGTGCTTGTGGGGTAATACTCAAGAAATTTTTGCCCAGACTAACGTCCTGGAGATTTTTCCCAATGTTTTCTTGTAGTAGTTGCATAGTTTGAGGTCTTACATTTAAGTCTTTAATCCATTTTGATTTGATTTTTGTATATGGCTAGAGATAGGGATCTAGTTTCATGCTTTTGCATATAGTTATTCAGTTTTCCTAGCACCATTTATTGAAGATACCATCTTTTCCACAGTGTATGTTCTTGTCACTTTTGTCAAAAGTAAGTTCCGTGTAGGTGTATCCTTTTGTTTCTGGATTCTCTATTTTGTTCAGTTGGTCTGTGTGTCTGTTTTTATGCCAGTACCATGCTGCTTTGGTGACTATAGCTCTGTAGTATGATTTGAAGTCAGGTAATGTGATTCCTCCAGTTTTGTTTTTTGTTTTTGCTTAGGGTAGCTTTGGGTATGCTAGGTCTTTTGTGGTTCCATACAAATTTTAAGACTTTGTTTTTCAATTTCTGTGAAGAATGTCATTGTTATTTTGATTGGGATTGCATTGAATCTGTAGATTGCTTTGGGTAGTATGAACATTTAAACAACATTGATTCCTCCAATCCAAGAACATGGAATATCTTTCCATGTTTTGGTGTTCTCTTTACTTTTTTTCATCAGTGTTTTATAGTGTTCATTATAAAGATTTTTCACTTCTTTGGTTAATTCCTAAGTATTTCATTTTATTTGCGGCTATTATAAATTGGATTGCTTTTTAAATTTCTTTTTCAGATTGTTCACTGGTGGCATATAGAAATGCTAATGATTTTGTATGTTGATTTTGCATCCTGCAACTTTACTGAATTTATCAGTTCTAATAGTTTTTTTATAGAGTCTTTAGGTTTTTCCAAATATAAGACCATATCATCTGAAAACAAGGATGATCTGACTTCCAATTCCATGCTCTTTATTCATTTCTTTTGTCTAATTGCTCTATCTAGGACTTCCAGTATTATGTTGAATAATAGTAGTGAAAGTGGGCATCCTTGTCGTGTTTCAAATTGTAAAGACTTACAGTTTTTCCCCATTCAGTATGATACTATCTGTAGGTCTGTCATATATGGTTTATATTATGTTGAGGCATGTTCTTTCTATATACAAGTTTTATGAGGGCTTCTTTTTTTATATATCATGAAGAGATATTGAATTTTATCAAATGCTTTACCAGAATCAATTGAAATGATCATATGGTTTTTGTCCTTCATTCTGTTGATATGATGCATTGCATTGATTGATTTGCATATGTTGAACTATCCTTACATCCCAGGGTTAAATCCCACTTGATCCTGATGAATAATCTTTTTATGTATTGTTGAATTCAATTTGCTAGTATTTTGTTGAGGATTTTTGCATCAATATTCATAAGAGATATTGGCTTGTTTTTATTTTTATTTTTTTATTTTATTTTATTTTTTATTTTATTTTATTTATTTTTTATTATACCTTAACTTCTAGGGTACATGTGCATAACGTGCAGGTTACATATGTATACATGTGCCATGTTGGTGTGCTGCACCCATCAACTCGTCAGCACCCATCAATTCATCATTTATATCAGGTATAACTCCCCAATGCAATCCCTCCCCCCTCCCCCCTCCCCATGATAGGCCCCAGTGTGTGATGTTCCCCTTCCCAAGTCCAAGTGAGCTCATTGTTCAGTTCCCACCTATGAGTGAGAACATGCGGTGTTTGGTTTTCTCTTCTTGTGATAGTTTGCTAAGAATGATGGTTTCCAGCTGCATCCATGTCCCTACAAAGGACGCAAACTCATCCTTTTTTATGGCTGCATAGTAT